>NC_081842.1:53544934-53854786 GCF_963259705.1 Myotis daubentonii | reverse complement strand
CATCAAGCTACAATACTGATTCAGTAAAATAACCACCTTAAAATTTTTTTGTCCATGTTTATTTTGTTTTTCTTTACTATTTTTATTCAAGGGGTTATATAAATATCACTAATTAAATTATAACAATATTCCAATTCTTGAAAGATCAGGAAATCAACCGTAAAAAAATGTTCCTTGGTTTGCAATTTATTTTTCTATAGCAAAACTAAATCAGTAATAGTGAACATCCTGAAAGAATTTACATGCATAAATAATTAAGACTTGCCATAATTAGAATTAAAAAAAAAAATTACCTGACATAGAGGGATCGCTTTTGGCTTGTTCGAAGAGAACCTGATCCTGAACTAATGCTACTATTCATCATTTGCTCCCGTAAGTCATGTATTTTGGCTTCAAAACGACTGTATTCTGATGAAAGAAAAAGAGAAATAAATTTAAATTTTATATTCTAAAAACTAAGCCACTTAAAGTATTAAATATGTAATCTGACCTATAATTGGTTAAAGGTGGTTAGAACCTTAAGAGAGTAACAATTTGCCCATTATGCATATTTCAAAAATTAATAATCTTCTAAATGTACCATAAATTAGTACTGGCTGAACTTGAATTTTCACATATGTTATTTCAAAGTTCATATCACATTTAATCAATTAAAAGAATTTCCATGCATCAAATACCAGTATGAATCTTACATTATTAACTGTAAATTAAAAAAATTAGAACATATAATTTTTATACTTAAAAAAAAGAAACCTATAATTTATACTACATGCTTTGTTTACTGACTTTTTCTCTGTGAGGAAATCAGTTATTCTTATATTCTTAAATATAGAACTTGTGTAGGGTCAATAATATGGGGAAAATAGGCCTTAAAAACTGATAAATGAAGTTAAATTTACCTCAACTCATTTTATAATTTATAAATCTTCAAAATGCCAAAATAAGACACAAAAAACAATCTGAAGTAGAAAACATTTTTATTTAAGGTATTTTTAATATGATGGAAACCTTTTAATTTTTTTACTTGCAGAATTTCTGCCATCTGGAAAAAAATGAGAAACAGTTTTATTTTTAACTTAAAGGGTCCTATCTCTTTTATAGATTTCTTTCCATGTTATTGTAGTTTTTTTTTTTCTTCTTCTTCTCTGCTCACATTTTGGTATAGTCAGCTAAAAAAGGCCATATGTTGATATTGGCTGTCATCTGGAATTTCATCTGGTGCTACTGGTTGGAACATCTCCATGTAGCTTCATATGACTTGGTTTTCTCAGAGGAAATAAATAGAATCAAGATAACAAAGCATTTTTGTGGAGGTTCTGATTAAGAGGCACAGTAGGTGGGCACTGCACTCACCTCCTCAACATGACCACTTCAAAATTACAACTAAATTACCAAACAAGCAACTTGGATAACCATCTGAAGACTAGTTGAACAGAAGTCCTATAATTAAGAATATAAAGAAGCAGCCATGTAGAGATTGGCAGGAGGGGCGGAGAAATGAAGTGGGCTGGCTCTCACATCCATGTGTGGTGCTTGAGAATCTGGAGGGTTATCTTAGTTACAGAGGTTTCCCCTGAGGAGTGAGGGGACTGGGCCCCATGCTTGGTCCCCCAGCCCAGAACACCAGTGTCAGGGAGTCCACATAACATCTGTCTGTGATAATCAGTGGGAATTCCATCTGTTGGAATGAGACAGAGTGGTGCTGGGAACCCAGGCATCTTCTTAAAGGGCCAGTGCACAAACGCTCGCTCACAGGTACTCACCATGGGCTCGGCTCCAAAGAAGACAGAAAATGAGGAAGTCCACCAAAGACAAACAGGGAGAAACTGAGTTGTGTGGCTTCTGGGCGAGAGCTGGAGGGACTCCTGCCATTGTCCCTGTGTTGAGTCCTCCCACCACACAGCCAAATCTAAATCTACACTGGCTTAGTGAACTCCATTAGCTCCACCCTGATGACTCCCTGAGACCCTCTGCCCTAACCCAACTTGTACATATCGAGGCTCTCTCAGAACCAACCAGCCTAGAATTGCATTGCAGTATTTCTTAAAAAACTTTGGAGAAATTCTGGTCAAGCTCAGGGAGGTGCCAGAGATGTACAGGGAGAAACTGAGTAGTGTGGCTTTAGGACAGTGATGGTGAACCTATGACACATGTGTCAGAGGTGACACGCGAACTCATTGTTTTGGTTGATTTTTCTTTGTTAAATGGCATTTAAATATATAAAATAAATATCCAAAATATAAATCTTTATTTTACTATGGTTGCAAATATCAAAAAATTTCTATATGTGACATGGCACCAGAGTTAAGTTAGGGTTTTTCAAAATGCTGACACGCCTGAGCTCAAAAGGTTCGCCATCACTGCTTTAGGACAAGGCTGGAGGAATGGCTGCCATTGTCTCTGTGCTGAGCCCCAACCCACATGGCCTAAGGGCATCGAATTTCCTGGGCTAAGCCCTCCCCGACATGGCCAAATCTGAATCTGCATTAGCCTGGTGAACTGTACTGACTCTACCCTGAGGACTCCCTGAGACCCTATCTAGCCAATTCAAGATGTGGTTGGAGGCTCTTTCAGCAGCAACAAGCCTGGGTTTGCTTTGCAGTCTCTCTTAAAACCTCTTAAGGAATTCTGTCCAGTTCAGGGGGTGGTGCGGTGCCAGACTCATAGAAAGAAAAACTGTTGCATGGCTTCAGGGTGAATGCTGGAGGGACAGCTGTGTTGAGCCCTCCTTCCATATGGCCAAATCTGAATCTGCATTAGCCTGGTGAATTCCACTAGTTCCAGCTTGATGACAATTGGAGACCTTGACCTACTGCAAAGGTCTGCAGGCCCCAGGTGGGTGGTGGTTGGTCTTGGTGTACCCTGTGTTGCTTCTTGTCCTCAGGCCTCAGGCCTCAGGCTGAGTGGCCTCAGGCCCAGATCTGGGGCTAGCACTGGTGACTCCCTGAGATCCTGCAACAACCCAACTTGCATACCACCGCAGGCTCTCATCAGCTGAGCCTTATGGGAAGTCATGGGGTGCCTGGGGCCTTTTGCAGACCTACCGCAGGCCCGGTACTGGTGGTAGCCAGCCTTGGTTCTCAGTGTGTTCCCTCCCATGAGCATCCGGGCTCAGCACAGGCAGTTACCAATGGCAGATCATTTTGAAGCTCCTAATAAGTAGCGCTGGGCCAGTCACAGGTAGCATTTGACATTGACCAACAATAAAGTCCCTCCCAAGAGGCCCCAGAACCAACATACTTGTTGGCTGGCATCAGACCACAACAGAGCACCACCGGGTTAGCTCCACAAGTAGCACACCTAAAATAAGATCTTGGCAGGCAACAGACCCCACTGGGGCAAATCCTACTCCATGGAGTCAGCCCCTGTACAGTAGCTTGTACGCTATGGCCGTGGCCAATCCTTACAGTCAGTTAGCCCGAGGTTCAATTCTACCCACTGGCATGTCAATAGCAATCAAGGCCCAACTACAACAGAGAGCATACCCAACCCACACAAACACTCCTAAAGCACCTGCTAAGTGATCAGGAAGACTGTGCCACTGGGCTCCACAGGACATCTATAACAGAATGCCACCCTGCCAAGACTGGGAGATGTAGCATACTAGTATACACCTAATACATAGAAACAAAGGTAAAAGGTAGTCAAAATGAGGAGACAAAGAAACATGTCCAGAATACAAGAACAGGAGAAATATCCATCAAAAGAACTTAATGAAATGGAGGAAAGCAATCTACTAGATACAGTGTTCAAAACACTGGTCATAAGGATGCTCAAGGACCTTAGATGAAGAATAAATGAACTCAGTGAGAACTTTAACAAAGTGATAGTAAGCATAAAAAAGAATATAGAAATCATAAAAGAAGAACCAGTCAGAAATGAAGAATACACTAGAAGGAATCAACAACAGATTAGATCAAGCAGCAGATCAAATCAGCAATTTGGAAGATAAGGTAATAGAAAATACCCAATCAGAATAGCAAAAAGAAAAAAGAATAAAGAAAAATGAGGATAGTTTAAGGGACCTTTGGGGTAACATTAAACATAACAACAGAAACACCAATCAGAAAGGATATATGCACCCCTATGTTCATAGCAGCACAATTCACCATAGCTAAGATCTGGAAACAGCCTAAGTGCCCATCAGTAGATGACTGGATTAGAAAACTGTGGTACATCTACACGATGGAATACTATGCTGCTGTAAAAAGGAAGGAACTCTTACCATTTGCAACGTCATGGATGGAACTGGAGAGCATTATGCTAAGTGAAATAAGCCAGTCAATAAAGGAAAAATACCACATGATCTCACTCATTCATGGACAATAGAGACCATTATAAACTTTTGAACAATAATAGATACAGAGGCAGAGCTGCCTCAAACAGATTGTCAAACTGCAGCGGGAAGGCTGGGGAGGGTTGGGGGGCAGGAGGTAGGGGGGTAAGAGATCAACTAAAGGACTTGTATGCATGCATATAAGCATAACCAATGGACATAAGACACTGGATGATAGGGGAGGCTAGGGGACTGTCTAGGGCGGGGGGATAAAATGGATACATATGTAATACCCTTTGTAATACTTTAAGCAATAAAAAAAAAAAAAAGAAAAAAGAAAAAAATTTGTAGCTTTGTATGGTGACCAATGTAAATAGACTTATTGTGGTGATCTAATTGTAGTATATACAAATATCAAATCATTAATTTGTATACCAGAAACTGATATTTCAACTATAACACAATAAAAAAATAAATAAATAGAAAAAACAAAACAAAAACAAAAACAAAAATAACAACATTCACATCAGAGGGGTACCAGAAGAAGAGCACAAAGGATTGAGAACCTATTTAAAGAAATAATGACTGGAACCTTCCCTAACCTGGCAAAGAAAAAAGACATACAAATCCACGAAGGGCAGAGTCCCAAACAAGATGGACCTATAGAAACCTACACTAAGATACATTGTAAATTAAAATACCAAAGGTTAGACAAAGAGAAAATATTACAAACAGCAAGAAAAAGGCAGTTACCTGCAAGGGAGCTCCCTTAAGACCGTCTGATGATTTCTCAATAGAAACTTTTCAGGCCAGAAAGGATTGGCACAAAATAGTTAAAGTGATACAAATGAAAAGCAAGGACCTAAAGACTACTCTACCCAGAAAGGCTTTCACTTAAAATTGAAGGAGAGACAAAGACCTTCCCAGATAAGTAAAAGCTACTCAACCAGTATTACAAGAAATGTTAAAGGGACAAGAAGCAGAAAGAAGAAAGGAGAAGGAGAAGAAGAAGCAAGAAGGAAGAACGAAGAAGAAGGAGAAGAAGAAGAGAGAAGAGGAAAGAAGAAGAAAGAAGAAGAGGAGGAGGAGCAGGAATAGGAAGAAGAAAAAGATTATAAATATAAATAATACAATGATGATAACTGCATACTATCAATAGTTACTTTAAGAGACCCACTTCAGATTGAAAGACTCATAAACTTAAAGTAAGGAAATGGAGACAAATATTCCATGCAAAACAACAAAAAAAGTTGGGGTAGCAATGCTTATATCAGACAAAATAGACTTTAAAACAAAGTCCATTATATCAACCCAACAAGTGGATATAACCCTTGTAAACATATATGTTCCCAACACAGGAGCATCTAAATATATAAAGCAAACATTGATAGACATAAAGAAAGAGATAGACAATAATACAGTTACAACAGGGGACTTAAACACCCCATTGACATCTATGGATGAATCTTCCAGACAGAAACTCAAGAAGGACAAAGTGTTATGGGTTCAATCAGCGAGATAGACCACCGACTCAGAATTTAAATTTAGGAGCCTTTATTAAGCTGGCCAGCTGACTACAGCTGCGTCCCTCCCCCTTCTGGGAGCCTTGCAGCTTATAGTGCCGACGGAGGGTACAGCAAAGCCTTTTATCTGCAACACTACAAAGCATTTCCTGGCACTGGCAGGGTTCACACAAAGTTTACAAGTACGAATGGGGAGGTAAACGGAGTCATACCTGGCTGGGTTGAATCATAATACAGTTTTTCTAAGACAATCTAGCAATTTTTCTCTGCCAGGATCCCGGACCCTAATACAATCGGTAACCTTTCCATGCCTCAGTCCCTCCCCCTAGCACATTCCGTAACCCTTCCATGCTGCAGTCCCTCACCCTAGCACACAAAGCAGCCTTAAATGACATATTAGACCAAATAAATTTAATTTATATATTTTTTAGAGTATTTTACCTGAAAGCAGCAAAATATATATTCTTTTCAAGTGCACAACATTTTCTAGGATAGACTACATGTTAAGCCACAAAACATGTCATCTTCTCTGACCACAATTGTACGAAAACAGAAATCAACTACAAGAAAAAAAAACACAACCCTGAAAACCACACAAACGCATGGATGCTAAGTAACATGTTACAGAACAATGAAAAGGCTAAGAGTGAGATCAAGGAAGGAATCAAAAGATAACTTGAAACAAATGAAAATGAAAACACAACCACCAAAAATCTATATGACACCGAGAAAGCAGTCCTAAAGGGAAATTCATAGCAGTACAGGCCTACCTCAAGAAACAAGAACAATCTCAAATAAACAATCTAACCTTACACCTAAAGGAACTTGAAAAAGAACAATGAACAAAGATAAAATTGAGAAGGAAGAAAATAATAAAGATCAATGAAACCAAGAGCTGGTTCTTGGAAAAGATAAACAAAATTGATAAACCTTTAACCAGACTCAATCAAGAAAAAGAGAGAGGACCCAAATAAATAAAATCAGAAGTGACAACTGATATGACAAAAACAAAAAGAATTATAAGAAAATATTATAAATAATTATATGCCAATAAATTGAACAATCTGGAAAAACTGGATAGTCTTAAAAACCTACAATCGTCCAAAATTAAATCAAGAAGAGACAGAAAATCTGAATGGACAGATTACTACCAATGAAACTAAATCAGCAATAAAAAAAATCTCCCAACAAACAAAGTCCTAGACCAGGTGGCTTCACAGGTTAATTTTTTCAAACATTCAAAGAAGAATTAACACCTATTCCTTGCAAATAATTCCAAAAAATTCAAGAAGAGGGAAGACTCCCAAGCTCATTTTATGATGACAGCATTATCCTACTTACAAAACCAGTTGAAGACATTACAAAAAAGCAAATTACAGGCCAATATCCCTGATGAACATACGTGTAAAAATCCTCAAAGTATTAGTAAACTGAATTCAGCAGTAGATAAAAAAGATCATACACCATGAATAAGTGGGATTTATTCCTGGCTTACAAGGTTGGTTCAATATTCATGAATCAATTACTGTGATACACCACATAGACAAAATGAAGGATTAAAATCATGATCATATTAACAGATGCAGAAAGACATTAGACACTTGACAAAACCCAGCATCCATCTATATATATTAAAGCCAAGTGACTGGAACACCGGAACGACCGGAACGACCGGAACTGGTTGCTTTGCTGAGCACTGCAGCCCCAATCGGCCCCTCCACCCTGATCGGGGGCGGGGAAAGCCAGCCAACCTCCCACGTCCCCTCTCCCGGCTGGCCCAGCCCCGACTGGCCCCAATAGGGGCGGGCCGGCCCGACCCCACCCGTACACGAATTCGTGCATGAGACCTGCAGTTTATAATAAAAACTCTCGCAAAGTGGAAATAGAGAGAACATAATAAAGTCCATATATATTACGAATCCACAGCTAACAACATACTCAATGGGGAAAACCTAAAGTGTTTTCCTTAAGATCAAGCAAGACGGGCTTGTCTACTTTCACTACTTTTATTCAACATAGTATTTGAAGTCCTAGCCACAAAAAAATCAGACAAGAAAAATAAAAGGCATCCAAATTGGAAAGGAAGAAGTAAAACTGTCATTATTTGCAGGTGACATGAAATGATGTATCGAGAATCCTAAAGATTCCACCAAAAAACTATTAGAACTGATAAACAAATTAGTAGGATACAAAAATATAGTATTTGGAAATTGGTTGCATTTTTATACACCAATAATAAACTATAAGAAAGGGAAATCAAGAAAACAATTTCATTTATAATTGCATAAAAATAACATATTGAGAAATAAATTTAACCAAGGATGTAAAAGACCTGTACTTGGAAATTATAAAACACTGAAGAAAGAAACTGAAGAAGATACAAATAAGATATATTTGTAAATAAGAATAAGATATATCTTATTATACTATCTATTTTTTAACACAGTATATGCTTCCATTGATTAAGCTCCTAGGGCAATGGAAACTAAAGAGAAAATAAACAAATTGGACTACATCAAAATAAAAAGCTTCTACACAGCAAAAGAAACCATCAACAAAATAAGAAAGCCCACTGCATGGGAGAACATATTTGCCAATGTATCTCCGATAAGGGTTTAATCTCCAACATTTACAGGGAACTCATACAACTTAACAAAAAGAAGATAAACAACCCAATCGAAAAATGGGTAACGAACCTAAATAGATACTTTTCGAAAGAGAACACAAGGAAGGCCAAGAAACGTATGAAAACATGCTCAAAGTCACTAATCATATGAGAGATGCAAATCAAAACGACAATGAGGTACCATCTCACACCTGTCAGAATGGCTATCTCAACAAACGACAAGTGCTGGCGAGGATGCGGAGAAAAGGAAACCCTCGTGCACTGCTGGTGGGAATGCAGACTGGTGCAGCCACTGTGGAGAACAGTATGGAGCTTCCTCAAAAAACTAAAAATGGAACTACCATTTGACCCAGTGATCCCACTTCTAGGAATATATCCCAAGAAACCAGAAACACCAATCAGAAAGGATATATGCACCCCTATATTCACAGTAGCACAATTTACAATAGCTAAGATTTGGAAACAGCCTAAGTGCCCATCAGTAGATGAGTGGATTAAAAAACTGTGTTACTTCTACACGATGGAATACTATGCTGCTGTAAAAAGGAAGGAACTCCTACCATTTGCAACAGCATGGATGGAACTGGAGAGCATTATGCTAAGCGAAATAAGTCAGTCAGAGAAAGATAAATATCATACGATCTCACTCATTTGTGGAACATAATGAACAACATAAACTAATGAACAAAAACAGATCCAGAGACAGAGAAGCATTGATCAGACCATCAAACCTCAGAGGGAAGGTAGGGGAGGGTGAGGGTAAGAGGGAGAGATCAACCAAAGGACTTGTATGCATGCATATAAGCATAACCAATGGAAGGGGGGGGGGGATAAAGACACATATGTAATACCTTAATCAATAAAGAAAAATTAAAAAATTGATAGTATAAACATCAATAAAATGTCCATACTATCCAAAACAATCAACAGATTCAATGCAATGCCCATCAAAATGCCTATGGCATTTTTCACAGAATCACAATAATCCTAAAATTTATGTAAAACCACAAAAGATCCCAAATAACCACAGCAGTCTTGAGAAAGAAGAAAAAAGTTGGAGGTATCACGATACCTGATATCAAATTATAGCATAAAACTATAGTAATCAAAACAGCATGGTACTGGTAAAAAAACAGATCAATGGAATAGAACAGAGAGCCCAGAAATAAACTCATGCCTATGTGGTCAATTAACACAAGACAAAGGAAGAGAAATAAGCCAGTCAGAGAAAGACAAATATCACATGATCTCACTCATATATGGAATCTAATGAATATATGACAAAGGAGACAAGAACATACAATGGGGTAAAGATAGCCTTTTTAATAAATGAAGTTGGGAAAATTGGACAGATACATGCAAAAGATGAAACTAGACCACCTTCTTACACCATACGCAAGAATAAACTCAAAATGGATTAAAGACTTACATATAAGACTCTAAAACATAAAAAATCCAAGAAGAAAACATAGGCAATAAAGTCTTTGATATTTCTCTTAGTAATATTTTTTTTTCTGATATAACTCCTTGGGCAAGGAAAATAAAAGAAAAATAAACAAATGGGACTACATCAAACTCACAAGTTTTTGCACAGAAAAACAACAACACACAACTATCAACAAAATGAAAAGACAACCCATAGATTGGAAGAAGATATTCACCGATGATACATCAATAAGAAATTAATATCCAAAATATACAAAGAGCTAATATAATTCAACACCAATAAACAAACAATTTAATTTAAAAAAGTGGGCAGAGGACCTGAATAGACACCTCTCCAAAGAGGACATACAGATGGTGAATAGACATGGGAAAAGATGCTCAATGTCACTGATCATCAGAGAAATGAAAATTAAAACCATGAGGTATCACCTCAGACCTATCAGAATGGCTATCATCAATATATCAACAAACAACAAGTGTTGGTGAGGGTGTGAACCCTCGTGCACTATTATTGGTAGGAATGCAGATTGGTGCAGTCACTATGGAAAACAGTAAGGAGGTTCCTCAAAAAATTAAAAAGAACTACATTATAACCGAGCAATTCCACTTCTGTGTATTTATCTAAAGAAATCCAAAACATTAAATTGAGAAGATACATGCATCCCCTTTGTTTACTGCAGCATAATTTACAATAGTCAAGATATGGAAACATAAGTGCCCATTAATAGATGACTGGATACAGAAGATGGAATATTACTTGGCCATAAAAAATGAAATCTTACTGTTTGGGACAACATGGATGGACCTAGAGGGTATTATGCTAAATGAAATAAGTCAGAGTAAGAAAGGCAAATACCATAATAAATGAACAAACAAAACAGAAACCGGCTCATAGATAGAGAACAAACGGAAGGTTGCCAGATGATGGGAGGGTGTGTGTGTGTGTGTGTGTGTGTGTGTTGGAAGGCTAAGTAAAGAAGGTGAAGGGATTAAGAAGTACAAATTGGTAGTTACGAAATAGTCACAGGAATGGAAAGTGCAGCATAGGGAATACAGTCAATAATATTGGAATAATGTGTGGTTCCAGGTAGGTACTAGAATTATCAGGATGATCACTTCATAAATAACATAAATGTCTAAATACCATGCTGTACTAAAGCTAATAAAAAATAAGACTGAATGTCAACTGTAATTGAAAAATAAAATAAAAAAAAACAGAAAAAGGCATTTTAAAAATGTTTTGGGATTTTGGGTCTGATGAAGAATTTTTTAAAAAGTATGTTTTTATTGATTTCAGAGAAAGGGAGGAGAGAGATAGAAATATTGATGAGAGAGAAACATCGATTGACTGACTACAACATGCCCCATATAGGGGATCGAGCCCACAACCTGGGCATGTGCCCAAACCAAGAATTGAACCATGACCTCCTGGTGCATGTGATCACACTCAACCAACTTAGCCAAGAATAAGGTACTCTGGGCAAGAAAAGATACTTTTGTGAATAAATTCTATAAATTAGCACCGAATAAGCTTTCTACCTTTCAATTGTTTTTACGTAATAAAAGCAAAAAAGGTTCTTTACAAAAATGATTTTTTTGGTACAAAAGTGTGATTTTTGAAGATGGACTATTTTAAACCCTGATATTAAAAACTACTAAATCTAGTAATAATAAAAACTTTAAGCACTCTTTCAAAAATGCTGCAATTACATGGTTATACACAGTATCTTTTTCTCTACTTTTACAAACAAGCTATTTTACAAACAGGTTAGATCCCATCAGACTTTCTCATAAAACTAGTCTTACAGCAACAGCAAATAAGTGGTCCGGGAGTTTGTATAGTTTAAAAAGACAGGAGCCCTGATGTTTCCTCCAGCGAGGATTAACAACAAAAAGAGTTAAGCATGATTAGCCCTGGCCAGTGAAGCTCAGTGGTTAAAGCGTTGGCCCCTACACTGAAGGATCTCAGGTTCAATCCCCAGTAAAGGGTACATTTCTGGCTAGGTCGGGGTGTGCAGGAGGCAACCAATAGATGTGTCTCTCTTACAGAGATGTTTCTCATTGCCTCCCCTCCCCGCCCCCGTAAAAATCAATGTAAAAAATATCCTCGGGTAAGGATTAAAAATAAAAAGAGTAAGCATGATTATTGTTAAGTTACTCTTCAAAAGTCAACATTAATATGTAACATTCTTTTATTGTCCTTTAAAATATAATAGGAAATATAAAGTATAAACATTAGTAGGCTGATTAGTATAACAACTGTCAACTCGGAAAAATCTTTTAATCTGTAAAGACACAGCTAAAATACAGATAGATTTATGGATGAAGATATAGGTAAAAATATAAACTGAGTCATGAATTTATACTGGTTCTTCTAATTAAAATTTAGGCCTGGCCGGAGTGGCTCAGTGGTTGAGCGTCGACCTATGAACCAGGAGGTCACGGTTCGATTCCCAGTCAGGGTACATGCCCAGGTTGTGGCTTGATCCCTAGTGTGGAGCATGCAGGAGGCAGCTGATCAATGATTCCCTCTCATCATTGATGTTTCTATCTCTCTCCCCCTCTATGAAATCAATAAAACTATATTAAAAAATAAAAATTAGAACATTAGGTTTTTACTTAATCTATATCATATCTGTATGAATTTCCTTGCATAAGAGTTCTGGTTTTCAAGATACTGGGGAATAACAGAATTAGAGTACTGCATGATGACTTACTTGTTTTATCCAATATTACATTCACAGGTCTTAAAATACCACCACCAACACTACAATTAACAGTATCATTGAGAAGAGTTAGCTATTTTCCCCTAGTTCTTTTTATCCTTAAGTAAGACATTCTAGGGATATATAGGGGTGGGCAAAAGCAGATTTACAGCTGTTCGTATGGAAAATAATAATTGATAAGTAATAACACAAGAATAAGCTCTATTTTGAGTACCCACAACTGTAAACCTACTTTTGCCCACCCCTGTATAAATTTATGAAGGCTTGTTTTTTGTGTATGTGTATACAAATAGGCTTCACAGTGAGACTGTGTTCTAGTTACTATTGCTTTATAAAGATTTGTGGATTAAACAGTAACCATTTTATGGATTCTGTTGGTTAAGAATTCAGGCAGCATTTTGACTGGATGGTTGTTGTGGCATAGACTGAGGTCACTTAATGGGATTCAGCTGGTGGAGGAGCTGATTAGTAGAAGAGTCTAAAATAGCTTCACCCTGCCTTGTCTTGTGTGTTGGTGGTCCTGGATGGAAGTGTTAGGTCAGAGCACCAACATGTGACCTCTGAAGCATGGGGTTTTGAGGGTAGTCAGACTTCTTATATGGTGTCTGGCTTCTCCCAGAACAAGACCCCAAACGAATCAGGCAGGAGTTTCATGGCCTCTTATAATCTAACCTTGCAAGTGACATATGATTATTTCTACCACATTCACTTGTTTACAAATGAGTAATAAGACCGGTCCAAATTCAAGGAGAGACTTAGCCTCTTGATGGGGGAATAGCAAGGTTACACAGCACAAGAACATATGGGATGCAGGCATCTTTGGAAAGTATCTTTCATAAACTATTTATATAAAAGGCTTGACTAAAAAACAGCATGAACAGAATTGAGATCAAATAACTTCAATTATATCACAAGTTTACTCACTTTAATTGTTAAAACAATTCTCAAATTGGTAATAAAGCAAAGGCTATCCCCAACCAGTATTTTGTTGTAAAAAAAGATCTAACAGTTAAAAATAAAAGAACTATATAGCTATAAAAAAAGAATGAGGAACATCTGTATATGCTACTATGGAGTGTTCTTACAATTACTACAGTTAGACTATTAGTACACTCACTATTAAGTAAAACAAGCAACTTGGAGAAATGTGTATGTTATTGTTTATTTAAGAAGGAGAAGCAATATATACATGTTTTGCATATATACACAGTTATTCTATATAATAAAAGCCTAATATGCTGTGTCCAGTTGTCCATTCAACCAATCAAAGCGTAATATGCTAATGATATACTAAGGCTGCTCAACTGCTTGCTATGATGTGCACTGACCACCAGGGGGTAGACAGTCGACCAGTCATTATGACATGCACAGACCACCAGGGGGCAGTCAACCGGTTGACAAGTTGCTATGACGTGCACTGACCACCAGGGGACAGATGCTCCAGTCGGTAGGTGAGCTTGCTGCTGGGGTCTGGCCGATCGGGACTGAGCGAGATGGGTTGGACATGCCCTGGAGCCCTCCCGCAGCCCCTCCCCGGCTGAACAACATCCCGCGTCCCTCTCTGGCCTGGATCGTGCACTGGTGGGGTACCTTGGCCTGGCCGGCACCTTCTTGCAATCCGGGACCCCTTGGGGGGATGTCGGAGAGCCAGTTTCAGCCCGATAGCGGAACGACAGGTTGCTAAGACATACACTGACCACGAGGGGGCAGATGCTCAACACAGGAGCTGCCCCCTAGTAGTCAGTGTGCGCCCACAAGGGGAGCACTGCTTAGCCAGAAGCCCTGAGCCAGGCTCATGGCTGGCGAACACAGCAGTGGTGGCGGGAGCATCTCCCGCCTCCGTGGCAGTCGGACATCCCCTGAGGGCTCCCGGACTGCGAGAGGGCACAGGCCGGGCTGAGGGAACCCGAGTGCATGGATTTCGTGCACCAGGCCTCTAATATATACATAATTATACCAGATGGGGCAAAACTGGGATTACAGTGGTGAGTTTTGAAACTATGTATTATTATTGGAGGCCAGTGCATGAAATTCGTGCATGGACGGGGTCCCTAGGCCTGGCTGGCAATCAAGGCCCATCAGTTTCCTTGCCTTCCCGCCGCCTCCTTCCCTCGCCACCCACACGCTGCCACAGTGCAGTTTCTTGCCTCCTCCTTTCATTGCCGCCCTTGTGCCACCACCACATGGTTCTCCGCCTACCCCCTCCTCCTTCCCTCACTGTCTGTGCACTGCCACCGTGCGGTTCCCCACCTCCCCCCGCCTCCTTCCCTTGCTGCCCATGTCCGTCGCCACCCACCCCTGATTCCCCGTCCCAGCCCAGGGCCCAGTCCCGATCAGGCAATCAGGGCCTGTCAGCTGGGGGGAGGGACTGGCCAGGGGGAGGGGCAAACTGCGACTGAGGCGGGTGGGTGGTGGGCCAATCAGGGCTGAGGAGAGGGACCCAGGAGGTTGGCCACTGGCCCCAAGGAGGGAGCCAGCCCTTGACCCCCCTGGGAGCTACCCCCAGCCCACAGGCCCTGATTGCTGATCGGGGCCTGCCGGCTGGGGGCAGGGACCAGGAGATTGGCCAGTAGGCCCCATCAGCGATCAGGGCCTATGGGCTGGGGGTAGCTCCTGTGTTGAGTGTCTGCCCCCTGGTGGTCAGTGTGCATCATAGTGACTGGTTGTTCCGGTTACTCTGTTTAACAGTCGTTTAAGCTTTTATATATAACCTATATAAATAAAAGCCTAATATGCTAAGTGTCCGACTGTTCGTTCAACCGTTCGACCAGTAATTATAACATGCACTGACCACCAGGGGCAGATGCTCTGACCAGGTTAGCTTGCTGCTGGGGTCCAGCTGATCAGGATTGGGTGAGACGGGCCAGGCACATCCTGGAGCCCTCTTGCGGTCCCTCCCCAGCCGGCCAACCTCCTGCAGTCCTTCCCTGGCTGGCCCCAATCAGGACTGGGCAAGATGGGCCAGACTTACCTTGGAGCCAATCTCCTGCGGTCCCTCCCTGGCCTCTAAAATATTTCTTCTAATTTATTTCCTTTCAATGTGCACGAATCTGTGCACCAGGCCTCTAGTAGATTATATTTTGAAAACTACTGACTGCCATGCAGTTGATCAAGGTTTTTTCTTTTTCTTTTTTTGAAGCAAAGAAAGTAAGGGTTTACTTTTAGAGTGGCCCATGCCCCAAATCACAGGTGAGCTAGTTAATGTTCAAAGACCTGGCTCCCCAACAAAAAGTTGATCAAGGTTTGACTGCTATACAACCTACCTAGGGTGGCTGCAATGAGAAGTCCACCACCTTGCCCCCCACAGTGCAGATACAAACATAGTTATCAGGCACTGCAGCTGTAAAAGGAAGTCACTTAACCCTGAAAGGGAAAATTCACAAGCCCCGTTTCAAAAAGCCTGCCTTTTCACCCGAGCCCACTTAGTCACCAGCTTATAAAAGCAGCCAAGCAGACCAAGCTTCTGAGTCAGTTCTGAGGACCTTCCTTTCCTCTGTGCTACCTCCCATGTGCCCAAGCATAAGCTTAATAAAACATGTCTGGGAATTTCTCTGGAGTTTCCTCTTGATTTCCATCTTGGGAAACCCAAGAACCTCAACGCTGATAACAGGAGAATGAATATTATAACTGGTCTAGAGAAGAAAAGGAAATTTTTTTGAGTAAGAAGGCAGGCTGGTTGGAGAAAAATATGACAAGGAAAGTAAGAGACAAAAAATTTTTAATTAGGAATCTGCTACAGAAAATCACTATTAGACAGCAATTTCCAACCTTTTTCATCTTGTGGCACATAAACTAATTACTAAAATTCTGCAGCACACCAACAAATATATTATACTAGAGGTCCAGTACACAAAATTCGTGCACTGGTAGGGTCCCTAGCAGCTGCTGGCTGGGTACTCCCTCCCTTCTCCTGGCCACCTGCTGCCTGCCACTACCAGCCAGGGCCTCCCTCCCTTCCCCTGGCTGGCCCCGCCCCCTGGTTGAACTTGTGGTTGAGAGGACAATTTGCATACTACTCTTTTATTATATAGGACTTTTTACCAATCTGACATAAAATAGGTATAATTTTGATTTATTCACACTGGACAACTATTGTTGTGTTGGCTGTTGTCTTTAAAATTTTTTTTTAATTTTAGAGGACATTTATTAAAGCTGGGGACAATGAAACAAGAGAGGACTGAGGAAATGGGCCTACAGCCGTGGGCAAATGAATAAAACTAAAAAAAAAAAAAAAAAAAGACCGTACCCTTTTATGTAATGATGTTTACTTTGAATTTGTATTAGTTCACACAAACACTCCATCCATGCTTTTGTTCCGGCCCTCCAGTCCAGTTTAAGAACCCATTGTGGCCCTCGAGTCAAAAAGTTTGCCCACCCCTGGCCTAGGTGGTCTGTTTTGGCTCACTAAAAAGTCAGAGAAAAGGGAGTCTTGGGGACAGGCTCAGGGGGTTTGCTCTGATGAACTGCCACTGCCCATTGCTGCCCTGGTTGCAAGCCTTGTGGGGTCCCTTAGAGTTTAGGAGATGCATGCCTGTGGGGGAAGAAAGGGCGTGGGGGGAGAGAACAAGCATTGGGTCCTTTGTCTTGAGGCTTTTATTTCTCTCTTGCAGATGACCCCCTGCCATGGCAGTGACCAATCAGTGGAGACCATGGACCCTGAAAGAGCAAACCTAGAAAACTGATGAATATTCTGCTGAAACCCTGTTCTGAGACCTCCCCTAAGATTCCCACCTGTTGTCATTTTTTAATTTGACAAGCTAAGGAAAAAGAGGTCCATGCCCCTGACTAAATAGTCAGGTATTGCATGTATTAAAAATTCTTGTGGCACACTGGTTGAAAATCACTGCTATGAGATGACAAATGCTTGTAAAAACAAACAAACAAACAGCCACTAGTTCAATACAACCTCTCCATTGAAACGTAAATGAAAATACTCCTTGATATAAAGATGCCTCCATCAAGATTAGAATAGTTTAAACTTTTAAATGAACTAAAGAAAAAGTATCAATTAGAAAGGCTCATTAATAGAAAATTATGGAAATAAAAAAGAATAAAAGATAGAAAGAAAAACACAGTAAAAGCATAGAAAAAGATAATCTGAAAGGGAGATTCCTGAGCCCATTCAATAACTACTCTAGGAAAAGGGTAGCCCACTATTGCCAACCATCAGTGGCAAGTATGTTTAGTGCATAAGGGTACGTTAAGCTTAGTTAAAAGCCAAAAAATAGAAAAATAGTGAAACTATTCATCTTTGTTCTGGTCTATGCACACCAAGCTTTAGAGCAGTTCTTTCTTCTATTAATCAATTCTTACCCCCTTATTATAACAATATTTTACCCGGGTTCCAAGAAGATTTTTTTTTCTTTTTTAAATATATTTTTATTGATTTCAGGGAGGAAGGGAGAGGGAGAGATAGAAACATCAATGATGAGAGAGAATCATTGATTGACAGCCTCCCACACCCCCCCCCATTGGGGATTGAGCCCGCAACCTAGTCATGTGCCCTTGACCAGAATTGAACCCGGGACCCTTCAGTCTGAAGGTTGATGCTCTATCCACTAAGCCAAACCGGCCATGGTGAAGATTTTTTTCCTTGATAAACATTAATTAGAATATGTCTGAATTTTGATCAATCAATTTTCTATCAATATAAAAATTCATTCCTTCTTAATTCAGGAAAGTTTTCTTGAATGCATTATAATTTCAAATATTTATTCTCCTCTTTAAAAATCTTTTTTCTTTTCCTCAGAAAGTCTAATTATGTATATGTTACATATACGTAATTGCCTGTCTTCCAGTGCTGATATTTTCTCTCATCTATTACATAAAAAGCCTGTGGTTGTCACGCCATCATGCCGTAAGGACCCATCAGCAGGAGGCTGCGTGCATGGGGCTGCGGGTGTGGTGAAGTGTGCACGAGTGGGCGGGGACTTGACTCTGGAGGACTTGCCCGGAGGCGCAGATGGGTTTCTGGGTCCTGCCTCCCGAAGCAGCAGGACTTTTTCTGGGTCACGCCGGGCCACGGGACTCTGGGTCCTGGGTCTTGTACGATTTCGCGCACTGGGCCCCTAGTATCTTATAAAATTCGCTTTATTTTTGTTTCTTTTTATTTACATTGTATTGTATCCTTTATATCCCTTATTGATTTTTCTGCAGCGTCTTTGTGTTCCAATGTAAAATAACTTGTTTGCCTTCTTCTTTCCTGGGTTCTGCGAGCTCAAAATTAATCTCTTAAGCCATCTTTTCCTACATCTATTTTTACATTTCTACTTTGCCAACTTTCGAATAAGTGAACACATAAGTTATTAAAAACATTAAGATCAAGGGGGTGGGGGTGGGGTCGATGGGAAAAACCAACAAAGGGTATCTGTAATACTTTCAACAATAAAGCAAAATTTAAAAACACACACACACACAAACCATTAAGATAAAAATTTCATCTAATTTATGCCAACTTTTTTTTTTTTGGGTGTGTATACATGTCTGTGTGTGACTAACCTTTACCTGTTTCTAAGTTTTGCTGTCTGTTTCCACATTTTCTTATGAATATTTATGTATGAATGCCAGGCCAGTCACTTATTTTTAAATTTTTATTTATTGTTGAAAGTATACAGAAGTCCCCCATCTTTCCCCCATTGGCCCCTCTCCACCCAGAAATGGCCCCCACCCCCAGGCCTTCACCACAATATTGTCAGTGTCCATGGGTTATGCATATATGCATATAAGTTCTTTGGGTAATCTCTCCCCACCCACTCCTGCCTTCCCCTCTGAGATTCATTAGTCTGTTCCATGCTTCTATGTCTCTGGATCTATTTTGTTCATCAGTTTATTTTGTTCATTAGATTCCACATATGAGTGCAGATCATGTGATACTTGTCTTTCTCTGACTGGCTTATTTTCTTTTAAATTACTTATTATTTAATGAGCTGGACAAGATATTTGGCTGGACTAGAAAGTTTTGGGGTGCAGGAGGATGGGAACACAAGTTCTGTACAGCTTTTAAAACCAAAAGACTATCACATTATCTGATGCTATGAAGGCAGATTGCTTTACCCAAATATAGCTCCTCTACTTTTTTAAACCAAACCACATAAAGGATGGCTTGAGCCTGGCCACTCCAGTTACCATGAGGCATGTCATAAACAGGGAAAATGTTTTTATACCAAAAAAACAAGCCTCTCACCTTTAGGAAGTCCAATTTTCTGTCACATTCTAAATTCTGCCATCACTGAGCATTCTCAACATTCCATGTTTTTTCACTCTCCTCCTCTTTCTGTGGGACCTCTATCAGATAGATCTCCAGGTGCTTCAGCAACTGTACCTATTTTTTGTTACCCAGGTAGTCTATCTGTTTTCTTAGTTTTGATTAATGTTAGGTGGAGTTGTATAGGTAGAAGTGTGTGTATATGTTTTATTTTCTTTGTTGCTTTTGTGTGTTTTCTGGGAGGCCAGGGAAAAGATACTGACTTACCCTTAATCATTCCTAAATAGTCTATGTTCCTTATCTATACTAGTAATAATAAAAGCATAATATACAAATCGACCAAACAGCCGAATAGTGGGACGACCTTCAGGACGAAGCCATGACTGGCTGTGAGGGCTGAGGCAGCCGCTGGGGCTGCGAAGACCTACTCTTGCACAAATTTTGTGCATCAGGCCTCTAGTAAACATATAAATGAGAGTGGCTTTATATAATACTAAGCAACCATGATTACAACTTGGCTTCCATAAAGTATACCTACAGGGCAAGAAGTATTGGCCAGAAGATAAAAGCATATGTAGCCCCACTTGCAGCTTTGTTTCTCACAAAAATTAATAAATTGGCACTGATTTCATATGTTAATCCCTATTCATCCGGTTAATGTGAATTTACTTGGAATTTACCACTTATCTAAATGAATTTACCCATGTTCAGTTACTGAACCTAAACTGCTGAGGTTTTACAAGACTGCCCATATTATGAAATAGCAAGGAATGCTCAATATGCTATTTTGATTAGCTAAAAAACACATTAGATGTTGTTACAAAAATATATTCCACTCCAAGAAAAGAATCATAAATATAATTTATGATTGCTAAATTAGAGAATGTTTCACTTGGCTCCTTTAGTCACATCATTCTTTCCTTCTTCACTTTGCTATTTATGTACATTAACCAGGATGATATGTATTCTTTTGGGTGTTTAAGCTTTTTAAATCCCACTGAGATTTTATTAAACATTATATGTTTAATATGGCATGAACTCAAATTTTCCATTACCATCTTCTTCCCCTAGGAACTTAGTTAAGTCATATCCATGAGACTTCACTACCTAGAAACACATTACATCCCAAACTTGTATTATTTCTTTTTATTTTAAATAGCAATAGAGGCTATTAGAAAAAGATCTTAAACATTGGTATCAGTAAATATAATCTTATTCAAAAATTAGAAATAACTGGGGTGACCTAATTTTCTTTGGCAATATCACTATCTTTGATTATGGTTTTTATTATCCTTTTGGATCACTGAGTTATTCACTAAAAGATATGTGTCTGGTTAGAGGACTGATATTTAAAAATAACACATGAAAATTACTCCAAATAATGGTAGAATACTCAAAAGAGTTGGCAAATAGAAATTCCTACATACTATTAAAAACACTTTGACCTGGATAGTGAATTATACATTCAGACTACATATACCAGACTAATAAATCAGACCAAAACATAAAAAAAGGAATTTAAGCTTGGAAAGTAAAACATTATTAAGAGGAAGAATTCTAAAAACTGAAGTAATATAATCATAGATAGCAAGAATTTTACCTTCAGGTCGATATTGTGCAACAATTGTGACAGCTTGGCCAGCATTTTTCAAAGCAGCTGCTGCCTGCTCATGGCTGGCAGTTCTGAGGTCAACACTGTTTACCTGTTAATCAAACCAAATTTTAAATTTGAAAGAAAATGATCATATTCTTTAGAAATCACAATAGCCTATTCTTTAAATAGGCATAGATAAATCTATATGCAATTATTTTATAACTAAAATATATTCTTGTTCCGATTTACTAAAATTTACCGTACAGTGAAACAAAATATTATTTTTAATCAAAGCAATTTTACTCACTGAAAATACTTTAAGTTCAAATGAGCAAAACCAAAACACTTCCCCCCAAGTGTTTTAGAAGGTTGTCTATCAATCACTTGAGAAATGCACCTTCATTTGACAACCTGAAAAATCAGTATGTATCATCATTTTGTACATTTCATCTCACTAGTACTTCAAGCAAGGGGGGGCTGGGTGGGGGGAGAGGGAGATATTAATTTTGTAGCATCCTTTCAACTCTTGTCATATTTTCATTCTTATTTCTCATCTCAGTTCCAATTCTCTTCATTCCTTTCCCAAATTAAAGCTTCATTTTTTTGAATTAATAGAAAAACAATTATTTAAAAGAATTAAAGTAACTCAGATTTCAAGGACTAACTACATTTAAATAGAGTAAATGTTCCTAAATGAGTAAGGAGACATTTTTGAATAAAGGGCCCTTCTGGGTGAAATAATTACTGAGGTGATCAATTCCATTTCAGAATAAGAAGCAACTTATTTCTGAAAGGATGGCAATACCTAATATATACTTCAAGATATCTTAAGAGGCCGAAACCGGTTTGGCTCAGTGGATAGAGCGTCGGCCTGCGGACTGAAAGGTCCCAGGTTCGATTCCGGTCAAGGGCATGTACCTGGGTTGCGGGCACATCCTCAGTGGGGAGTGTGCAGGAGGCAGCTGATCGATGTTTCTAACTCTCTATCTCTCTCCCTTCCTCTCTGTAAAAAATCAATAAAATATATTAAAAAAAAAAGATATCTTAAGAGATTGTATTTTTTCCCTTGTAAGAAAAATTTAACAGGACATTCATGGAGCGTTACATTCGAATGTAACAAACTTTAAATATTCAGGTAGTTTTTCCCCTGTAAAAACCAGCAACTAATAGAATGTCAGGACTGTCACTGAACATTTTTGGAAAGAAAGAAAAACCATCATACAATTTTTACATGAGAACCTGTTTGGTCAACACCTAATCTAAAACCTATTAATGATCACATACCAATTTTGGAAATTGTAGGGACCATAAAATTTACACAAAAGAACATTTTAATCATGTAAGGTGTTTTATATTATATTTAAAGGATATCATAATGCAACTATAGAACACACATATTTCTTAAGTGAAAACCAAGGTCCAAACACCTTAATCTAAACAAATGTAATATAATGTGGTTTTACTAGAGAATAATATCCCATTGTAATGAATATTCCACAAGTACTTTACTCTAGCTGAGGGCTATACAAAATTCATATAATATATAAATAGTTCTACTTTGAGCATAAAGAAAATCCTCCTAATTTCTAGGAGAACAAATTAGGGAAGGAATATAAAGAAAGGTAAAATTTCATTGATTATTGTAGAGAAAAATCACAATTTTGAAATATTACTGAGCATCAAATCCTTTTGCTATAGAAAAGAGTTGAAGACAATCTATATAGATTCAAAAAAAAGAATAGTCTGTTAATAAGAAAACAAGTTAAAGACTTTCTTAAATATCACTGAACATTTTAATGGAAGATCATCAAATATACTTTAGAAAAATGCTTGTACTGAGACATTTGTGTAAATAGTCTCAGGGTCCTTTTTCTATACTAACACTTAAAAAAAGAGATATAATTTACATAAAATTCATACTTTCATTTTTAACTAGAGGCCTGGTGCATGAAATTCATGCACGGGTAGGCCTGGCCAGCGATCAGGGCCAATCAGGGCCTTCTGGCTGCTGGCCGGGGCCTCCCTTTCCTGGCTGCTGGCTGGGACCTTCCTTTGTTCTGTGCCCCCCCCCCCCCCCCACCACAGTGGTCAGCACATGTCATAGCAAGTGGTCGAACTTCCGAGGGGGCAATTTGCATATTAGCCTTTTATTATATAGGATCCTCGTCTGAGGACATGCTGAGAGAAAGAGAAGGGAGGGCAATTAGAGACAGAGAAACAGAAACAAAGAAAGAGGGAGGGAGAGAGGAAGAAAGGGAGGGAGGAAAGCAGGGAAGGAGGGAAGAAGGAAGGGAGGGAGGGAGTGAAAGTGGGAGGGAGGGAGGGAGTGAGAGTGAGAGAGTGAGATGTGAGAAACGTTAATCGGTTGTCTTCCATATTTTCCCCAACTGGGCATCAAACCTGCAAACCAGGTATGTGCCCTGCATGGGAATTGAACTGGCAACCTTTTGGTGCCCAGGACAAAGCTCAACCAACTGAGCCACTCTGACTGAGCTAAAATTCAACTTTTAAAGAGTAAAATTTAATAGTATTTAGTATATTCATAAGAATGTGCAACTATCACCATGATCTAATTCCAAAACATTTTCATCCCTCAAAAAAAAGAAATACCTATTAGCAGTCATTTCTCTCCTCCCTCTCCTCTTAGTTCCTTGCAACCACTAATCTATTTTCTGACTCTATGGATTTGTCTATTATGTACATTTTAAATAAATGGAGTACTATAATGTATGACCACTTGCGCTTGGCTTCTTTCACTTAAAAATGTTTTCATGATTCATCCTTAGAGCATGTATCAATACTTCTTTATTTATTATGGCTGAATAATATCCCATTGTAATGAATATTCCACAAGTATTTTACTCTTTTTAAATAGAATTTAAGTACTCTTTAGATACTACTATAAATAGAATCATTTTATTAATTTCACTTTCAGATTAGCCAATGCTGATATACAGAAATAGAACTGGTTTTTGTATAGTGATTCTCTGTCCTACAAATGGCTAAATTTGTTTATTAGTTCTAATAGTTTTTTGTTGTTGGATTTCCTATGATTTTCTATATATAAGAACATAGCATCTGCAAACAGAGATGGTTTTCCCTTTCAATTCAGAAGCCTTTTATTTCTATTTCTTGCCTACTTGCCCTATCTAGAAACTCTAGTAGTATTTTAGCATTTCGTATGATGTAAGCTATCAGTTTTTCTGAGACTTGTTATAAGGTTGAAGAAGTTCTCTTCTGTTCCTAATTTGTTCTGTGTTTTTTCTGATGTAAAGGTATTGGTGTTCAACAAGGGCTTTTTTGGTGCCTACAGATATTCATGTGGTTTATGTCCTTTATCAAAATGGTGTCTTCTTTGGTTGGATTTTGTATGCTGAACCAACCATGCATTCTTTAAAGTCCCCTTGATTATGATGCATATTCCTCATTTTGATAGTGTATAGTTCTTTTTTATTCTGCTGGATCTTTTGCTATTTTGTTGAGGATTCTAATATCTATATACATAAAGGATTCTGGTTTGTAGTTTTCTCTTGTGCTGTCCTTGTTTGGTTCGACATAAGAATAACACTGGCCTTGTAGAATGAGTTGGGAAGTGATCTTCATGTCTATTCCTTTTGGGGAAGAGTTAATTCTTCTCTAAATTTTTGGTAGACTACAGCAGTGAGGCCATTTGATCCTGGGTTTTTTCCTTTGTGGAAAGTTTTGATTAATTCAATCTCCCTAATTATTTAGGTCTATTTAGATTTTATATTTCTTCTTGAGCTAGTTTCAATAGTTTATGTCTTTCTAGAAATTTACCAACAATTATATAACACATACAACTATATACCATATATAATCTATGTAACACATATTATAAAAGTCCTTTACCTTTAGTAACAATTTTTGAGTTAAAGTTTACTTTGTCTGATATTAGGATAGCCACTTTAGGTGTTTCTTGGTTACTGCTTGCACGGTCTCTTTTCCAACCTTTTCTTTTCAATCTCTGCTGAAAGTAAATAGCTTTTATTTAAAAAAAAAAAAAAAATAGAATATGTCCCTTGTAGAAAACTTAACAGTTGGATCTTGTTTTTCAATCTACCCTGTCAATATCTTGTGTTTTAATCCTCACATGTGGGTATTTTTCCCATTAATTTTTAGAGAGTGAAAAGGAAGAGAGGAGAGAGGGAAGGGGAAGTGAGAGAAAGAAAGAGAGAAAGAGAGAGAAACATCAATATGAGAGAGACATCAATGGTTGCCTCTCCCACATCCAGGGATTGAATTTGCAATGGAGGTAGGAGCCCCTGACCAGGAATTGAACTGAGCCACACTGGCCAGGGCATATTCTGTGTTTAATCCATTTACATTCAGTGTAATTAAAAAAGTAAGATTTATATCTCATCCATTTTGCTATTTGCTTTATGCCTTAATATCTTTTTTGTTCCTATATTCCTTTATTACTACCTTTTATTAAATAGATGTTTTCTAGTGTATCATTTTACTAGTAATTTCCTGGTCATTTTAAAATTATGCATATTTTGAGTTATTTCCTTAGTGATTTCTCTAAAATAACATCTTATAAAATAATCTATTTTGGATTAATACTAAATTAAATTAAATTAAATACTAATTAAATTAACTTAATTTCAATAGTATAGAAAAACTGCTCTAACTGTGCCCTCTATCCCCTTTGTGACACTAGTATCATGTTTATATGAAACCTTTGTACAATGTGTGCCTATCAACACAGATTTAAACTTGTTTTATCCAGTTGTCTTTTCAAAAAACATTCACTGATGCTGTTTTATATTTACTTATGTAGTAACTTTTTAAAAAGTTCTTTATTTCTTCACATGGATTTGGGTTACTCTCTAGTGTCCTTTTATTTTAGTCTGAAGAAATTCTCCATAGTATTTCTTGTAGGGAAAGTTTACTAGAGATTAACTTCCTCAGCTTTTGTTTATCTTGGAATATCTTATTTGTTCTTCGTTTCTGAAGGATAGTTTGGCTGGATATAGAATTCTTGATAAACAGTCTTTACCTTTAAAAACGTGGAATATGTCATCCCATTGCTTGTGGGATTTGGCCATTATTTTCATTGTTTTTTGACAAGAAATCACTTGTTCATCTTATTGAGGCTTCCTTGTATGGGCATCATTTCTCCCTTTCTGCTTTTAAGATTCTTTCTTTTGTTTTCTGACAGTCTGATTTTGATGGGTCTATGGTGTGGATTTCTTTAAGTTTATTCTAACTGGAACTTACCAAGCTTCTCAGATATGTTAAAAAAAAAATAAAAGGAAAAGTTTTTAGCCATTATTTTTACTTATTTATTTATTTATTTTGATAATCCTCACCTGAGGATATTTTTCCCATTGCTTTTTCAGAGAGCCTGGAAGGGAGAGAAAGCGCACGTGAGGGAGTGGAAAGGGGATGGGGGCGGGGGAGAGAGAGAGAGAGAGAGAGAGAGAGAGAGAGAGAGAGAGAGAGAGAGAGAGATTGATTGAGATTGTCTTTTGCATGTACCCCAATCAGAGGTGGGGAATGAACCTGCAAGGCAGGTGTGTGTCCTGTGTGTGTCCGGGAATCAAACCTGTGACCCTCTGTTGTACTGGCTGACACTCAAAACTCCTGTCCGGGGCTTTGGCCATTATTTTCATGTTTTTGGTGTATCTCATAATTTTTTTTGTTAAAAACGGAACATTTAAAATAATATAATGTAGTAACTCTGGAAATCAGATCTGTGGCCTCCTACAGATCCCTTTGATAACATTTCTGAATGCTGTAAAATTTATATTCTTTGTTGTGTGTGCTACTGAGTCTTTGCGTGGTTATTTTAGCAGTCAGTTAATAACTGGACAGAGATTTATTTAAATGGCTGGACTCTTTGCTGAAGGGCTCTGTGTGCATGTTGGGTAATGTCTTCAACACTCAGGTAAGCAACTAATAACTGCCTTAATCTTCACTTCCTGCTTACACAGAGCCTTATGGTCACCCAGAGGTGAGAATTTAGGGAGTTTTCAGTTCTTTCTTGAGCATGCACACAATCCTGGATTTTTTGTGCACCGGGCCTCTAGTTAAAAATAAACAACAGTGAGCCGAAACCGGTTTGGCTCAGTGGATAGAGCGTCGGCCTGTGGACTGAAAGGTCCCAGGTTCGATTCCGGTCAAGGGCATGTACCTGGGTTGCGGGCATATCCCCAGTGGGAGATGTGCAGGAGGCAGCTGATTGATGTTTCTCTCTCATCGATGTTTCTAACTATCTCTCTCCCTTCCTCTCTGTAAAAAATCAATAAAATATATTAAAAAAACACAACTTTGTCAATAAAAATAAACAACAGTGATGTCTTTACAAGAGTGGTTCACAAAGTTTGATTCTAGGGGTAGCAATATCAGTATCTCAGGGAAACTTGTTAAGAATAAAAATTTCAGAACCTATTCAAGTTATACTAAATCAGAAAGTTTAGGGATGGGGTCTAGAAATTGGTCTTTTAACGAGGCCTCAAGGTGATTCTGACACAAGCTCAAAATTGAAAAAAGTTAAATTTGTCTAATGAGGTATTTAAATAAGTTTGTTTCAAGGTTTACTTAATTTTGAATGTATTTTCTCATGTTCATAGGTTTTCCTATTGCTTCCAGGGTATTTCCATAGAGAAGCTTATAAGCATTGAAATTTTAAGGTTACTGATGCATACTGCCAAACAAGGCTATACAGGTACTTAAATTTACACTCACATTAGGATGGGCAAAGGGACTTCCAGACAAAGCTTTCAGTACTAAAACTAGGAAAGTTCTGAGTGAAGCAGGTTGTATTAGTCAGACTAACATCATCTGGCAGTGTGTCAGTGACCCATATAAAGTGGTCCCTCACTGACAATTCAAAATACATCTATTTTCCTTTGAGTTTTTTAGACCAGGGCTGGGGATTGAACCTGCAATCCAGGTATGTGCCCTTGATTGGTATTAGGATCTGTGAGACTTTGGTGTGCAGTTGATGTTCTAACCACTTAAAACACTGACCAGGGCAATAGTGTAACTTACTTTAAAAATTTAAATTACAATATAATTTATAAGAAAGAAAATGTACAAATTTCAACAGTTCAGTTGGAAGAATTTTCAACAACTGTATGCATCTATGCAATCACAACCCCAAACAAGATATACCTCTCCGTTAACCAATCCACATTTCCACTGTGTCTCTTTATTATAGTCAGTACAATTACCAGCATCAACTTTCTGACTTCTATTAGTACAGATTAGTGTTGCATGCTCATGATTAGCATGTAACTGGAATAATACAGCATGCATTTCTGTGATGTTTTGTTTTATTCAACGTGTTGTATTTTAGTGTCAGCCATGTTGTTTTGAGTTTCAGTAGTTAACTTTTATTGCTGTGAAGCATATTGTATAAACATATAACAATTTATTTAGCTACTTTACTGTTGATGAATACAAATTATTTCAAAATCTGGGTTATTATGAATAAGTCTGTTACACACATTATTGTTAAAGTGATTTTTGTAGATATATGATTTTGTGGGTAAAATCTGGGTGATAAGGTTAGATATATGTTTAATTTCTCGAAAACGTCCCAAAAATTTTTGTGGTGATTGTATTATTTTATCTGTCCATCAGTAATGGGTGAAAGTTACAATTACTCCATGCCCTCATCAATGTTTTATTATCATCAATTTTTAAAAAATCATTGAACTGGGTGGATATGATACTTGGTTATGACTTTAAACATCTGTTTTTATTTAGGCATAATTTATATTCAATAAATTAATCTTTTTTTAGTTAACAGTTAAGAGTTTTGGCAATTTTAAATGTTGTGTAGCAACCGCCACGAGAGTTAGAAAAGTTTTATAACTCCCACCTCAATTCCTCCAAGTCTTTTGTCAGATATAGGTTGCAGGAATATGGTGATACATGTTAAGTATGTGCAGGTAAGGATTAGGTGGCAAGAGGGATTGATTGATAGAAAACTGTAAAAAGATACAATGTACATTTTTGAATGCTTTTCTTATTCTGTTCCAGCAACATATACCTTCAGTTTGAGGAGTATTTTCAAATTTTGTTTTCTTTATATTATGTAGTTGAAAAGGTCTCTATTGATTTATAAATTAGTTAAATAGTCATCAATATTGAATATTATTGGCAACACAGGATATAGGTTTGTTTCTATATATCAGATCTTACAATTTTAAAGTGTTGCCTAAACTTTTTAATTAAAAAAAAATAGCATACAGGGTGGGACAAAAATAGGTTTATGGTTGTGAGTGTGTGAAACAGAGTTTATTCTTGTATTACTGTTTATTAATTATTGTATTATTTTCCAAATAGCATGCATAAAGCAGTATCTTCAAAGTACTAGACAACAACTGTCAACCTAGAATTCTAGACTGAATTATATTTACACATCAGGGTAAAATAAAGATATTTTCAGACAAACTCTAAGAGTATTTATCATCAAGAAATCATTGCTGGCCCCTGACCAGGTAACTCAGTTGGTTAGAGCATCATTCCGATATGCCAAGGTTATGGGTTCAATCCCCGGTCAGGACACATAGAAGAATCAAACAATGAAGGCACAAATAAGTGGAACAATAATCGATGTTTCTCTCTCTTCCTCTCTCTCTCTCTCTCTCTCAAATCAATCAATCAATTATATAAAAAAAATCACTACTAAAGAATAATCCAAGGGCTCCCACTAAGGTGCATCTGGATATTTGAGGGACACTTTTGCTTCTTAAAATAACTAAGGAGTTCTACTAGCAAGAGAATGGGAGCTTAAAAGGCTAAATTTTCTACAATGAACAAGACAGTCCTATACAATAAAAACAAATCCCAATGCTGTTAGTGGCCCACTAAAAAACACAGAAGAAAATATAAGAACAAAAAAATGATAGAATGGATTAACTGTTAAAAAAAAAATAAAAATGACTCAGTTTGGGGGATATAAAAGTGAAACAGAAGTAAAATACTAGAAACATATCATTAGAATTAAAGTTTCCCAAAGTCTGTGAGCCATTAGGTAGAACAGTAGAATTATTGATCAGTTTTAGTATAAAACTGTATGGACAACAGCCACATAAATGCACAGACAAATTGAAAGTAAAAAGGGAAGAAAAGATGAGGTGAATGTCAAGCAAAAATGTTAGCAGTCACATTAATATCAGCAATATACCTTCTAGGATTAAAACCTTTATTATAAATAAAGGGGATCAAAAAGTTCAACTCACTAGGAAGAAATGATGATTCTAAATTTCGTGCATTTAATAACATAGTTTCATACATACAATGAAAAAAAATGCTATAAGGACAAAATGCTAAACACATCATCACATTCAGACAGCTTAAAAAAAATCTTTTTAAATAATATATTAAGCAGACAACAGATTAAAACAAAGATCTAAACTAAACAAGTAGCAAGGTTGAGTTACTAGACATATAAAGACATAGGTTGAGTTAACAGATATAGTGTAAAAGACTTTTATAAAGATGACACTTATAAGTAAGCCAAATATCAAAATAAAATCTGTCATATAGATCATGTTCTCTGACATCACTATAATTCTACAATTAAGTTGTAAAATGGTAAGATTAACTAAAATATCTCATAACTTTAGGATGTAAAAACAAAATTTTTTAATAATAGGTCATAGTTAAAATAAAAACACACACATTACTTTGATTAACATATCCTACCGATATAATACGATCTCCTTTTCTGAGCTCTCCACTAAGATCAGCAGGTCCTCCAGCCAAGATAAATGAAATAAATATTCCTTCTCCATCTTCACCTCCTACAATGTTGAAACCAAGGCCTGTTGAGCCACGATGAAGAACAACTTTTCTAGGTTCCCTAAAAATTAAAAAAACAATTTTGTTTATCTTAGAAATTTTATACAGAATTTGACATTGTATCAATGAGAAAGAATTCCCTATTGGTAACTCTTTTCAAACTATAAAGAAAGCTAGATGAAATATAAAAGGGTTTTTGGAATTGCAGAGTAAGGAAGGAATTCTTTCTAACCCTAGAAATTAGGCTTAGAAATTAAAAGTAAAAATCGTAATTTTATATAAAAGCAAAACCCATGTTAAGAAACAAACATGAAACTAAAACAAAAGGAAGAAAACATAAAACTAAAACAGAAAGAAGAAAACAATGTGGAAATTAAAAAAAAAAATGATATAAAGAGCCTTCTCAGGGATATTGTATATATAATACACTTATGAAAAATTGATGTTGTGCACATTTTATTGCCTATTTCCCCTACTTCTTAGATTTTGTAAAAGGAAGATATCACTTTGTCTTAAGAGAAGGTAAGGTCCTTTTTCCAATTCCAAAGGGATGAGTTCATGATTAACTTAAGCCAGTCATTAACCCTTTGCTATGATCCTTTTCTGGCTTCTGAGAAATATTGGGAAATTTCACTGTCACTTCTAAAGAAAGACAGACCCTAACAAGGACAAAGCACATTTGTTTGCCTCCCACCCAACATAACACCCCCCACAAAAAAATAAATGATAAAACGCTATTACTGGTTTGAACACAAAACAGTCATGAAGCTAAGATCAAGCAGAGAAACCATGGACCTAGGGTTGCTACATAAACATTGGAATTGCCCATCTCCAGATTTTTTATATGAAACAATTAAATATCTTTATTTCTGAAGTCACATCCATCTATCTACCTCTGCTTTTTGTCCTTTCTAAGATGTACCCTTTTTTGCCCCACATACCACCTATTTAAAATCTCTGAAATAAAAATATATCTTACCACTAATAATGTTTCATATTTGCTACCACTTATACATAGCTATGTGAAAATCAATCATTTCCTCTGATAAGACCATGAAAATACCAGCAGCAGATTATCCTATCTAATAAAGAGGGAATATGCTTCCTATCTAATAAGGAGGGAATATGCTAATTGACTGCCCCGCCCTCAAAAGATGGTGATGCCCACAGCCAATAAGGAGAGAATATGCTAAGTGACTGCCCTATCCTCAAAGATGGCAGTGCCCACAGCCACAAGATGGCCAGCAGGGGAGGGCAGTTGTGGGTGATCAGGCCGGCACGTGAGGGCAGTTGGGAGTGACCAGGTTGGCAGGGGAGGGCAGTTGGGGGAGACTGGGCCTGCAGGGGAGGGCAGTGAGGGACGACTGGGCCAGCAAGGGCGGGAAGCTGGGGGCGATCAGACTGGCAGGGGAGCAGTTAGGTGTCAATCAGGCAGGCAGGTAGGCGAGTGGTTGGGAACCAGCAGTCCTGGATTGTGAGAGGGTACAGGCTGGGCTGAGGGACACCCCCCGCCCCGCCAGTGCACGAATTTTGTGCACCGGGCCTCGAGTTTTATGTAATAAAATACAGAACATCACTTGAGATTAGACTATATCATATTTGATAAACATTTTTAAAATTTAATGTGATTTTTCTAAAACATCACAGAAATCTATTGATAACAAAAAGCTTAGAAGAAATAAATTTTACAAATGTATTTTAGGAATACTTCCATATAATGTGAAATTAAGCTTCTTAAATGTTTGTCCACTCAAAACTTAAAATGGTATTTTCTAGTCACACAGAGGTATTGAAAGGGCGAGTCCTCGCCGGGCCTACGTGGGCCGGCCGCCGGGCCCCATGAGGCACAGCCTGACCATGCTGCTGGCAGCCTCGGGCACCGACTCCCCAGCCCACGGTGGGAGCCCGGTGCAGCCCGCCGCCCCCGGACCGGACCCACGTGGCAGCAGCGGCGGCGGGGTGGGTGCCCTCGCCCGAGGAGATGGAGGAGGAGGCGATCGCTGGCGCCCCTGGGAACGAGACGGAGGACGTGGACTTCCTGTCTGGGCTGGAACTGGTCGATCTGCTGGACCCCCGGCAACCAGACTGGCCCCTGGAGCCCGGGCTCAGCTCGCCCTGGGGGGGGGGGGGGCTAGGACTGCCCTGGGTCCTCCATTTTTGGGGCGGCCGCCATGTGCTCAGGAGAGTGCCTTCTTCCCGGAAGCCCAGGCCCCTGCTGGCCACGCCCAGGATTTAACAAATGACAATCAAGGGACGTGCGTGCCATAGAGATGACCACATCCTGTGCAACAAGACCCGACTCGTGCCTGGCCAATCGGCGGGGCCCACAGTCCCCTCCCCTGCCCTTATTATAAAACCCACAATCCCATCAGGCCTCGCTCTCTCGGCCACTGCATCGGTGAGTGTGGTCGGAGAGCCGAACTAGTTCGAAATGAGGGACTCTTTGCTTTTGCATCGGACTCGCTGGCTCCCTGTGGGTTCTTGAAATCTGGGCACAACAGTATCAGTTTTTCCAGTTCACTTATAGTGTTAACAAAATAATATATTTTCTTGTCAAAAATTGCGAAACTAAATATATACTGTTTAGGATATATTATATACACAAACATATATGAAAGAAAAAAAGGGAATAAATCCAAAATTCAGAAAAGCAGTTAACTTGGTGGGGCAGTGCAGAAAAGCAGGACACAGGATAGGTTTCACTATATTGGTGATGTTTTATTTTCTTGTTAGATGGTAGACTCATGGTTTAGGGTTCCTATTATGCTTTAAATATGTATGAATTCTATTTCTATAGTAGTAAATGATACTTAATTAAAATTATCCTGCTGAAATCCAATAGTATTTCCAGAGAAAAATAAATTCTAATTTTTCAAAGCCCATGAAAAGATGCTTTAACATCATTAGTAATTAGGAAAATGTGTAAAAATCACAATATGTCCCAACTACTACAATGGCTATAAAATAAAACAAAACATGAAAAACAAGTGTTGGTGAGGATGTGGAAAAACTGAAACCCTAAAATTATTGATGGTGGGAATGTAAAATGATGTGGCTTCTGTAGAAAAAAGGTAGTTCCTCATCAACTTAAACACAGAGTTACCATATGATCCAGCAATTCCACTCACAGATATATATCTAAAGCAGCAATTTTCAACATTTTTCATCTCATAGCACACATAAACTAATTACTAAAATTTGGCGGCATACCCAAAAATATATTTTCTGCCGATCTGACCAGAAAAAAAAAGGTATAATTTTGATTCATTCACACTGGACAGCTATTGTTGTGGTGGCTGTTGTCTTTTTTTTTTTTTTTAAATAATGCAAAAAGAGGTTTATTTGTACACACACCAATGAAGAAAAGTAGTCTTCTGTCAAATGGAGACGATCAGGATTCTTAAGCCCCTGATTGATTTTGGGACCTACTACAATGGGAAGACATGCTGTGTTGTCTTCTGATGCTAGTTCTATTCACCCAACACTCAGCAGGCTTTTACGATGGGTCTTCCTCCTCCTGGGCCTGATTTGCTAATCGCTTATGATTTCCTCCCTCTCGACCAGTGGTTCTCAACCTTCCTAATGCCGCGACCCTTTAATACAATTCCTCATGTTGTGGTGACCCCCAATTTCATTGTTACAAATTGAACATAATTAAAGCATAGTGATTAATCACAAAAACAGTATGTAATTATATATGTGTTTTCCTATGGTCTTAGGCGACCCCTGTGAAAGGGTCGTTCGACCCCTAATGGGGTCGCAACCCACAGGTTGAGAACCGCTGCTCTAGAGCTTTCATGCCAGGTCTCATAGTTATTTATCTCAGGCTTCTTAAACACTGGAAGGCAAATTTTACTCCCACATTTTCTTAGATATTTCAGGAATTCCTTTCCATTTTCCCTCTTCACCTCAGCTTGGTCTTCAAAGAATTTGGCAACAAGAGGTTGTACTGAGTCTTCAATGGAATTATAGGGCATAGATAAATAAGCAATACTGATGTGCAGCTTATAAGATGCCACTTTATTAATAGCAACACTACACTCTTCAGAGAGTGGTTGATTGGCTGTCATCTCAGCTTTAGAGAAAACCCAGCGTAAACAGAGCTGTGCTATTGTCATGTTTTTTGACAATTTAAGGGAAAAGCAGTCAGTGCTCCTGATTAAACAGTTAAGTATTGAATGTTTTAAAAATTCTTGTGGCACACTGATTGAAAATCACTTATCTAAAGGAATTGAAAGGAGGGACAGAAACTGATACTCACATGCCATTGTTTATTATAGCATTATTCACAATATCCCAAAGGTGGGAACAACTCAGGTGTCTGTCAACAAATGAATGGATACACAAAATGGGGTATATACACAAAATGGAATATTATTCAGCCATAAAAAGGAATGAAGTTCTGTACATGCTACAGCCAGACACAAAAGGATAAGTATTTTAAGATTCCACTCATATTAACAATCTGGAGTAGGCAAATTCACAGAGACAAAGAGTAGAATAGGGGTTACCAGGAGGAGCAAGAAGGATAGGGGAATGGAGAGTTATTTCTTAATGGTTATAGTTTGTCTGAGGTAAGGAAAAGTTTTGGAAATAGATAGTGGTGATGGTTGCATAATGTTATGGTTGCACTGAATTGCACATGGCAAATGCTATGATGTGCATATATTACAATATTAAAAAAGTTAATAATGTGATATACCAAAAATCAGAGTTGTACACTTTAAATGGGTGAACTGTATGTGGATCATATCTGTTAAAAAAAACACCTTTAAATCAACTGTTGGGATTTCTTTTATTTTATTTAAGACAAGAGGCCGGCCGAAACCGGTTTGGCTCAGTGGATAGAGCGTCAGCCTGTGGACTGAAGGGGCCCAGGTTCGATTCCGGTCGGGGGCATGTACCTGGGTTGCGGGCACATCCCCAGTGGGAGATGTGCCGGAGGCAGCTGATCGATGTTTCTCTCTCATTGATGTTTCTAACTATCTCTCTCCCTTCCTCTCTGTAAAAAATCAATAAAATATACTTAAAAAAAAAAAAGACTAGAGGCCGGTGCACAAAAATTTGTGCACTTGGGGGGAGAGGGGGGGTACCTATGCCCGGCCTGTGCCCTCTCGCAGTCTGGGACCCCTCGGGAGATAACGACCTGCTGGCTTAGGCCTGCTCCCCGGTGGCAGAGGGCAGGCCCTATCCCTAGGTGCAGCCTCAGAGCAGGGCCAATTGGGGAGTTGGGGCGCCACCGCGAGTCATGCACAGAGCAGGGCGGATCGGGAGGTTGCGATGCCACCCTCAGTCACACTCAGGGTAGGGCCGATTGGGGGGTTGGGGCACTGCCCCCTGTCACACTCAAGGCAGGGTCGATGGGGAGGTTGGGCACCACCCCCTGTCATGCACAGAGCAGGGTGAATCAGGGGGTTGGGGCTCCGTACCCTGTCACGCACAGAGCAGGGCCAATCAGGGGGTTGGGGTACTGCCCCCTGTCACGCACAGAGCAGGGCCCATCAGGGGGGTTGGCGCTCCGTACCCTGTCACGCACAGAGCAGGGCCGATCAGGGGATTGGGGCACCGCCACTCTCACACTCAGGGCAGGGCCGATGGGGAGGTTATGGCTCTACCCCATCACACACAGAGCAGGGCCCGTGGGGGGGGGGGGGGGAGGTTGGGGCGCCGCACCCTGTCACACACAGAGCCGCAGGGTGATCAGGGGGTTGGGGAGCTCCCCCCATCAGGCACAGAGCAGGGCTGATCAGGGGGTTGGGGCGCCTTCCCCTGTCACTAACGGAGCAGGGAGGATAGGGAGGTTGTGGCCCCGCCCCCTTTCACACTGATCCCGGTGCCGGAAGGCCTCTTAGCTCTGCTGATCCCAGTGCTGGGAGGCCTCGCGGGTCTGCTGATCCTGGTGCTGGGAGGCATATAACCCTTTTACTATATAGGATAGAGGCCTGGTGCACTGGTGGGGGCTGGCTGGTTTGCCCTGAAGGGTGTCCTGGATCAGGGTGGGGGTCCCCATTGGGGTGCCTGGCCAGCCTGGGTGAGGGGATGATGGCTGTTTGCAGCTGGTCACACACCCTTCAGGGTGGGGGTCCCCACTGGGGTGCCTAGCCAGTCTGGGTGAGGGGCTGAGGGCTGTTTTCAGGCTGGCGGGTGACTGAAGCTCCCTACTGCTCCTTTTTTTCTTTTTTTTTTATATTATTCTGGGCCAGCTTTAGCTCTGGCTCCAGCTCTTAGGCCTCTGCTGCTGAAAGCAGTTATCTGGTTTGTTTTGGTTCTATAATGGAAACACTGTATCAACTCCAGCTCTGAGATGCCAACGGGCTGAAAGCAGGTTTCTGGGGTTTTGTTTAGCTTCTATATTTGTAACCATGTTTCAAACTGCAAGCTCAGAGGCCGGCAAGGCAGGCGGGGAACGTTGGTTTCCTCCGTCACTGAAGCAAGCAAGCTTCATGTTAGCTTCAAGCTGCCTGGCTGCCAGCCGCCATCTTGGCTGGCAATTAATTTGCATATCGCCCTGATTAGCCAATGGGAAGGGTAGCGGTCGTACGCTAATTACCATGTTTCTCTTTTATTAGATAGGATTGGTAAAGTGAGATAACCTCTGAAAGATTGCTTTAGGATCAAACTGTGGAGAACTGCTGATGGAAAGGTGAAGATTTTATATTTCAATATCTGGGCATAGTAGTGTAATTATCAAAAGGGAGTGATAAAATGCACACCAATTTGGGAAGACATATCTAGTAACCAACCACCTGAATTTTATAGAAAAGTATAGAAATCAGGTACATCCATCATGAGATACTACAAAGTCCAATACGATATTCTAGACAGGAGATATACAAGTGAAAAAGATAGGAAACAGCAATCAAGGTGCTAATATAACATATTTTTTAGTTTGAAAAATAAGCAGAGATTAAAGACTAGATAAGCCATTAATTATTTTCCTCCTTACTCCTATAGGCACTATTAGAAAGCAAAAAAATGATTATGACAGACTAGAGGCCTGGTGCATGAATTCATGCACAGGTGGGATCTGGCCGGCCTGCCCTAATTGGGGCCGATTGGCCAGGGGGGTTGGGGGGGGAGGCGGGCAGTTGGCCAGCAGGCCCCGCCCCCTGGTCGAACTCCAAGTTGAGGGGACAATCTGCATATTAGCCTTTTATTACATAGTACTAGAGGCCCGGTGCACAAAAATTTGTGTACTCGGGGTGGGGGGGAAGGGGGGGGTCCCTCAGCCCAGCCTGTGGCCTCTCGCAGTCTGGGACCCCTCAGGGGATGACCACCGGCTGGCTTAGGTCCGCTCCCCGAGGGATTGGGCCTAACATGGCAATCAGACATCCCTCTGACAGCCCAGCAGCCCTCGGGGGATGTCCACTTGCCAGCGGGGAGCAGGCCTAAGCTGCAGTAGGACATCCTTAGCGCTGCTGAGAAGGCAGGAGAGGCTCCCGCCACCACTGCTGTATTGGCAGCCATCAGCCTGGCTTGTGGCTGAACAGAGCTCCTCCCATGTGAGAGCACCCTGACCACCAGGGGGCAGCTCCTGCATTGAGCGTCTGCCCCCTGGTGGTCAGTGTGTGTCATAGTGACCAGTCATTCCCAGTCCTTCTGCTGTTAGGGTCAGTTTGCATATTACCCTTTTACTACATAGGATAGAAGCCTGGTGCATGGGTGGGGGCCAGCTGGTTTGCCCTGAAGGGTGTCCAGGATCAGGGTGGGCGTCCCCACTGGGGAGCCTGGCCAGCCTGGATGAGGGGATGATGGCTGTTTGCAGCTGGTCACAACCCCTTCAAGGTGGGGGTCCCCACTGGGGTGCCTGGCCAGTCTGGGTGAGGGGCTGAGGGCCGTTTTCAGGCTGGCGGGTGACTGAAGCTCCCAACCTCTCCTTTTTTTTCTTTTTCTTTTTTTATTCTGGGATTTATTTACCTTCTATGGCTGTCACTGGAGCCGAGAGCTGGCTTTAGATCTGAGGCTCGGCTCCAGCTCTGAGACCTCGGCTGCTGAAAGCAGGTATCTGAGTTTGTTTGGGTTCTATAATTTTAACACTGTTGCGGTCCTGCTTGCTCCAGCTCTGACGGCTGAAAGCAGGTTTCTGGGGTTTATTTACCTTCTATAATTGCAACATTGTTTCTTAGACTGCAGCTCAGAGGCTGGCAGCGGCAGGTGGGGAACCTTGGCTTCCTCCTTCACTGGAGCATGCAAGCCTCCTGTTTGCTTCAGCTGCTTGGCTGCCGGCTGCCATCTTGGTTGGCAATTAATTTGCCTATCTTGCTGATTAGCCAATGGGAAGGGTAGCGAAGTTACGGTTAATTACCATGTTTCTCTATTATTAGATATGATAGGAGCATAGCCTAAACACTAGTAGCCTTGAAAATTCATATCATCATCACAAACACTATGCTTTCTGCTGATTTTCATTCCAAACATAATTACTGAGCACCTTTTAAATTAAGTTCTCAACATTGCTAATTCTTATAGAAGCGGACAAAGACAAACATTCCTATATGACCATGAAGAGATCACTACCTAAAGTAAGGAGTCTGACAAGTAAAGAATAATTAGACTTATGAAGGTTCAAAAATAATAATTCTGACAATAATGCAATAAATAAAAACATAAAATTAGGCATTAATTAGTATATGTTTAATGGTAAGTGCTATGAGATACTTGTACAAAGTATAAAGCAAACTGTACAAAAATGTATTACTATATTAAATGTGAAAAAGATCTAAAATACTTTTTCACTTATTTTTTCCCACCTAGTTGAGAGTTCTTTGGGAATAAAAAGACAGTTAATCTACAAACTTGAGTGCAGTTAGTAATGTTAGTTGAAAGTATATTTTAGGTGTTAGAGAAAATACTACTTGTTGAATTCTGAAAAATAAATGCCATAATATTATATGGTATATATTAGATAAAAATATATAAAAAGTTAGTTTTAAGTATCCCTAAATATGTTCTTAACTTTTACCATAGCTACTTTCTAATGATAATTTACCAATCATTAAAAAATAGCAATATTAAAAAAAAGAGCAGTGATTTATTTGGAATATGAAATATTTTTACATTTCAGTCTCTTCAATGAATCATCCAATGGAAAAGTTTAAGGTTTAGGTTCCTCATCTGTCAATAAAAATTTTTAGTCCTGAAAATTATGTCTATCCTACTTGGCTGATTAGAACTCCATCTAATAGTTGGCTTTATGTAAGAAGGATGTATGTTCAGTTCCTTACCGTGTAATTTCATCATCTCCAAGCATTGCTTTAGAAACAGGTGAGTATCTGGCTGGTGATGCTGGTGTCTGGCCCAAGTAGGAAGATGGGCTAACATGGTTATCAATGGGCTGAGAAGCAGCTTCAAAATAAAGAAAGTGAAAAACACTTGAAAACTGAAACAAGCTATTCAGTACCACATTTGTGAATTATCAAATTAAAGATTAATGTATAATTCATATTCACTTATGTCTATAATAGAATTTGTTAAAGAAGATTTATTTATCAGGTAAAAAAAATTAGACAAGGTCCAGTTTCCAGGTAAAAACTAGTTCAAATATTCAGATCAGTAAAGCAAACTTGTAAAAACCAAATGATTAAATAGTATGTTTCTAGTTTAGCATATAACAAGTGTGGAAGTCATCACTCTGTCCTAAAAACAACTAAAAAGCTAAACAAACTGAAAAAAGTCAACAACTATTCTTTAATCCTTAAGATAAGGGAGGTCACAGGGCAAACTGCTGTCCCCCAAATTGGAGAGACTGGCAGCAAACAGAGAATCACAACTTAACCAGAACAGAAATGTCTGTGGAAGAACTGCTGGGGTAGAGAAGCCTTAATCATAATTGACAAGTTTTTGGAGGCTAAGGTGGACAACTCTGAAAGTCAAAAACACCAGGTGGACCTTGTCATTCAGGGACCCCACACTTCTGTAAATTTTACTTCCTGGATCTCTACTGGGTCTCACAGTGAATACTGGGGGGGGGGGGGGGGGGGGGGGGGGGGAGAAATGCCCTTGTGCTTCTTTGCAGGAGGAAAGGAAAAAGAATCATTTTGTTAGACACAAGCATTCCTGTTCTTCTCAACAGTCTGCCCCTAGGAGGAACGGTTAACTAGACCCTAACCTGCTGAGCTTTTATTGGGAAATAACCAACTCCAGCCCACTCTAACCATCCTGTCGCGCCTAACTAAGAGAGGAGGTTGGAAATACTGAGAAGCACCGTGAAGTTCACATTCCAGAGGCACAAACTGACTAAAAGACTGAGATGAGACCTAATCATAGGACTATATATAGAACACCTTCCCTTCCCCAAAACTATATCGCCACATCACTAAAGGCCTATTTACAGCAGCTCCTTTTACCCAGTACATCATGCCTAGTTATCAAGAAAAAAAATTATAAGACATACTAAGAGGCAAAAACACAGTTTGAAGAGAAAGAACAAGCATCAGAACCAGACTCAGACATGAAAGCAACCTTGAAATTATCAGGCTAGGAATTTGAAACAATGAATAGTATACTAATGGCTCTAATAAAGAAGCCGACAGTATGAAAGAACAGATGAGCAATGTAAGTAAAGAGATTGAAATTCTAAGAAACAAACAAAAAGGAAGTACTGGAGATCAAAAAGACTGTAATAGAAATAAATAATGCCTTTGATGGGCTTATTAACAGTTTGAATACAGCTGAGGAAAAAAATCTCTGAGATGGAGGGTATCGCAATACCAACTTCTAAAACTAAAAACTAAAAAGAAAAAGGACCAATTAAAAAACCTAATAAAACCAAAACAAAATATCCAAGAACTGTAGGACTATAAAAGGTAGAACATACACATAATAAAAATACCAAAAGGAGAAGGTGAGAAAGGAATAGAAGAACTATTTGAAATAAAAATGATTGAGAATTTACCCAAATTAATGTCAGACACCAAACCACAGATCTAGGAAGCTCTATGCTGTATAAATGCCAAGATAATTACACCTAGGCAAATCCTTTTTAAATTACACAAAATCAAAAAAAAAGGGGGAGGGGAAGAAAAATATTCCAACAAGAAACCACAGAAACCCTCCGCCCCCCATCTCATTGATGAAGGTGCAAAAATGAGAATTACATCTGATTTCTCCTCAGAAACCATTCAAGCAAGAGTGTGGAAATATTTAGTGTTAAGAGAAAAAATACTTCCTTACCCTGTAAAATTATCCTGCAAAAGTGAAGAAACACTTTCTTATACAAACAAATATTGAGGGAATTTGTTGCTAGTACACTTTCCATTTCAAATGTATGAAGACAATCTTCAGAGAGAAGAAAAGTTAGTAGGTCAGAAACTCAGTTATATGTAAAGAAGGAAAAAGCATTGAAGAAGGGATAAAATAAAATAAAAACTCGTTTTTCTTATTATTGATCTGACAGATAATACTGTTCAAAATAATGACAGCAACACTGTATTCAACTATGTTTGTGTGGGTGTGCACATGTGCACTTATATATAAACTAGAGGCCCGGTGCACAAAAATTTGTGCACTTGGGGGGAGGGGGCGTCCCTCAGCCAGGCCTGTGCCCTCTCTCAGTCTGGGACCCCTCGGGAGATAACGACCTGCTGGCCTAGGCCTGCTCCCAGGTGGCAGAGGGCAGGCCCAATCCCTAGGTGCAGCCCCTGGTCAGGCTCAGAGCAGGCCAATTGGGGAGTGGGGGCGCTGCCCCATCATGCACAGAGCAGGGCGGATTGGGAGGTTGCGATGCCACCCTCAGTCATGCTCAGGGTAGGGCCGATTGGGGGGTTGGGGCACCGCCCCGTCACACTCAAGGCAGGGTTGATGGGGAGGTTGCGGCGCCACCCCCTGTCACGCACAGAGCAGGGCCAATCAGGGGGTTGGGGCACTGCCCCCTGTCACGCACAGAGCAGGGCCCATCAGGGGGGTTGGGGCTCCGTACCCTGTCACCCACAGAGCAGGGCCCATCAGGGGGTTGGGGAACTGCCCCCTGTCATGCACAGAGCAGGGCCCATCAGGGGGTTGGGGAACTGCCCCCTGTCATGCACAGAACAGGGCCGATCAGGGGGTTGAGGAGCTCCCCCTGTCACTCACAGAGTAGGGCCGATAGGGGAGTTGGGGCACCGCCCCTGTCACACACAGAGCAGGGCGGATCAGGGGGTTGGGGTGCCGCCCTCTATCACCCACAGAGCAGGGCCTATCAGGGGGTTGGGGCGCCGCCACTGTCACACTCAGGGCAGGGCCAATGGGAGGTTATGGCTCTACCCCATCACACACAGAGCAGGGCCCCTGGGGTGGGGGTTGGGGCGCCGCCCTCTATCACCCACAGAGCAGGGCCGATCAGGGGGTCGGGGCGCCGCCACTCTCACACTCAGGGCAGGGCCAATGGGGAGGTTATGGCTCTACCCCGTCACACACAGAGCAGGGCCGATCAGGGGGTTGGGGTGTCGCACCCTGTCACACACAGAGCCGCAGGGCGATCAGGGGTTTGGGGAGCTCCCCCCATCAGGCACAGAGCAGGGCTGATCAGGGGGTTGGGGCGCCTTCCCCTGTCACAAACAGAGCAGGGCGGATAGGGAGATTGTGGCCCCGACCCCTGTCACACACAGAGCCGCAGGGCGATCAGGGGGTTTGGGTGCTGCCCCCCGTCACACTGATCCCGGTGCCGGGAGGCCTCTCGGCTCCGCTGATCCCGGTGCTGGGAGGCATATTACCCTTTTACTATATAGGATAGAGGCCTGGTTCATGGGTGGGGCCGGCTGGTTTGCCCTGAAGGGTATCCTGGATCAGGGTGGCGGTCCCCACTGGGGTGTCTGGCCAGTCTGGGTGAGAGGCTGAGGGCTGTTTTCAGGCTGGGGGGTGACTGAAGCTCTCAACCCTCCTTTTTTTCTTTTTTATTCTGGGCCAGCTTTAGCTTTGAGGCTTGGCTCCAGCTCTTAGGCCTCTGCTGCTGAAAGCAGGTTTCTGGCCTTTGTTTACCTTCTGTATTTGAAACAATGTTGCCATCCTGCTGGCTGAATCCCAGCGGACTAAAGCACGTTTCTGGGGTTTTGTTTAGCTTCTATATTTGTAACATAGTTGCTTAGAGTTGCAGCTCAGAGGCTGGCAGCGGCAGGTGGCGAACGATGGAGTCCTCCGTCACTGAAGCAAGGAAGCCTCATGTTCGCTTTAAGCTGCCTGGCTGTCGGCCGCCATCTTGGCTGGCAGTTAATTTGCATATTGCCCTGATTAGCCAATGGGAAGGGTAGCGGTCGTACGCTAATTACCATGTTTCTCATTTATTAGATAGGATGAAATGAATATTAGCAATAATGCAAGTGATGGGAGGAAAAATTTAGGATTATTTTGTTATTATTCGACAAGATCTGACTCATTCAGGGTGGTATGGCCATAGACTATTTTGTTATTATTAGGTACCCAAACTATTTGTGAAGCTCTATAGTGTTATCTGAAAGTGTATTTGGATTACCTGTACATGTATATTGCAAACTCTAGGGTAAGCACTAAGCCAGAGTAAAAAGAAAGTAAGTGACATGCTAAGAAAGGAGAGAAAATGGAATAACATAAAATGCTTAATAAAAACCATAAAAGGCTGAAAAAAAGTGAATGACAAATATAAGAACAAAAAAGGGCAACAAATAGAAAACTAACAAATATAATAGATACTAGAGGCCCAATCTGGGGAGGGTCCCTCAGCCCGGCCTGTGGCCTCTCGCAGTCTGGGACCCCTCAGGGGATGACCACCTGCTGGCTTAGGCCTGCTTCCCGCGGGATTGGGCCTAAGATGGCAATCAGACATCCCTCTGGCAGCCCAGCAGCCCTCGGGGGATGTCCACTTGCCAGCGGGGAGCAGGCCTAAGCTGCAGTCGGACATCCTTAGCGCTGCTGAGAAGGCAGGAGAGGCTCCCACCACCACCGCTGTACTGGCAGCCATCAGCCTGGCTTGTGGCTGAACAGAGCTCCTCCCATGTGAGAGCGCCCTGACCACCAGGGGGCAGCTCCTGCATTGAGCGTCTGCCCCCTGGTGGTCAGTGTGTGTCATAGTGACCAGTCATTCCCAGTCCTTCTGCTGTTAGGGTCAGTTTGCATATTACCCTTTTACTATATAGGATAGAGGCCTGGCGCACGGGTGGAGGCCGGCTGGTTTGCCCTGAAGGGTGTCCCGGATCAGGGTAGGTGCCGGGAGCCGGTCCATCCTTGCTGTTTCAAGGGACCTGGCATATATGGCATACGGTTCTTAGTATGTTTGCTCACCTTCTTGGCGCTGTGTTTTAACCACGGTCACCTCTCTGAGAAAGGTTGAATCCCCAGGTAGGGATTTTCCCCTGAAGTTAGGGAGGGAATAAAACCCCTCAACTAAGTGCCAGGCGGGTAATTAATCACTTTAACTATGAACAATCATGCTTAAGCTACATAATCTTTACTCCCTGGAATGGAGATAAGAAACGCCCTAACCTTTGTAATAGAGATTGATAGGATTGAATCAACTGGTATAAATACAGATGCAACAAGACAGCGAGAGACAGAATTCAGAAGACAGAACCTACACAGAATGTTCTCTAGAGACAGAAGAACTTCGCTGGAGAGAACATGGCAAAAGATCCTGGACAGAAACTGGCCTCAGAACCTAGAGACAGAACCTAGCGAGAGAACATGGCAAAAGATCCTGGACTGAACCTGACTACAGAAATTGGCAAGAGAACCTGACTAGAACCTGGTGACCGAACCTGGCTGGAGATCTCAGACAGAACCTGGCTGGAGAACCTAGCGAGGGAACATGGCTACTGAACCTGGCTGGAAAACCTGGAGAACCTAATGAGAGAACCAAACCAGAACTTGGCTAGAGAACCCAACCATGCTGATCAACTGAACGCTGCCTCTGTGTCATTCCTTCTTCGCCAACTCCGTCCACACCTTTGGGGACCCCTGGACCTGCTGGGGTTGGCCACAGAACCTGGCTGGAGATCCGAGGCAGAACCTCTCTGGAGATCCAGACCAGAACTTGGCTGGAGATCCTGGCTAGGCTGCTGATCAACTGAACGCTGTCTCCGTGTCATTCCTTCTTTGCCAACTCCGTCTACACCTTTGGGGACCCCTGGACCTGCTGGGGTTGGACCCCGGCAGGTAGGGGTCTCATTTGGGTGCCTGGCTAGCCTGGATGAGGGGATGATGGCTGTTTGCAGCTGGTCACACCCCCTTCAGGGTGGGGGTCCACACTGGGGTGCCTGGCCAGTCTGGGTGAGGGGCTGAGGGCCATTTTCAGGCTGGCGAATGACTAAAGCTTCCAACCTCTCCTTTTTTCCTATTCTGGGATTTATTTACCTTCTATGGCTGTCACTGGAGCTGAGAGCTGGCTTTAGCTCTGAGGCTCGGCTCCAGCTCTGAGACCTCGGCTGCTGAAAGCAGGTACTGGGTTTGTTTAGCTTCTATAATTGAAACACTGTTGCAACTCCAGCTATGAGGCCTGGCTGGCTGAAAGCAGGTTTCTTGGGATTGTTTAGCTTCTATAATTGCAACATAGTTGCTTAGAGTGCAGCTCAGAGGCCGGCAGCGGCAGGTGGGGAACCTTGGCTTCCTCCATTACTGGAGCAAGCAAGCCTCCTGTTCGCTTCAGCTGCCTGGCTGCTGGCTGCCATCTTGGTTGGCAGTTAATTTGCATATCTCCCTGAGTAGCCAATGGGAAGCGTGTCGGAGGTATGGTTAATTACCATGTTTGTCTATTATTAGGTACGATTATTACAACTATATAATCACTCTGAACACCAATGGACTACATGCACCAATTATAAAATAATGATGGTCAAAGTGGTTAAGAAAATCAGACTCAACTATATACTGTCTACAAGAAACACACTTAACAATCTTTAACATGTACGTACCTGATAACAATGTCAAACTACATGCGGTCAAAACAGAACTGCATCCACAGCCTCTTATTACAAGTGGACAGACACAGCAGCCAGAAAATTAGTACGGACATAGTTGAACTTAACAACATTATCAATCAACTGGATATAATAGACAAGAATAGACTATTTCAATCACAAGAACAGAACACACATTCTTCTTAAGTTCACATGGAACATTCACCAAGATAGACCACATCCTGGGCCATAAAACACATCTTAATAAATTTAAAAGAGAAAAGATACAATGTCTGCTCTCAGACTACAATAGAATTAAACTAGAAATCTATAACAAAATGCTAGTTTAAAAATCCTAAAATATGAGGATATTAAATAACACACTTCTAAATAGCACATGGGTCAGAGAAGAAATCCCCAGAGAAATTAAGAAAGGTTTTGAATTAAATGAAAATGAAAACACAACTTAAAATTTGCTGTAGTATTGAATGTATATGTTAGAAAAGAAGGTCTAAAATGAATCATCATAACTTCCACCTTATGAAACTAGAAAAAAAAAGAGCAAATTAAATTGAAAGTAAATTAAACTGAATTACAAAATTAACTACCAAGTAAAATAGGCTCAAAATAGAGAGCAGACAGTTGTGGTGGGGAGCAGGGAGGTGTGAAGGGTGGGGTAAAGGGATTGAGCAAAAAAAAGAAATAAAAAGAAAGAAAACTCATGGACATGGACATCAGTGTGGTGATTGTAGGGTGGAGGTGGAAGAGGGCACAGAGGAGGTAAATGGCGATGGAAAAATAAAATAAAAACAAATATTTAAAAAAAGAAATCAATGAAATTGAAAACAGGAAATAAATAGAGAAAAAGCAACAAAACCAAAAACTGGTTATTTGAAATGTCAATAAAATAAAAAGCCTGCAGCTAGGCTAACTACAAAAAAAAAGTAAAAAATTATTAATATCAGAAATGAAAAAGGGGACACCACTACAGATCCCATGGACATTAAAATGATAATAAAGAAATACTAGAACAACCCTGTACCCACAGGTTTTATAACTTACATGAAAAGGACCAATTCCTTGAAAGACACACTTTGCTAATTCACACACAGACTAGACTATCTAAACAGGTCTATACCTATTATAAGAAAGTGAATCAATAACTGATAACCTTCTAAAACAGCAGCAGGTTCAGATGCGTTCACTAGTGAATTCTACCACAAATTTAAGAAATTATACCAATTCTTTATAGTCTCTTTCAGCAGATAGAAGCCAAGGGAATACTTCCTAACTTATTCTATGTACCCAGCATCAGCCGATTAACAAAACCAGACAAAGAAATTACAAAAAACAACAACAAAAAAACCCCCCTAGAGAACAATGTCTGTCATGAACATTGATGAAGAAATATTCAACAAAATATTACCAAAAAATTGAACAATGTATAAATAATTATATACCACAAGCATCTGAGATTTATCCCACCTATGCAAGGCTGGTTCAACCTTAAAAAATCAATTAATATGATCCAACAGATCAATAGGCTAAAGAAAAAGTCACATGATTGAATCAACAGATGCAGAAAAATCATCTAATGAAATCCAATATCAATTTATGATAACAACTTTCAGTAAACTAGAAATAGAGGGAGTGTTTTCAACTTGATAAAAAAGTAATCTACAAAATTCCTATAGCTAATATCATACTTAATGGTAAGATCCTTGAAGCTTTACCATTAAGATTAGGAACAAGTGAAGGATGTCCTAGAAAAAGCAATAAGATAAGAAAAGGAAGTAAAAGGCACATAGATTAAGAAGAAACAAAAATGTCTTTGTATGCAGATGTCATGATTATCTGTGTAGAAAACCTGAAAGAATTTGACCATAAAACCCCTTCTGGAACTAAGCAGCAATCATAGCAAGGTTGAAAGATACAGGTTAATATATAGAAGTTAACTGCTTTCTTATATATCAGTAATAACTAGTTGAATCTGAAATAAAAAACTCAATACCACTTACATTAGCACCCCCTAAAATGATATATGCATGTATAAATAAATCTAAAAATATATATATATGATCTATGTGACAAAAACTATAAAACTCTGGTGAAAGATATGAAAGAATTAAACAAATGGAGAGATACTCCATGTTCATAAATAGGAAGACTCAATATTATGAAGATATTAGTTCTTTCCAACTTGATCTATAGATTCAATGCACACTCAGTCAAAATACCAGCAAATTTTTTGAAGATATTGTCAAAATGATTCTAATGTTTACACAGAGAAGCAAAAGACCCAGAAGAGCTGACATAATACTGAACAAGAACTAAGTTGGAGGACTCACACTGAAGACTTCCTATAAAGCTACAGTAATCAAGACTGTGTGGCATTGGCAAAAGAATAGCAAAACAGATCAATGGAACAAAATAGGGAATCCAGAAACAGACCCATATAAATATAGTCAATTGATCTTTGACAAAGGAGCGAAGGCAATACAATGGAGCAAAGACAGTCTTTTTAACAAATGGTGCTTGGAATATCTGGATATCCACATGCAAATGAATCTAGACATAAACCTTACAAAAATTAACTCAAAATGGATCACAGACCTAACCATAAAAAATTGAAAGTATAAAACTCCCTAGAAGATAACATAGAAGAAAATCACGATGACCCTGGGTTTGGCAATGACTTTTAGATACAATACCAAAAGCATGATCCATGAAAGAAAGAACTGACAAGCACTAGACTTCATTAAAATTAAATGTTTATGCTATGTGAAAGACAATATCTAAAGAATTAAAAGATAAGACAAAGACTGGGAGAGAATATTTGCAAAAGAGATACCTGATAAAGGACTGTTAGGCAAAATATACAAAGAACCTTAACAATAAGACAACAAAAAACCACATTTAAAATGTGCCAATATATGTAAAGTTCAGCGTAGGGAATATAGTCAATAATACTGTAAAAACTATGTATGGTGCCAGATGGGTACTAAATTTATTGAGGTGATCACTTTGTAAGTTATATAAAATGCCTAATTACGTGGTACACCTGAAACTAACATTGCATGTCCACTGTAATTGAAAAAAGTGTCAAAGACCCTTAAGAGACAGCTCCCCAAAGAACATATACAGATGGCAAATAAGCATATGAAAAGACACTCCACATCATATGTCATCAGGGAAATGCTAATTAAAACAATGAGATACTGCCAAATACAGAACACATAACATCAAATGTTAGTGAGGAAATGGAGCAACAGGGATTCTCATACTTTGCTAGTAGGAATGCAAAATTATATCTTCTTTGAAAGACAGTCTGGCTGTTTCTTTTTTAAAAAAAATTAATTTTTTTCTTTTTTAATATTTAAAGAAAGATGATCTTAAATATAATAATGTTACATGCAATAAACCTTAATATTTCTTGTAATGCTGGCTTGGTGATGATGAACTTTTTTTTTTTTTTTTTTTTTTTTTTGTCTGGGAAGCTCTTTATTTGACAGTCTATTTTGAATGATAGCTTTGCTGGATATAGTAATCTTGGTCTCAGATCCTTGCTTTCCATTACCTTGAGTACTTCATGCCATTCCCTTATGGCCTGTAGAGTTTCTGATGAGAAATCAGGTGTCAGCCTTATGGGAACTCCTGTGTAGCTAACAGTTCTCTTTCCTCTTGCTGCCTTTAAGATTCTCTCTGTCTTTAATTTTTGGCATTTTAATTATGATGTGTTTGGGCATGGGTCTGGTTGGGTTCTTCTTGTTTAGGGTTCTCTGTGCTTCCTGAACTTGTGTGATTTTTTCCTTTACCAGGTTTGGGAAGTTTGCTACCATTATTTCTTGAAACACCTTCTCTATTCCTTTCTCCCTTTTTGCCTCTTCTGGCACACCTGCTATTCTAATATTGTTACATTTCACATTGGTCTCCAGGACCCTTAAGCTGTCCTCCTGTTTTTTAATGGTTCTTTTCTCTTTGGTTCTCTGATTATTTTCAACTCTGTCTTTTAATTCACTGATTCGATCTTCAGCTTCCCCTAATCTGCTGTGGATTCCTTTCAATATGTTCTTTATTTGTGTTATATCATTCTTAATCTCACACTCTTTTTTCATAGTTACTACATCTTTTTTCATACTGTTGAGCATTTTTGCCATCATTAATCTGAACTCTGTTTCAGATAAATTTCTTATCTCTGCTTCATTTATCTCTTCTTCTGGAGAATTCTCTAGTTCTTTCATTTGAGGGTTGTTTCTTTGTCTTCTCATTTTGGTTGTCTGTTTGGATTTGTGACTATGTTTTAGATCAGCGGTTCTCAATCTGTGGGTCGCAACCCCTTTGGCGGTTGAACGACCCTTTCACAGGGGTCGCCTAAGACCATCCTGCATATCAGATATTTACATTACGATTCGTAACAGTAGCAACGTTACAGTTATGAAGTAGCAATGAAAATAATTTTATGGTTGGGTCACAACATGAGGAACTGTATTTAAAGGGCCAGAAGGTTGAGAACCACTGTTTTAGATAGTTCCTCTATACCTCTCAATTTCTAGTGCAGGACAGTGTTCAAGGCTGTTTCTGACTAATTGGATCAAAGATTCAAACCCTCCAGAGACTGCACTGCCTCTGTCTACAGACTGATAGGATTCTGACTTGAATAGCCCCAGGCAACTGTCCTCAGGTGTGGTGAGAGTTTTTATCAATGGGGTGAGGCAGTTGCTTCTCCCTGAAGGCTAATTGTTACTTTTAATTTCTTAAGTAGCCTCAGGGCAAGGTATTTTCCAATAGGGTGTGTTGACTGTCTTGCCCCGAGGCAAGGCAAATGTGTATGTGGGAAAGATGTCCTCTGCTGTGTGAGGGAATGACTCAGCGCAGGAAACTTGGGGTGTCTCCTTCTGAGCTCTATGCCCCAAGTCCCCAGTCCTGGGTTCTGCTCTCACCGATCCAGTCCACTTCATCCTCCTTCTGCCAGAGCACAAGGTGGGTGGCTCCACAGGGAATTTTTGTGCATTGACCCTTTAAGAGTGTGCCCAAACTTTCAGCTGTCACTCCCTGGCAGACAGCACCCCGCTGCTTTTCACAGCTGATGTTATGTGGGTATCCTCCTCAGATTTTTGTTTTAATTTTTAAATTACATCTTTATTGTTCAGATTATTACAGTTGTTCCTCTTTTTTCCACCCATAGCTCTCCTCCACCCGGTTCCCCAACCACCCTCCGCCCTCACCCCCTCACCACTGTCCTCATTCATAGGTGCACCATTTTTGTTCAGTCTCTTCCCGCATCCCTCACACCCCTTTCCCCCCCAAGAGTAGTCAGTCCACACCCTTTCTATGCCCCTGATTCTATTATAATCACCAGTTTATTCTGATCATTAGATTATTTATTCACTTGATTTTTAGATTCACTTGTTGATGAATGTGTATTTGTTGTTCATAATTTGTATCTTTACCTTTTTCTTCTTCTTCCTCTTCTTAAAAGATATCTTTCAGCGTTTCATATAATACTGTTTTAGTGGTGATGAACCCCTTTAGCTTTTCCTTATCTGTTAAGCTCTTTATCTGACCTTCAATTCTGAATGATAGCTTTGCTGGGTAAAGTAATTTTGGTTGTAGGTTCTTGCTATTCATCACTTGGAATATTTCTTGCCACTCCCTTCTGGCCTGCAAAGTTTCTGTTGAGAAATCAGCTGACAGTCGTATGGGTACTCCCTTGTAGGTAACTGACTTTCTTTCTCTTGCTGCTTTTAAGATTCTCTCTTTGTCTTTTGCTCTTGGCATTTTAATTATGATGTGTCTTGGTGTGGTCCTCTTTGGATTCCTTTTGTTGGGGGTTCTCTGCACTTCCTGGACTTGTAAGTCTATTTCTTTCAGCAGGTAGGGGAAGTTTTCTGTCATTATTTCTTCAAATAGGTTTTCAATATCTTGCTCTCTCTCTTCTTCTGGCACCCCTATAATTCGAATGTTGGTATGCTTGAAGCTGTCCCAGAGGCTCCTTACACTATCTTCATATTTTTGGATTCTTTTTTCATTTTGCTTTTCTGATTGGGTGTTTTTGTGCTTCTTCCTATTTCAAATATTTGACTTGATTCTTGTGATCCTTTGGTCTGCTGTTGGGAGTCTGTATAATATTCTTTATTTCAGTCAGTGTATGCTTAATTTCTAGTTGGCCCTTTATCACTACATCGAGGGTCTCACTAGATTTCTTGAGGGTCTCTTTAAGTTTATCGGTGGTTTCTAGAAAATTCTTGAAAAACCTTAAAAGTGTGGTTTTGAACTCTATATCCAGTAGTTTACTTTCCTCCATTTCTGTCATTTGTGACTTGTTTCTTTGTCTCCGCATTTTTTATGCTTCACTGTGTAGATAAAGTGGCTTTCTGTGCTAAGAGTCCTATAGGGCCCAGTGGCTCAGCCTCCCCAATTACCTGAGGTACACACTCTTGGTGCACCCCCTTGTGGGCTTTGTGCACAGTCTTGTTGTAGTTAAGCTTTAATTGTTGTAGGTAATACTGGGAGGAATTGACCTCCAGGCCAAATGGCTGTGAGAATCAGCTGTGTCTATGGTTGGAGAACTTCTGTGCTGAAGACACCCTTATGGGGCAAGACTTGCTTCAGTGGGGCTTTGGTGCTCACTGAGTCTTCCCCCTGAGTGTGTCCCTTATGGATCTGAGGAGTAGTAATTGGTTGGTCCCACTCTGACCACTGGGTACACTGGCTCTTGGATCTAAGGAGGTGCTAATCTAGCCTCTGCCTGAGGCTACCCAGAAGAAGCCAGCTGTAAAGCAATGCAAGTTGCCCTGGGGCCTTGGGCCAGCTGCAGTTTGTTAAGTAATTTTCAGATTACAAAGGGCCAGGCCTTTCATATGCAAAAGCCTCTGTGCACGGCTTGGGTGGGGCGGGGCCCCAGGGGATCAACAGGGTGGGCAGAGCGAGCAGTATGGCTGTTCTCAGTCCTGCCCTCAGAAGCCCCGGCAATCGCTGCGAGCGCCTTTGAGAGAAAGCTGCCCTCGAGTTCCGACCGATGCCACACAGTCCTGTTTCTCCCGTATGAGTCTGGGTCCCCAGAGACTCGCCCGGAACTGGAGCTCAGAGTTTGAGACTCCCTCCCGATTGAAAAAGAAAATCGTGTCCTTGGCCGCCAGCCCTCTCTGCATGTACCTCCGCACCTTTGTATTTTACCTCCGCACTGCACCTCCTCTGAGTCTTGGTATGCTTTTCTCTTTCCTTCTAGTTGTAGAATTTCCACTCAGCCAGCCTTCCTGTGGTTCTGGATGATGTCCGTTCCGTCTTTTAGTTGTATTTTTGAAGTGGTTGTGCGAGGCAGCAATCTCCGGTGTTTACCTATGCTGCCATCTTGGTTTCTCCCCCTCCTCAGATTTGGTTCTCTCCTGGAGAGCCCAGCTTTTGGATTAAATCCCAGAGTTCACAGTGGTACCCTTCCACAGCTGAGATAGCTCTCCAGGACTTCAGTTCCTGTCTGTGGGTGCCCGGCCAGCCCTTTCGCGCCACTGCCCCTCCTACCAATCTCTACATAGTCTCCACCTTTAGTCCTTGGGTATCAGGATTCTCTCCTGTGAGTTTTCTGTTGATTATTCAGGAAGCCTTTCCATATTTGTTGTAATACCAGCTTGTTTGTGGGAGCATGTCCACGCAGCAGCTACCTACTCTGCTGCCATTTTTAAACTCTTTGGCTGTTTCTTATAAAACTAAATATACTCTTAGCATTTGAACCAGCAATTGCAGTCATGGGTATTTACTCCAAAGGAGTTGAAAACTTATGTCTAAAGAAAAACCTGTTCATGGATGTTTATAGCATCTTTATTCATAATTGACTAAACTTAGAAGAAACCAAATGTTCTTCCATAAGTGAATGAATAAATAAAATGCAGTACATCTAGACAAAGAGTTATTCAGCACTAAAAAGAAAGAGGCTATCCAGCCATGAAAAGACAGAAACTTAAATGCATATTACTACATGCAAAAAAAAACCAGTCTCAAAGGCTATATCTGTATGATTCCAACCATGTGATATGGTTGGAAAAGGCAAAACTATGGAGGCTGGATTTTTAGGGTAATGAAAATACTCTGTATGATATTATAATGGTAGATATGTCATGCATTTGTCCAAACCTACAGAATGTACACCACCAAAAGTGAACCCTAATGCAAACTATGGGCTTTAGATAATGATGTGGTAATGTAGGGTCATTAATTGGAATGGATGTACCACTCTGGTGGGTGATGTTGATAATAGGGCAGGATATGTGTGTATGCAAGTAGGTGGTATATGGAAATTCTGTACCTTCTGTTTATTTTTACTGTGAACCTAAAATTGCTCAAACATGTATCAAAAAATGTCTATGCCCGGACACTAGCTCAGATCTGTCAATCCAATTTATAATTATCCTTTCAAATGTACCTATAAAGCAAAAGCACCACAGAAGCAAACAACAGCCCTGGCAGTTGTGGCTTAGTTGGTTGAACTTTGTCCCATGCACCAAAGGTCACTGGTTGGATTCCAGGTCAGGGAACAGCCTGGGTTGTAGGCTCCACCCCCAACTGGAGGCATATAGGAGGCAGTTGATCAATGTTTCTCTCTCACATTGATACTTCTCTCTCTAAAATAGATAAAACAGTTTAAATAAAAAGCGAAAATTAAAAACTAACCAAAAAGTAACTATTGGTTTATTTAAATAATAGTAATAAATATTATATATAGGTTGTAATTCTAGCAAGAGCTAAGAACAGAAAATTAAAAATTAATTTATGGAATTAAAAATTAGCCCTAACCAGTTTGGCTCAGTGGATAGAGTGTTGGCCCGCAGACTTAAGGGTCCCAGGTTCGATTCCGGCCAAGGGCACGTACCTTGGTTGCGGGCACATCCCCAGTAGGGAGTGTGCAGTAGGCAGCTGATCGATGTTTCTCTCTCATCGATGTTTCAAACTCTCTATCTCTCTCCCTTCCTCTCTGTAAAAAATGAATAAAAATATATTTAAAAATATTAATAGAGAAATGAAAGCCCCCCAAAAGGATCAGATAACACAATGCTATTTCCAAAACCAAAATCATAGGTTAAGAGATTCCTGAAGAATTATAAAACAAGAAAGCCTAATTTATTGTCCTTAGATATCACGATTAATTCCCAAACACTCCAAGTTTGGGACAGAAGCAAGTAGAACTTGAAGTAAAAGTGGTAAGAGATATATGGCCAAATCAAAAGTTTCACAGGTCTTCTAGTGGAAGAGAATGTAAATTAAAAATGAGAAGACAAGAACATTACAGAGAAACCAAGATGGCGCCATAGGTAAACACCGGAAATTGCTGCCTCGAACAACTACTTCAAAAATACAACTAAAAGACAAAACGGACATCATCCAGAACCACAGGAAGGCTGGCTGAGTGGAAATTCTACAACTAGAAGGAAAGAGAAAAGCACATTGAGACTCAGAGGAGGTGCAGAAGTAGAGAGGTACAGAGGTGCACGTGAAAACGGCTGGCAACTGAGGATGCAGTTCCCTTTTTCAATCAGGAGGGGGTCTCAAGTTCCCAAGTGCTCTGAACTCCAGTTCCAGGCAAGGCTCTGGGGACCCAGACTCATATGGGGAGAAACTGGACTGTCTGGCATCAGTCGGAACTCCAGGGTGGCTTTCTCTCAGAGGTGCTTGCAGTGATTACCGGGACACTGAGACACCGGGCCTCTTAGGGTAAAACTGAGGATCAGCCATAGCTGTTTGCTCCACCCTGTTGATCACCTGAGACCCACCCGACTCAAGCTGTGCACAGAGGCTCTTGCATATGAAAAGTCTGGCCCTTTGCAATATGAAAATTACCTAACAAACTGCAGCCAGGTCAGAGAAATCCAGAACTTCCAAAAGAAGGCCCAAGGCTCCAAAGCTGCTTGCATTGCTTCACAGCTGGGCCTCATTTAGGCACATCCAAACCCCAAACGAAGAAGAGGAATCTATAGATTTCTCCATAGCTCCTGTTGGGTAGCCTCAGGCAGAGGCTAAATTAGCACCTCCTTAGAGATCCAAGAGCCAGTGTACCCAGTGGTCAGAGTGGGACCATCCAGATTACAACTCCTCAGATCCATAAGGGACACACTCAGGGGTAGACTCAATGAGCACCAAAGCCCCACTGAAGCAAATCTTGCCTCAGAAGAGTGTCTCCAGCACAAAAGTTCTCCCACCATAGACACAGCTGATTTTCATAGCCAATTGGCCTGAAAGTCAATTCCTCCTAGTGATACCTACAACAATCAAGTCTTAACTACAACAAGACTGTGCACAAAGCCCACAAAGGGGTGCACCAAGAGTGTCCACCTCAGGTAATTGGGGAGGCTGAGCCACTGGGCCCTATAGGACACTTAGCACAGAAAGCCACTCTATCAACACAGGGGAGCATAAAAAATGAGGAGACAAAGAAACAGGTCACAAATGACAGAAATGGAGGACAGCAAACTACTGGATATAGAGTTCAAAACCACACTTATAAGGTTTTTCAAGAATTTTCTAGAAACCGCCGATAAATTTAGTGAGACCCTCAAGAAATCTAGTGAGACCCTCGAGGATATGAAAAAGGACCAACTAGAAATTAAGCATACACTGACTGAAATAAAGAATATTATGCAGAGTTCCAACAGCAGAGTAGAGGAGCGCAAGAATCAAGTCAAAGATTTGAAATACGAAGAGGCAAAAAACACCCAACCGGAAAAACAAAAAGAAAAAAGAATCCAAAAATATGAAGATAGTGTAAGGAGCCTCTGGGACAGCTTCAAGCATACCAACATTCGAATTATAGGGGTGCCAGAAGAAGAGAGAGAGCAAGATATTGAAAACCTATTTGAAGAAATAATGACAGAAAACTTCCCCTACCTGCTGAAAGAAATAGACTTACAAGTCCAGGAAGTGCAGAGAACCCCAAACAGAAGGAATCCAAAGAGGACCACACCAAGACACATCATAATTAAAATGCCAAGAGCAAAAGACAAAGAGAGAATCTTAAAAGCAGCAAGAGAAAGAAAGTCAGTTACCTACAAGGGAGTACCCATACGACTGTCAGCTGATTTCTCAACAGAAACTTTGCAGGCCAGAAGGGAGTGGCAAGAAATATTCCAAGTGATGAATAGCAAGAACCTACAACCAAGATTACTTTACCCAGCAAAGTTATCATTCAGAATTGAAGGTCAGATAAAGAGCTTCACAGATAAGAAAAAGCTAAAGGAGTTCATCACCACCAAACCAGTATTATATGAAAAGCTGAAAGGTATCCTTTAAGAAGAGGAAGAAGAAGAAAAAGATACAAATTATGAACAACAAATACACATTCATCAACAAGTGAATCTAAAAATCAAGTGAATAAATAATCTGATGAACAGAATAAACTTGTGAATATAATAGAATCAGGGGCACAGAAAGGGAATGGACTGACTGTTCACAGGGGGGAAAGGGGTGTGGGTGGTGCGGGAAGAGACTAGACAAAAATCGTACACCTATGGATGAGGACAGTGGGGAGGAGTGTAAGGGCAGATGGTGAGGTGGGAACCGGGTGGAGGGGGAAAAAAAGGAACAACTGTAATAATCTGAACAATAAAGATTTAATTAAAAAAAATAAAAATGAGAAGACATATACTGGAATTTGCATGAGCATTTTAATGTCAGCAGAGAAACTATGCTCTCTGTCAGATCAATAAACCTTCCCACCCCCCCCTCCACCCCCCCCCCCCCGAAACAAACCCATTTTTATGCCTGGGTACCATATTTTGGTTATTATACATATTTTGATTACAATCACAACAGTGTGGCCCCATCTGGGATTTATGGTCACAACTTTAACTACGATTTTGTGCTTTTCTCCAGTCATGTTCTGCTTTTTAGGAAGCAGGAATGAAGATAGCAGAATGAACCAGAATTAGGATTCTGCCAATGAAAGAGGGGGCAAGAGAGAAATGTGCAAAGAAGTGAATATCATGACAAATTATGGAAGCTAAGCTTGAAAAATGGAGATACAAGGGGGCAACGCCAAGTGATAGCATGAAATGATTAAAGGTCAAAATGAGGACGAATTTTAGGATAGGAGTAAATGAAATAAAAAGTGTAGTAAGAGAATGGGATGACTTTAATCAAGACTGTAGAGGCAGTGAAGGTATTGATGATCAGATCTAAATTATTATCTTTGAAGCAAGTATCTGAGCTGGAATGGAGAGCAGGATAATTAAAAAGAAAAAGAACAGGAAACAAAGTCTCCAGGCTGTTGAATGAATTATCGGTGTGGATTCTGAATGGACATCACTAAGAATGACAACATGAACAGTAGTAGCAAAGAGAACAATGGGCCTGACACTAAAATCTTCAGTGACTAAAGCAGGATTAATGAAGAGGACACTAGATAACTAACATAAGGGACAGGAAATAAATTGAATAATCTGATGGCAACGGCTTTAGGAGAGCTAATAGGTAAAAATCATTTATGTAAACAAGTATTTAAACACAAATATTTAAGAAAAACACAAATTAATTATAGACTGCATATGTTGTATGAACATTAATTGAAAGTATACAACAAAATCCAGAATTGTAGTTTCCTAAGAAGAGAAGGGAATGGAAACAGAACATTATGATAAAGTTAAACTAGGAAGGTAAACTTCAATATTTTTACAATGTTCTATTACAACGATTTTCAAACTGGTGTGCTGCAAGAATTTTTAAAGCATGTAATACCTGACTATGTAGTCAAGGGTAATGACCTCTTTTCCCTTAGATTATCAAATAAAAAACTGACAAAAGCCAACATAACAATAGCTGTTCGGTGTGAATGCTCTGTCTTGAACTGTAAATATATAAGATCATATAAAGAGTTACATCTTATTGGTCACACAGCATAATAAGGCTGCATCTGATTGGTTAATTGTTGGTACCAGAAATCCTCATATACAATACTAGAGGCCCGGTGCACAAATTTGTGCATGGGTGGGTTCCAGATGGCCCACCCCAATGGGGGCCAGGCCAGCAGGGGTGAGGGGACGTGGGAGGTTGGCCACCAGCCCCAATTCCAATCAGTGCCGATTGGGGGCAGGGCTGGCCAAGGGGAAGGGCTATGGATGATTGGGAGGGCCGATCGGGGCTCCCACTGGGACAGTTGGCTGCTGCAGATAGCGAACGATCATTTGGGTTGTTCTGGTTGTTCCACTGTTCCAGTCGCTTGGTTTTTATATACTATAGATAAGCACCTGATTTTTAAAAAGTCACTTTGAAGCAAAAAAGGGTAGGTAATTACTATTTTTTTTGTAAATTGCCGGGAGCCGGTCCATCCTTGCTGTTTCAAGGGACCTGGCATATATGGCATACGGTTCTTAATATGTTTGTTCACCTTCTTGGCGCTGTGTTTTAACCACGGTCACCTCTCCGAGAAAGGTTGAATCCCCAGGTAGGGATTTTCCCCTGAAGTTAGGGAGGGAATAAAACCCCTCAACTAAGTGCCAGGCGGGTAATTAATCACTTTAACTATGAACAATCATGCTTAAGCTACATAATCTTTACTCCCTGGAATGGAGATAAGAAACGCCCTAACCTTTGTAATAGAGATTGATAGGATTGAATCAACTGGTATAAATACAGATGTAACAAGACAGCAACACACACAACTTAGAAGTCAGAACTCAGAAGACAGAACCTACACAGAACCTACAGACAGAAGAACTTCGCTGGAGAGAACATGGCAAAAGATCCTGGACTGAACCTGACTACAGAAATATGGCAAGAGAACCTGACTAGAACCTGGTGACCGAACCTGGCTGGAGATCCCTGGAGAACCTGGAGAACCTGGCTGGAGAACCTAGCGAGGGAACATGGCTACAGAACCTCGCTGGAGATCCGAAGCAGAACCTCTCTGGAGATGGAGACCAGAACTTGGCTGGAGATCCTGGCTAGGCTGCTGATCAACTGAACGCTGTCTCCATGTCATTCCTTCTTCGCCGACTCCATCTATGCCTTTGGGAACCCCTGGACCTGCTGGAGTTGGACCCCAGCAGTAAATCCATAAAAATTATACCTATTTCTTTGGTCAGATCAGCAAAACATATATCTTTCTTAGTAATTAGTTTGTGTGTGCCATGAGATGAAAAAGGTTGAAAATCATTGTTCTATTAGTTCAATAACAGATGCCTCTAGGGAAAACAACAAAACATTATTTAATTACTATTCTTTCGAACTAGCTCTTCCACTTTTAAAATGTCATATTATAAATAAAAAGGACTAATTCAATAAAAAATAATATTTTTCAGTTCAATGTATTTGTAAGAAGCAGCCTGGCTATTTGTATATTTGACCATAAACAGGACACCAATTCTGAACTTGTGGACCAATTGTTCCAAATGTGCACATAAGTGTCCCTTTCCTGGTCCCCACCCCATCAGTTTGTTCTCTGCATCTAGGGGTCTGGTTCTATTTCACTTCATTTATTCATTTGTTTTTCTTAAGATTCTACATATAAGTGAAATCATGTTATTTGTCAGACTTCTTTCACTTAGCACAATACCTTCTAGGTCTATCCATATTATTGTAAATGGCAAGATATCATTCTTTTTATTGCTGAGTAATACACATAGTTGTCTTGAACAGATAAAGCAACATAATAAATAAGATTGATACTCAAATTGGTGATTTGCTTGTTATTGAATTTGCAAGCACAAATAAAAATACATTAAGTCCTTATAGATTTGTGCTAAAAATCAACTGTATGTAAGAATTTTAAACAAGTAGCAAAGTTTTTTCCTGACACAAATGAAATATAAGACATTATTCTTGTCCATTAAAGAGACTGAATACTATTAGTGAAATACTATTAGTTATACTTGAGTAAATAAGAACTCAATGAGCAGATAATAAAGATGTACCACTGGAGGACAGTAGATACATTTCAAAATATAATTTGTATTTTTTAAAAATATACATTTTAATTAATTCCTGAAAGGAAGGGAGAGAGAGAGAGACAGATAGAAACATCAATGATGAGAATCACTGATTGGTTGCCAAGTCTTGCACGCCCCCTACTGGGACTGAGCCTGCAACGCAGGCATGTGCCCTTGACTGGAATCAAACCCGGACCCTTCAGTCCGCAGGGCGACAATCTATTCACTGAGCCAAACCAACTAGGGCTATAATTTGTATTTAACTTACAATAATTACTGGTGATAATGAATTTTGCCAAATTTAAAATTGGAAATATTGCCACTTGCAAAATTCACAGATATCTCTACAACTTAAAATAGAAAAACCTGGAAAAGGATATTAAAAGGAATACATTAAAGATCTTTACTACACATGGTGCTTCTAAAATGAACTCAATGCACCAAACGAAACTTTCATTTTGTAACCAACACTAATACATTAAAATAGATTTAAATCTCATCTCAGCTTGTACATTAAAAAAACTGACAATAAAATAGGAAACATAACATAAATAAGTACTTTCATAACAATTCAATTCCAGGCAACACAACTGTATTGTACACAAATATAGTTAGGGAATACAGTAGGAGCTTGACGTATAGAAATAATGTCTGTGTGCACATAGTTGAGACTATAGAAAAGCCCAAGTGTTTGAAATACTGTATTTTAATTAGTGTTTCTCAATGTGTGGCCATGAATCAGCAGCACTAGAATCATTAGAATTACCATGCTTGTTAAAAGAATCAATTGCTTGTTTAAATAAATTTCTGTACTCCCAAACTATTAAAACAAAACAAGAATCTACATTATTTGCAAATAACCTTTGGCAACTGCTATTTACATAAAAGTTTGAGAATCAATGCTTTAAATGTTAATAATTGCTGCTATAAAACACTAAAGGTGAAAAGCCCCACCCTCATTATGAAGATTCTGACTTAAAATTGATCTTTAAAAACTATTAGGTTAAAATGCTTAGTAGTTCCTTTAAAAATATTTGTATAATGTCTTAACTTTATATTGTAAACTTTTTATAAAAATACACATAACATCTAAGGATATAGGGGAACCAAGATGGTGGCATAAGTCAATGCTGGTACTTGCCACCTCCAACAATCACAACAAAATTACAACTAAAATACATCATTCAGGACCACCTGAAATCTGGCTGAATGGAAGCCCTACAAGTAGAGAAGTAAAGAAGAAAGCACACTGAGACTGGTAGGAGGGGAAAAGGCATGGAAAAGGCTGGTACTATGCCCATGTGTAGCGTGTTTTTAATTGGGAAGGATATTGTGGCTACGAAGGCCTCCTGTGAGGAGAAAGAGGTCCCAGCCCCACACCGGACCCACAGCCAAAGATTCGAGAGCGGGAAGAGAAGTCCCCGTAACTTTAGGCTGTAAAAACCAGTGGTAATTGGGCTGAGTAACACGGAAGCTGCTACAGAGCCAGGCAGTTCTTCTTAACGGGCCAGCACACGGACTTGATCCCTCTGGGCTACAGCACTGGGGCAGTGGCTTGAAAGGAACCTGGGACATTCAGGGAGGAACTGCATTGTCAGGCATCAGGGCAAGAACTCAGGTGCAGCTTTCTCCCAGACAGGAGATCTCACAGGGATCCTTGTTCCCATGCTGGGACCTCCCCTCAACTCCAGAGCTGACCAGCAGCCATATCTGAGTTTTCATCAGCTTGTCTCACACAGCTTGCTCCCCCTGGTGATTCCCTGAGACCCCACCCACCCAATTTTCAGCCCCCTCCCTCCAAGCTGTTTGCAGCAGCTATTGCATATGAATGGCCTGTTCTGGTTCAGGCTACAGACTTCCCTAAAATTTCTCAAACAAGCAGTAGCTGGCATCAGTGTGCCTCATACCTTTCAGTAAGAGGCCCAACACCCGGCACTAGCATCAGCCTGCCTTGCTTCAGAGCTGGGCCTTGCCTGGGCACTTCCAGGCCTAGTACAAGTAGCAGCTTTCTGCAGATTACTCTGCAGCTCCTGCTGGGTGGCCCCAGGCAGTGGCTGACTTTGCACCTCCAGGAAGACCCATGAGCCAGTGCACCTGGTGGACAGCTTCAGACCATAGAAGATTACAACTCTACACATCCACAAGTGACACACTCAAGGGGAAGACTCAGTGAGCACCAAAGCACACTGAAGAAAGTCCTGTGGAGTGTCTACTGCACAGCAGCTCTTCCACTGTAGTCACAGCTGGTCCTCACAGCCAATTGGCCTGAAGGTCAATTCATCCTGCTGATGCCAACAGCAATCAAGGCTCAACTACAACAAAACTGTCCACACAGTCCACACAGGGGTGCACCTAGAGGGCCCAGCTCAGGTGACTGGGGAGGCTGAGTCACTCAACCCAAGAGGACAACTACTACACAAGGCCACTCTACCAATTCCAGGAGACATAGCAGCTCTACAGAATACACAGAAACAAACACCAGGAAGCAGCCAAAATGTGGAGACAAAGAAACAGGTCACAAATGAAAGAACAGAAAAGTCTCCAGAAATAGAACTAAATGAAATGGAAGCAAGCAAACTACTAGATACAGAGTTCAAAACAGTGGTTATAAGGTTGCTCAAGGATCTTAATGAGAGCTTCAAGGGAATTAGTGATATTTTCAAGGATCTTAGTGAGAATTTTAAGAACCTTAGTGAGAACATCAAAGACATGAAAAAGGCCCAGTCAGACATTAAGCATACACTTACTAAAATAAAGAATAATTTACAGGGATTCAACAGTGGAGTAGAGGATTCTGAGAATAAAATGAATGATTTGGAATATGAGGAAGCACAAAACACCCAATCAGAAGAGCTAAAAAAAAAAAAAAATAATCAAAAATATGAAGATAGTGTAAGGAGCTTCTGGGACAACTTCAAGTGTACTAACATTCGCATTATGGGGGTGCTGAAGGAGAAGAGAGAGAGCAAGATCGTGAAAACCTCTTTGAAGAAATAATAACAGAAAACTTCCCCATACCTGGTGAAAGAAATAGACTTACAAGTCCAAGAAACGCAGAGAATCCCAAACAAGAGGAATCCAAAGAGGCCCACACCAAGACACATCATAATAAAAATGCCAAGGGTTAAAGACAAAAAAAGAATGTAAAAAGCAGTCAGAGAAACACAGTTAGTTACCTACAAGGGAGTGCCCATATGACTGTCAGCTGATTTCTCAACAGAAACTTTGCAGGCCAGTAGGGAGTGGCAATAAATATTCAAAGTGATGAACAGCAAGGGGCTACAACCAAGATTACTCTATTCAGCAAAGGTATCATTTAGAATTGAAGATCAGATAAAAAGCTTCACAGATAAGCAAAAGCTAAAGAAGTTAATCACTATCAAACCACTATTACATGAAATGTTGAAGGGTAATCCTTAAGAAGAGGAAGAGGAAAAAGAAGGAGGAGGAGGAGAAGGGATAAAAAATATGAACAATAAAATGGCAGTAAATACATATCTATCAACAATTGAATCTAAAAATCAAAATAAACAAACAAGAAATCTAATGAAAATAAGTGATGAATATAACAGAACCAGAGGCATGGAAGCATGGAACAGACTGACTAATCTCAGAGGACAGGGGGAAGGAGGGGAGCGAGAAGAGATTAACCAAAGATCATATATGCATATATGCATTACCTATGGGCACAGATAATAGGGTAGTGAAGGCCTGAAGTAGGGTTGGAACTGGGTGGAAGGGGACTATAGGGGGAAAGAGGGGGACATCTGTAATACTCACAATAATAAAGATTAAAAAAAAAAAGTTTACTACAAGGAGACTAAAAAAAGTATTTAAGGCAACAATAACATAGATGAAAGCAAAGGGACTTACAGTTAGTGATATCAGGTGGTGCATAGCCATCATTCATATACATACTTGTAGGTTTTGCCACTTTCAAATAAACAAAATCAGATGTGTTTTTTAAAGCAGTCACTGCTTCTTCATGAGTAACTTCTTCTAAACATACACTATTCACCTAAAAGAAAATCACCAAGACATTTATTTTAAAACATGTTCACTTGCTTTCTGCTTTTTGGTGGTAAATATTTACATCAAAGATAAGAAAAATATGGGATTGATATAAGGACTATAAAGGTGTGTGGAAAGAAAATACCCATTTTTATTGTCTATGATATTAGAAAGTTTATGATAAATGAAGTTGAACATCCAGCCTAATCCTTTGATTAGGGCTCCCACACACTCTTAGGCATTGAGGAATGTGTGTAGGTATATTTTAGTTTTTTTTTTTAATTTATTTTATTTTTTTAATTAAATCTTTATTGTTCAGATTATTACATTTGTTCCTCTTCCCCCCACCCCCATAACTCCCCTCCTCCCAGTTCCCACCCCACCCTCCGCCCTCACTCCCCACCCACTGTCCTCATCCATAGGTGCACTATTTTTGTCCAGTCTCTTCCCGCATCTCCCACACCCCTTTCCCCGCTAAGAATAGTCAGTCCATTCCCTTTCTATGTCCCTGATTCTATTATGATCACCAGATTATTTATTCACTTGATTCTTAGATTCACTTGTTGATAGATGCATGTTTGTTGTTCATGATTTGTATCTTTACCTTTTTCTTCTTCTTCCTCTTCTTAAAGGATACCTTTCAGCATTTCATATAATACTGGTTTGGTGGTGATGAACTCCTTTAGCTTTTCCTTATCTGTGAAGCTCTTTATCTGACCTTCAGTTCTAAATGATAGCTTTGCTGGATAAAGTAATCTTGGTTGTAGGTTCTTGGTATTCATCACTTTGAATATTTCTTGCCACTCCCTTCTGGCCTGTAAAGTTTCTGCTGAGAAATCAGCTGACAGTCGTATGGGTACTCCCTTGTAGGTAACTGATTTTCTTTCTCTTGCTGCTCTTAAGATTCTCTCTTTGTCTTTTGCTCTTGGCATTTTAATTATGATGTGTCTTGGTGTGGTCCTCTTTGGATTCCTTTTGTTTGGGGTTCTCCGCGCTTCCTGGAGTTGTAAGTCTATTTCTTTCAGCAGGTAGGGGAAGTTTTCTGTCATTATTTCTTCAAATAGGTTTTCAATACCTTGCTCTCTCTCTTCTTCTGGCACCCCTATAATTCGGATGTTGGTACACTTGAAGCTGTCCCAGAAGCTCCTTACACTATCTTCGTATTTTCGGATTCTTTTTTCATTTTGCTTTTCCAGTTGGGTGTTTATTGCTTCTTCGCATTTCGAATCTTTGACTTGATTCTTGCGCTCCTCTGGTCTGGTGTTGGGTGTCTGTATAATATTCTTTATTTCAGCCAGTGTATGCTTAATTTCTAGTTGGTTCTTTATCACAACATCGAGGGTCTCATTAGATTTCTTGTAGATCTCATTAAGTTTATCGGCAGTTTCTAGAAACTTATTGAAAGACCTTAAAAGTGAGGTTTTGAGCTCTATATCCTCCATTTCTGTCATGTTTCTTTGTCTCTGCATTTTTTATGTTTTCTTGGTGCTCCCCTAGTGGTCTTTGTGCGCAGTTTTGTTGTAGTTAAGCCTTGATTGTTGTAGGTATTACTGGCGGGGATTTGGCCTCCAGGCCAACTGGCTATGAGAATCAGCTGTGTCTGCAGTGGGAGAACTTCTGTGCTGGATCTCTAGGGCGGTGCTAATCTAGCGTTTGCCTGAGGCTATCTGGCAATGCCTCTGTGCAGGGCTTGGGCGGGGCGGGTCCCCGGGGATCTACAGGGCGGGCCGGAGTGAGCAGTTATGGCTGCTCTCAGTTCCGTCCCTAGGGGCTCTGCCTCACAGAGTCCCAGCAACCGCTGCAAACCTCGGAGAGAAAGCTGCCCTCGAGTTCCGACCGAAGCCAGACAGTCCCGCTTCTCCCGTTTGAGTCTGGGTCCCTAGAGACTCACCCGGATCTGGAGCTCAGAGTCTGTGACTCCCTCCTGATTGAAAACAACAACCGCGCCCTCTGCCGCCAGCCCGCTCTGCACCTGAGTATTTCACTTCAGCACTGCGCCTCCTCTGAGGCTGGGTATGATATTCTCTTTCCTCCTAGTTGTAGAATTTCCACTCAGCCAGCCTTCCTGTGGTTCTGGATGATGTCCGTTCCGTCTTTAGGTGTATTTTTGAATTGGTTGTTCGAGGCAGAAATCTCCGGCGTTAACCTATGCCACCATCTTGGTTTTCCTCTGGAGTCTCTTTTCAGTTTTGTTTTTTTAAAGAAACTGAAACCGTAAGGTTTTTGTTCTGCAACTTGATTTTTAATATAAGGTATCTTAGAGGTCATTCCATGTTGGGCCACAAAGAATTATCTCACTTAAAAAACTTTTGTACAGTACCCCATTGTGGAATTCTATTATAATTTTTAAGCCATTCTAATCTTAACAGATTATTTAAACTGTTCTTCTACTCAGCCCTTTGCAAACACTGAATATTATCAATTTACCATATAAACAGAGCCTGCAAAATTGTGCATTTTAATTTGTACATCAATTTTATTTAAATTTTTTAAAAAATATATATTTATTGTTTTCAGAGAGGAAGGGAGAAAGGGAGTGATAGAAACATCAATGATGAGAGAGAATCATTGGTCGGCTGCCTCCTGCACCCCCCCACTGGGGATCAAGCCCGCAACCCAGGCAAGTGCCCCCAATCGAACGTGGGACCCCTCAATCCACTGAGCCAAGCCGGCCAGGGCTATATTTAAATTTGCATTTCTACTGGTAATAGTCAAGTTGAGATTTTTTTTCAATTATTTATTCACCATTCATCTATTTTCTGTGTAAAAGCAGAATTGATTTTTAGGTGGTGATGGTGTATCCTGCAACCTTGGTAAACTTGTTTATTAGTTATGTTAGGTTCCATAGGATTTTCTTTTTTTTTTTTTAATTAAATCTTTATTGTTCAGATTATTACATTTGTTCCTCTTCCCCCCCCCCATAACTCCCCTCCTCCCAGTTCCCGCCCCACCTTCCACCCTCACTCCCCACCCATTGTCCTCATCCATAGGTGCACGATTTTTGTCCAGTCTCTTCCCGCATCTCCCACACCCCTTTGCCCTGCAAGAATAGTCAGTCCATTCCCTTTCTTTGTCCCTGATTCTATTATAATCACCAGTTCATTCTGTTCATCAGATTATTTATTCACTTGATTCTTAGATTCACTTGTTGATAGATGCATATTTGTATCTTTGTTCATAATTTGTATCTTTACCTTTTTCTTCCTCTTCCTCTTCTTAAAGGATACCTTTCAGCATTTCATATAATCCTGGTTTGGTGGTGATGAACTCCTTTAGCTTTTCCTTATCTGTGAAGCTCTTTATCTGACCTTCAATTCTGAATGATAGCTTTGCTGGATAAAGTAATCTTGGTTGTAGGTTCTTGGTATTCATCACTTTGAATATTTCTTGCCATTCCCTTCTGGCCTGTAAAGTTTCTGTTGAGAAATCAGCTGACAGTCGTATGGGTATTCCCTTGTAGGTAACTGAGTTTCTTTCTCTTGCTGTTTTTAAGATTCTCTCTTTATCTTTTGCTCTTGGCATTTTAATTATGATGTGTCTTGGTGTGGTCCTCTTTGGATTCCTTTTGTTTGGGGTTCTCCGCACTTCTTGGACCTGTAAGTCCATTTCTTTCACCAGGTGGGGGAAGTTTTCTGTCATTATTTCTTCAAATAGGTTTTCAGTATCTTGCTCTCTCTCATCTTCTGGCACCCCTATAATTCTGATGTTGGTACGCTTGAAGCTGTCCCAGATGCTCCTTACACTATCCTCGCATTTTCGGATTCTTTTTTCATTTTGCTTTTCCGGTTGGATGTTTTTTGCTTCCTCGCATTTCAAATCTTTGACTTGATTCTTGCGCTCCTCTGGTCTGCTGTCGGGCGTCTGTATAATATTCGTTATTTCAGTCCGTGTGTGCTTAATTTCTAGTTGGTTCCCCAATATAAGATCGAGGGTCTTATTAGTTTTCGTGTAGAGCTCATTAAGTTTATCGGCAGCTTCTAAACAGTTCTTGAGAGACCTTAAAAGTGTGGCTCTGAACTCTATTTCTTCCATTGACAATTTTGTCCTGTTTCTTTGTCTCCGCATTTTGTTATGCTTCCTTGGTGCACCCCCTAGTGGTCTTTGTTCGCAGTCTTATAGTTAAACCTTGATTGTTGTAGCTAATACCAGGGAGGGTTTGACCTCCAGGCCATGTGGCTATCAGGATTTTCTATATACATTATGACATAACCTACAAATACAGTTGTACATTTCCTTCTCAATCTGAATGTCTTTTTCATTCTTTGTTGTCCTATCAGTGCAACAGTGAATAGAAGAGGTAGTTTGTGTCTTTCTTAAGAATTTATCCATTTTATCTAAGTTATCTAATGTGTTGGTTGCCATATAGTTGTTCATAAATAAAAGTGTTCCCTTATGTCTCTTCTTTCATTCCTACTTTTAGAAATGAGTCTTTTTTTTTTCTTTGTCAGTCTAGCTAAATGTTTGTCAATTTTGTTAACTTTTCAAAGAATCCAGTTTTGGTTTTGTTGATCTTCTCTATGGTTTCCCTACTGACTATTTCATTAATTTCTGCTCTAATCTTTATTATTTCCTTTCTTCCTTCTGCTAGCTTTAAGCTTAGATTGCTCTTCTTTTTGGTAAATTTTTTTGGCAAAGAAATACTATAAATTTTTCTAATGTCTTAAATTAGAATGTACTAAATAAACAAATATTTGGTTTAGTATACTTTTTATTGTCCTAATTTGTACCTTTATAATCAACAGCAGGAGAGTTTTCATGTTTTGACAAAAATTTCTAAATTTTTGTCAAACCATAACTTTCCCCACTGATTATTAGTATTGCCTTTCAGGGTTTCAGCTGCATAAATTTTTATGGTCCTAAATTATTGTGTATAGTGAGGACTTCTTGCATTTTGAAATACATAGCTGTGGTATATTGTTCCTTTGGTGGCCTGCAATGGGCCATACATCTTGGTATTCATACCCTTGTAAAATCCCTTCCCACAGTGAATCTTGCTTGGCCTTGTAACTAGCTTTAGCCAATGACATAATAGTAACTGATGTAAAGAGAGGGTTGATAAATGCCATACACTGGAGCTTGTCTTCTTGGAAGGCTCTCTCTTGGTATGTCCCTGTTGGAACCTATCATCCTGTGAGAAGTCCAACTTAGCCATGTGGAGAGGACACTAGAGAATTAAACACTTGGCTAACAGCCCCAGTTGAGCAACCAGCTGACAGCCAACAACAATTTATCCACCATATGTGAGTCAACCAACTTCAAAGTGGATCCCTGGCCCTAGCTGAGCCACCCCAGTTGATACTATGTGGAGTAGAGATAGGCTGTTCTGGCAAGCCCTACCCAAATTGCAGAAGTGTAAGCAAGTAAATGATTGTTATTGTTTTAGTCACTGTTTTTTTATTTTTATTTTTAGGCAGCATTAGCTAGCTAATGAGTTGACAAGATGTGTTAAGGGAGTCAATGTGGAGTGTGAAAGAAAGAGGATTATCCAAAAGTTTTAGACCTGGTCAAATAGAAAGATAAAGTTCCCATGTAATGAGATGTGAAGAATGTGCAAAGAGAAGGAGTTGAGGGTAATGAGTGGGGGAAGTACTTAGAAGTTTATTTTTAGATATATTAAATTTGAGATGACTCTTGGAGACATATAAAAGGAAACTAGATAAAATCTCAGGGCTTTTCAAATGTTTTGACAAAAGCAATGTTAAACATTTATATATTTCATTTATGCACAAAAAGGGTGTGTCTGTGTGTGTGTAAAAATAAAACTTAAGTTCAGAAAACAATACTTAGTATTATCATATGCAAATGAACCCATTAAATCAAAGAGAGAAGAGAAAAAATACAAGGACTGAGCCTGGATCATTTCATGTTTAGAGATTAGGGAGAAGATGCACCCAAAATGAGAATGAGAAGTGACTAGTGAGGTAAGCAAAATACCAAGATAGAAGGTGACTATTCAGCAAAATGAAAAAGTGTTTGAAGAAGGAAGAAGGTATGTAAAATGCTTGATGTGTCAATTAATATGAGAACTAAGAATACAATGACTACCAAAGCCACACTCAATGGTGAATCAACATAAATTGTTGGCTCCCTACCACTAAAATTGATTCTGAGGAAACCATAAAGGAAAACATGGTATCCAAGAAATTAAAAAATAAAAGAAAGAAACCCATTGGAAAAAGACTCTTTTGAACTGGTAAATATAGGTGTAGTGCTGTAGTGTGTGTGTGTGTGTGTGTGTGTGTGTGTGTGTGTGTGTGTGTGTGTGTGTGAGAGAGAGAGAGAGAGAGAGAGAGAGAGAGAGAGAGAGAGAGAGAGAGAGAGAGAGACAATATGTGTGTGTATGCAGGTGATGATGAGAAGGTTTTGGTTGTAGCTTGGGGAAGAGTAACAAGTCATAGCTGTGACAGGATAAGTTAGTGAAAAGCATTTCAAGGTCAGTTCCTCCTCTTCCCCATCATTAACTAAAAAATAATCAGTCCATCTCCTTGCTGTAAAAATAAGCAGTACTGGACAGCATTTATATATTGCTGATGGAAATGTAAAAATTTTTACAAGGAGTTTGGAAAACATTATGATAGTTTTGTAAAATATTACTGATAGACTGTGATCCATTCAATTCCACGTTTAAAGAGTTAAGTGAAAATTTTGTACCCTGTACAATGTAGTAGAACATACAAAAGGTCTTCCTAGCAGAATTATTCATAGTACAAAAAAGAAAGAAAAAGAAAAGAAATAACCCAGTTCACCACTATATATGTGTCTTTTCAGATTCACTTCAGTCTACTTGCCCACTAGGGTTTGGCTGATTGCTTAGTGGACTCCTGGCTACTTCTCCTCTCACCTTGCCTCCTACGATTCATTACCAGCTCTTTCAACCTCTTCTGCAGTAAGGACTGGGCTTGGGCATGGTTGATGTGTTCCACATAGTAGGAGCTGTAACACATCAGAAGCCCATATTTGACTTGCTTAGACTACTAAGGCTCTACCTAGCTTTTCCCACCATTTCTGAGTTCAGGGGAAGTGCTGTGCCACAGAGTGAGTAAGCTGGCTTCCCTAGAATTTGCCCAGAGGATTGGGTAACACAGTCCAAAAATAAACTCCCATGGGCATGGACTAATTAACAGGAGACAGAGGACTAAAAAGGCTAGCAGAGAAATCCTTCCTTTTCCCTCATGGCTGGTTCCACATGACCTGCCTGGAAGACTGTCCTACATGATAAGCCATCAACTACATGTTCTTACGAAATTATAGCCAGCTCAGAAACATAGAATCTGGTATAAGCTTTCCCTCATTCTCTGCCTCACTTTTTATTTTCACTCACTCTTCTAGCTTTGCTGCGATTCCACCACCTCATTACACATACTTAGTATAGGAGCTCTGCTTTAGGTTTTGCTTTTCTAGGGAACGTGCATAGGCTAAGACAGTTACTGATGAAGATTCGATAAATAAACTGTGGTATAGTCCCAGAATAGACTATTATTTAGAGGTAAAATGGACAAATTTCAGCTCTAGGCAACAATATGGATAAGTCTTAGTACAGTGATGGCGAACCTATGTCACGTGTACTCATTTTTTTGGTTGATTTTTCTTTGTTAAATGGCATTTGAAAATATAAAATAAATACCAAAAATATACATCTTTGTTTTACTATGGTTGCAAAAATCAAAAAATTTCTATATGTGACACGGCACCAGAGTTAAGTTAGGATTTTTCAAAATGCCGACACACCGAGCTCAAAAGGTTCACCATCACTGTCTTAGTAAAACAATATTTAGTGAAAAAATGTATTAAAAGACTACATATAGCATAATAGCCTTAAAAAATTTTTCAAAACAAATACTGAATGAAATATTTAAACATATACATATGTGTATCTACACTAATAAAAGAGAAAAATGGTAATTGGCGTACGACGATACCCTTTTCATTGGCTAATCAGGGCTATATGCAAATTAACTGCCAACTAAGATTGACAGTTAACTGCCAACAAGATGGCAGTTAATTTGCATATGTAGGCACAATGCAGGGAGGCGAAAGGGAAAGCAGGAAGAAGCCCCCTGCCACTGACAGTGATCGGAAACCCAGGGGGGAGCTAAGAGCTGGGGGGCAGGGCAAAGGCGGCCCTGGGGCCGCCTTTGCCCTGCCCCCCAGCCATGATCGGAGAATCAGGTGCCTTTTCCGCCCTGGCCAGTGATAGCAGGAAGTAGGGGTGGAGCCAGCGATGGGAGCTGGGCACGGTCGAAGCTGGCAGTCCCGGGAGCTAGGGGTCCCTTGCCTGGGCCTAAAGCGAAGCCCACGATCGCAGGGCCGCTGCAGCTGTGGGTCCCCGCTGCCCGGGCCGGACGCCTAGGCCAGAGGCGTCAGGCCTGGGCAAGGGGCCGGTCCTGCGATTGGAGGGTGATGGGGGTCAATGCCTGAGGTCTCCCAGTATGTGAGAGGGGGCAGGCTGGGCTGAGGGACACTCCCCCCCGCCCCACACCCAGTGCACGAATTTCGTGCACCGGGCCCCTAGTATGTATATATATATATATATATATATACACACACACACACACACACACACACACACACACACACACACACACACACACATCTATTTATATAAAGAGCCAGGGTCCGCAACCAATGAAGGCTTGACCAAGTGGGAGGCGACTAGCGAGCGGCTGAACTCCACGAGGTTCCTGGTGGCCGAGTGTGCAGAGCGGGGTGCGGGCGTGTGGGTGTGTGCATGAGCATGGACCAGAGCGACACACACTCACACACCCACATCCACACAGGGCCCTCGGCTGCGCCACCTGTGCCTCCCTGCACTTCACCCTCCAGCCCGGATCCTCCTGGTCTCGCCTCCCGTCGATGCAGCGGGAGTCAGTCTGGGGAAACTTTCTCAGACTTGTTTGGTGCTGGGACTAAATGCATCCGAGCTCAGGGCAAGCTCCACGGAGGTTCCTGGCGGCGAAGGGTGCAGAGCGGGAGTGAGGGTGTGTGGGTGTGTGCATGAGTGTGGACCCAAGCAACACACACTCACATACCCGCACCCACAGGGCCCTCCACCTCGCCACCCGGCTTCCCTGGACTTCACCCTCCAGCCCGGATCCTCCAAGTCCCGTGCCAGGAGGTCGCTCTAGTTCAGCAAGAGTTTGTGATTTGCCCAAGGCGCATTGAACAGTTTTCTCTTAAACCGTTTGTGGGAGTGTAATCTGATTTAAAACCAATGGACTAAACAAACAGCAGCACTTTATGGAAAGTCAATTTAGAAATGTGGATCAAAACTCAAGTGAATTAGCTTTGGGCCAGGAGTTCATGTCTATGAATGTGTCCTAAGTAAACAGTCAAATAAGCAACTATGTTTACTGTAGTTGTTGATGCCAGGGGAAACCGGAAACAACCAGCCCCACCATAAAGGGTTAGTGAAGTAAACCACAGTAATGTCAAACAGTCAGGGATAACATTGTGGCCACTAAAAATTATGTCTGTACATACAATTTGTTGACATGAAAAGAAGGCCATAGCCTAATATTAAGTGGAGGGCAGGGGAAGCTCAGAAGAGGGCATGTTTACATATATGTATGTATATTTTATATGTCAGGGAAATAATAGTATTAAAAGCACTGATTCTTCCTGAGCTCTGCAATTGTGAGTGTTAGCAAATTGTGTTTCAGGTGTGACTGGTGTCCTTTGGTGTTCCATACACACAGACATCCTTGCCTGTGGGACAGCCTGAACCTTTGCCGCACCTGCGCCTCTCTGCTGCGGCAATGGCCAAATCAGACATTCCCTTTTATTGGGCTGGTTTCCTTTTCTCCTTTGCCCAAACCACACCTTTCAAACAAAAGAATATTAACCAAGCAATCCTAACAACAAGTTTTGTTGCCGACTGCAACTTATGCCCTTTTACACAAATGTTGTTTTCAGGCCTACCAGGTTGTATTTCAAAACTTTTATTTTTCTGCAACTTGACCATTTTTTTATTCGCTTAAAATATTCTGGAGAATTTTAAATACATATAGAAAAATAGAGAATAATATGACAAATACTTATCTACACTAATAACAAGGTAATGTACTAATTAGACTGGACATCATCTGGACATCCTTCCAGAAAAAGCCACGGTGGCAGGGGCCAAGGCAGAGACGGTTAGGGGTGACCAGGCTGACTGGGGAAGGCAGTTAGGGGCGACAAGGTCAGCAGGGAGGGCAGTTAGGAGCGATCAGGCAGGCAGATAGGTGAGCAGTTAGGAGCCAGCGGTCCCAGATTATGAGGATGTCTGATTGCTGGAAGGACACCCCCCCCCACCCGCCCTGCATGAATTTTGTGCACTGGGGGGGAGTGGGGGGGGGTCCCTCAGTCTGGCCTGTGCCCTCTTGCAGTCTGGGAACCCTCGGGAGATAACGAGCTGCTGGCTTAGGCCTGCTCCCGGGTGGCAGAGGGTAGGCCCAATCCCTAGGTGCAGCCCCTGGTCGGGCTCAGAGCAGGGTCGATTGGGGAGATGGGGCGCCGCCCCCTGTCATGCAGAGCAGGGCGGATCGGGAGGTTGCGATGCCACCCTCAGTCACGCTCAGAGTAGGGCCGATTGGGGGGTTGGGGTGCCGCCCCCTGTCACTCTCAAGGCAGGGTCGATGGGGAGGTTGCGGAGCCATCCCCTGTCACGCACAGAGCAGGGCCAATCAGGGGGTTGGGGCGCTGCCCCCTGTCACTCACAGAGCAGGGACCATCAGGGGGGTTGGGGCTCCATACCCTGTCACGCACAGAGCAGGGCCAATCAGGGGGTTGGGGAGCTGCCCCCTGTCACTCACAGAGTAGGGCCGATAGGGAAGTTGGGGCACCGCCCCGTCACACACAGAGCAGGGCCGATCAGGGAGTTGGGGCACCGCCACTGTCACACTCAGGGCAGGGCCGATGGGGAGGTTATGGCTCTACCCTGTCACACACAGAGCAGTGCCCGTGGGGGAGGGGGGAGGGTGGGGCGCCGCACCCTGTCACACACAGAGCCGCAGGGTGATCAGGGGGTTGAGGAGCTCCCCCCTATCAGGCACAGAGCAGGGCTGATCAGGGGGTTGGGGCGCCTTCCCCTGTCACAAACAGAGCAGGGCGGATAGGGAGGTTGTGGCCCCGACCCCTGTCACACACAGAGCCGCAGGGCAATCAAGGGGTTTGGGCGCTGCCCCCTGTCACGCTGATCCCGGTGCCGGGAGCCCTCGTGGCTCTTCTGATCCCAGTGCTGGGAGGCATATTTCCCTTTTGCTATATAGGATAGAGGCCTGGTTCATGGGTAGGGCCGGCTGGTTTGCCCTGAAGGGTGTTCTGGATCATGGTGGGGGTCCCCACTGGGGTGCCTGGCCAGCCTAGTTGAGGGGCTGATGGCTGTTTGCAGCTGGTCACACACCCTTCAGGGTGGGGGTCCCCACTGGTGTGTCTGGCCAGTCTGGGTGAGGGGCTGAGGGCTGTTTTCAGGCTGGCGAGTGACTGAAGCTCCCAACCGCTTTTTTTCTTTTTTTTTAATTTTATTCTGGGCCAGCTTTAGCTCTGAGGCTTGGTTCCAGCTCTTAGGCCTCGGCTGCTGAAAGCAGGTATGTGGTTTGTTTGGGTTCTATAATCGAAACACTGTTTCAACTCCAGCTCTGAGATCCCGGCTGGCTGAAAGCAGGTTTCTGGGGTTTTGTTTAGCTTCTATATTTGTAACAATGTTTCAAACTGCAAGCTCTGAGGCTGGCAGCGGCAGGCGGGGAATGTTGGAGTTCTCCGTCACTGGAGCAAGCAAGCCTCATGTTTGCTTCAAGATGCCTGGCCTCCGGCCGCCATCTTGGCTGGCAATTAATTTGCATATCACCCTGATTAGCCAATGGGGAGGGTAGCAGATGTACAGCTAATTACCATGTTTCTCTTTTATTAGATAGGAGATATATATACACACACACACACACACACATATACACACACACACACACATATATGATTAAACAATTTTTAAAATGCAAAGTGGTGATTGCTGGTGGGGAGGGGTAGTAGAGGGAGGTGGAGCAGGGTATAGAGGGGGATAAATGGTGATGAACAGAGACTTGACTTGGGGTGATGAACACACAATACAGTGTACAGATGTGTTGTAGACTTGTGTATGTGGAATTGGTATAATTTTGTTAACCAGTGTCCCCCCAATAAATTCAATAAAAAGGACAAAAATAAGAAAAAAAAATGCAAAGGAATAACAAATTGTTGGGTTGTTTAAGGACTTAGTAGTTTTCATTATAAATAAAACAATCAATTAACTTAAGTATAAAACTAAATAAATAAGTCACATCTGAACAAAGAATGACATTGTGTTATGAAACTAAGAGCTATGATTAAACAATTCTGTAATTCCAAGCCCCTAACCCATCAACAAAAAATAGAAGGAAAAATAAAAGAAAAAGGCAGGGGAGCTGGTAGAGGAAATTGAAATAAAAAACAAAGATAATACCAAGAATCATTTGCAGGTTTTGATTAAAGTAAGGCTAGTATGCATTCATTTAAATCATTGAAACATTTTTGGCATGCTGAAATTCCAGAGTCTGTCAGAAAAAAAAAAAGACATAATCAAAATAATTTTCAAAACATTTCTTATACTTACTGCTAAAAGTTTATCTCCAATCTGAAGTTTACCATCCTTATGTGCTGCACCTCCTTCAATTATTTTGGTTACATAGATGCTATTATCCCCAGGAATATGTTGATTTCCAACACCTCCAGCAATGCTGAACCCAAGACCTGTTTGGAAAACACTAGTTTTAGAATCTCATCAATAATGTGAACTAAAGTCCAGAAAGAAATGGGTGGAAAACAGAAGGTGTGATAATTTCACACTATGTTTTTAAAATAGAAAATAATTTATTTACCTACTTTTAAATTCCTAAATATTTGTTCTCAATCAGGGGACAACTGTAATTATAAGTGCTCCTGTTACAAATAAGTTCCTCTGTCTCCCCCTCCCAGGTTTTGTCTTAAAGTCTTTTTGTAAATGAATTAGTTGGTTAGTTCAAAGAGACATTGTAAAATTATGTTTCACTTTTGTTTCGAACTTAACTGCTTCTTACTAACACTTTTAATTACTTCAGGAGATTAAAACAATTAAGAAAAAAATAATAAAATTGTCTGCTGCTGATGGGCAGAATAAGCTTCAGAAATGTGAATATTTTCCCAATATTCTACGAATTAATTTTAAATAATGCATTTATGGAACTCATAAATCTCACAGCTTAGTACCAAACAAATTTGTAGCTCTCTATTCCTTATTTTGTTCATTGGAGTACCACCTCTTCTATGAATCACAAATTAGAATCAATATTTCTATTTATCCTTAATTCCATCCATGTTTTCAAAATTCAGAAATCAAATCTTAATAGTCCTCATTGCAGATGAACTGCTAATGATATATTCATATTTTCTTCTTTTAACTTAGTCTTTGTACTTGCATTTAACATACTATGGATTAAAGATTACAAGTTAATATCCACACTATACATTACTTCAAAGTATTTAAGTAGAAGTCTACTTAAGACAAAAATCAGTAGAAATAGTAGAAATTCTAAAAATTCAGGTAAATTCTGTACGTTCCCAGTATTGTTAATCTTAGAATGTGTCATAAATAACTTCGTAGTTATACTTAATTCAAAGATACCTTACTTAATTTGTCTTAGTGTGATTTATGTATACCTTTAGGACCTTTAATGAGCTTTATTTCCATTATTTTTTCTGATACTGGTTTCCGTCTTTTAACATACAAGCGTACGATAGACCCGGCTTCTTTCAAAGCTTCAACTGCTTTGCTATGTGTTACATCACGAACATCTACTTCATTTACTCGCAATATACAGTCATTGACCCTGAGGAAAAATAAAAATTAAGTATTACAAATTTAAATATCAATTTTTCATTTTGCCAATTTTCTGTTGGCCTTTTCATTTTTAAGGTAAAGAGAATTATTTGCTAGAGAAAATATAAGTGAAGAAACTGCATGTTTAATTACAATGTATCAAATACTCATATTAATAAATACAAACATTTCCCAATGGCCAACAAAAGAAACAGTACAAATAATAGATTATACAAAAAAATTGAAAAATAACAACTGCAATTTGTATGCTTATTATGTGTAGGCTTAACACTTTAGAAAAATAGCAAATATTTATTTAGCATTAACCACATGCCAACTACTTCTTTTAGTGCTTAATTTAACCCTTATTAGGTACATATTTATATCATTAATTTACAGAAGATACTAAGGCAAAAAGAGTTTAAATAATTTTCCCAAGGCCACTCAGATAATGACCAACAGGGATGTCATTCGAAGATAAAAAAACTGAGGCTCAGAATAAATATCTAGCTTAAGGTCACAGAGATAGTAAGTGACAAAACAGAGATTTATCCCAAAATATTTTTTGATTGCCTTTTTCAACTTAGATACTAGGTTTTTAAAAAATAAAGTTATTTGTTGAGATTCATAAAAGTTCAAGGTTATATACTATTTAGTATATTAATTAAAAGGTTATAATGTAAATAACTTAATAACAAAGTCTTTTTTTAAAGTCTGATTCATTCCTAGTTCTAATTTTTTGCCCTAGCTCTCGTCTCATTTTGGGGGTTGGGAGAGAAGAGGAAGATGGTCATTTAAAGTTGGGTGGGAAAGGGGAAATAAAACATAATTAAAATATTAATAATTGATCCTGATAAGATTCTATATCCAATTAACTTTAATATTTAGAGAAAAGATAACCAATGGACACGAGACACTGAGGGGGTGGGGTGAGGGCATGTGCTGGGGGGTAGGGAAGGCCGGGGGAAGGTCAATGGGGGGAATAAAAAAAAGGAGACATATGTTCTATTATCTGAATACTTTAAACAATAAAATAAAATTTAAAAATATTTAGAGAAAATAAATGCTAAATCCAAAGACAATGATACCTTAGAGTTAATACTATAGGTATGTTTCCTTAATGAAACAAATGGGACATATTAATTTTCACATATCAGAAACACAAATAAAAGGTCAGTAACATAATCAGGAAATAAATGTCTACATTTATATGAATGGTCAAATTATTTATTTCATATTTAATAGAATTAAGTTAATATACCACCTGTCATGTCCAGTGAGAAGCTTAGGAACTGAAGAATGGCATAAGGTACCAATAACCTTAAAATAAGATTTTTTTACAGACCATATAAATTCCTTACCCTAAAACTGCCACTATATATATATCATAAACAAGTGAATAAAATTCCCATAATCTATGGCCTAAGGAAACAACTAGGTATGCTAAAGATACCTTCTGAAATGGAACACTAAATTTAAACAAGAGTTTAAATAACTGTTATTTTCATCTATTCAATTAATAAAATATATATAAATTTACATAATCTTTATTCTTTGTGGTAGGAAATACAAACTCAGAGATATCTGATCCCTGTATCTTAAATAAGTTTATATATGTTTCATACCCAGAAAATATAAAAAATTTTGTGAATTTATTTGAAAATAGAAAGTAAGACAAAATTAAATTCCTAAATGAGAGAAGAAACAATGCTTAGAGCACAATTATCTCATTCACTCATTATTTGAGCATCTACCTTACATTAATTATTGTGATAGTGTTCCTTTTTGTGTTTATGCCTTGTTCAGTCTGCCTACAGAAAAATACACAAAGTGGATTCAGTATCTTAATATAACGTGCAAAACATACCGCAATCTTCCATCTTGGGCAGCTGCTCCCCCTGCAATAATTTTGGTAATGAAAATACTTGAGTCATCTCCAATGTGTGGGTTGTCTGTACCTCCTGCAATGCTGAAGCCAAGCCCTGAATTTCCCTAGGGATAGAGAGAAAAAAAATCAGTGAATAATAATTATCTTTATTGATAGGTTTCTGTCATTATAGGGCCTAGAAACTGTACTAACACAGGGAACAAACTCATAAAGGTACCTGTACAGGGAATATGAATATTCTAAATTAAAAAATACAAGGAAAGCCTTTTCTCTCTATGAAGAATTCAGAGGCATTATTGCTGAGTAGGTGAGATTGAAGAACAGGTACTGAGTACACTTTTGGAGTCTAGTCTACGTTTTTTTCTTTATAAGTATTTACAATTTGTCCTTGGATTAATCACCTTTCTGCAAAGGTATCACTACTAGATCTTTTCTTTTAGACTGTACCTCGCATATGTTGGGTAAGGCAAATGTCTCTAAGAGAAAAACACTGAGATTGTTCTTTTTGTTGCTATTATTTATGAGTAGGTAAAACTAATATATTATTTTAGTCTTTTAAGAAAGGGGTAGGGGGTGGAGCTTTGCTTCTGCTAACTTTGCCATCAGCTTATTTCATCAATTTGTCAAAGCAGTGCTACTTTTTGCTTGTTTTACATATAGGATTTCTGAATATTTTCTTTGAAAAACGGGTTTTACTGCTATAAGTCCCTAAGGACAATTATTCTAAGCAATGGTATTTTAAAAATGTTTATTTTGCAATTTTCCAACTCTGGCTTTCAGCAATTCAAATAAGCAAACACATCTGGACCTATTATTTAACTGTTAGTATTAAATAGCTTACACAGACATTCTACTATGGTGTGCCCTAAAATTCTATTTAAAAAAAAATTTTTTTTCAGTCTCAACTCCTCAAGAGTTACTAGAATCTCAGCAATAATATCAATAGGTTCTGTGAGTTTATCAAGTTATGCAAGTACTCAAATTCATTTTTTATTTTCTTTTTAATAAGATATAATTTACATATACCTGTGTAAGTTTAAGGTGTACAATGTGTTGATTTGATACATTTATATATTGCAATTAATTACCACTGTAGCTTTAGTTAACACCTCTATCATGTCACATAGTTATTATTTATTTTTTTGTGGTGATAATGTTTAAAAGCTAGTCTCACAGCAATTCTGAAGTACATAATACAGTATTATCCTATCTAATAAAAGAGAAACATGGTAATTGGTGGATGACCGCTACCCTTCCCATTGGCTAATCAGGGCGATATGCAAATTAACTGCCAGCCAAGATGGCGGCCGGCAGCCAGGCAGCTTGAAACTAACATGAGGCTTGCTTGCTTCAGTGATGGAGGACTCCAACGTTCCCCGCCTGCCGCTGCAGGCCTCTGAGCTGCAACTCTAAGCAACTATGTAACAAATATAGAAGCTAAACAAAACCCCAGAAACCTGCTTTAGTCCGTCGGGCTTCAGCCAGCAGGATCGCAACATTGTAAGCAAAGGCCAGAAACCTACTTTCAGCAGCGGAGGCCTAAGAGCTGGAGCCAAGCCTCAAAGCTAAAGCTGGCCCAGAATAAAAAAGAAAAAAAAAAAAAAGGAGCGGTTGGGAGCTTCAGTCACCCCCAGCCTGAAAACAGCCCTCAGCCCCTCACCCAGACTGGCCAGGCGCCCCAGTGGGGACCCCCACCCTGAAGGGTGTGTGACCAGCTGCAAACAGCCATCATCCCCTCACCCAGGCTGGCCAGGCACCCCAGTGGGGACCCTCACCCTGAAGGATGTGTGACCAGCTGCAAACAGCCATCATCCCCTCACCCATGCTGGCCAGGCACCCCAGTGGGAACCCCAACCCTGATCCAGGACACCCTTCAGGGGAAACCAGCCGGCACCCACCTGTGCACCAGGCCTCTATCCTATATAGTAAAAAGGTAATATGCCTCCCAGCACCGGGATCAGCAGAGCCGCGAGGGCTCCCGGCACCGGGATCAGCGTGACAGGGGGCAGCGCCCAACCCCCTGATCAGCCCTGCTCTGTGCCTGATGGGGGGAGCTCCCCAACCCCCTGATTGCCCTGCGGCTCTGTGTGTGACAGGGTGTGGCGCCCCAACCCCCACCCCCCCCTACCGGGCCCTGCTCTGTGTGTGACGGGGTAGAGCCATAACCTCCCCATCGGCCCTGCCCTGAGTGTGAGAGTGGTGGTGCCCCAACCCCCTGATCGGCCCTGCTCTGTGGGTGATAGAGGGCGGCGCCCCAATCCCCTGATGGGCCCTGCTCTGTGAGTGACAGGGGGAAGTGCCCCAACCCCGATTGGCCCTGCTCTGTGTGTGACAGGGGGTGGCGCCACAACCTCCCCATCGACCCTGCCTTCAGTGTGACAGGGGGCGGCGCCCCAACCCCCGAATCGGCCCTACCCTGATCGTGACTGAGGGTGGCATTACAACCTCCCGATCGCCCTGCTCTGTGCATGACAGGGGGCGGCGCCCCCACTCCCCAATCGGCCCTGCTCTGAGCCCGACCAGGGGCTGCACCTAGGGATTGGGTCTGCTCTCTGCCACCCGGGAGCAGGCCTAAGCCAGCAGGGTGTTATCTCCCCAAGGGTCCCAGACTGTGAAAGGGCACAGGCCGGGCTGAGGGACCCCCCTCCCCGCCTAGTGCACAAATTTTGGTGCACCGGGCCTCTAGTTTACTATAATCACTATGCTGTGCATTAGATCTCAGAAACTTATCTTCTAGTTGCAAGTTTGTACCCTTTAATAACATTTTCCCAATTCCCAGTATATTCCAGTTCTTTAATCAGTGAAAATACAATGTACAGTCCTGACTAAATAAAGGAATTTAAAAGGCATTAGGAAAGAATGAAAAATGAATAAGATAAAAAGTTAAAATTTTATGTCAATTATCTCAATAAAGCTGGGAAAAACCCCAACAACAGAACACCACATTGAAATATGTACAATACATTAATACTATGCTTACTTGAAAGTTAATCAGTCATCTACCTCACTTGAATAGGAGATCCATATTCAGATAGTAGGCAATGAATATCTATTATACATGTAAAGGACTCTTTTAAGGTCTTTTTTCACTCAGAGTCTATTCTGGCTTCAAATATAAGTAAATCTAATTATCTAGGATTTTCATCTTATATGGGGTAAAAGTAGGTTTGTAGTTGGGAGTATGCAAAACAGAGTTTATTCTTGTAATTATTCATTAATCGTTGTATTATTTTCCATACAAACAATTGTAAATCTACTTTTGCCCCACCCTGTATACTCAGCTACTCAGGAAATTTACTTGTATGGAACACTTCATTTCTCCAAAATGCTAGTCACACGGGGTGGTTTTACTAAAATAAAGCATCAATTAAATGCTGATATCCTTAAGGGGAAAATATAGCAAGAAAATTTATACACCTGAATTATACCCCAAGTTATTTTCTGACTAGGGGAGTACATAAGTTTTCGATAGGGTCTTGTAAATTAGAAATATGGTTATTATTTTGCTATGAAAGAATATTGATACAATGACCAGGGTACTAAATACTTACTTAAAATAAATAATATTTTATTATATAAAAAATAAATATAAAAAATTAATTTAAAAGTGGAAAAAATCTGAGAAACTGTCAGTCTAAAGGAAACATGATAAATAAATGTAATGTGGTATCCTGGATGAGATCCTGGAAGAGAAAAACATCAAAACTAAGAAAATCCAATAAAGTCTAGACTTTAGTTAATAATGTATCGATACTGGTTCGTTAGTTGAAACAAATGTATTCTAGTAATGTAAGATGTTAACAGCAGGTGAAAATGAGTCCAGGAAAATTTTAAAAAAGGTTATTAAAGAAAAGCAACATGTTCTGAAAATACCAAGGCTAATTTTATGATATGTGAACTTATAAAAGAAATGAATATTACATGGCTCTGTTTTTTGGAAGATCTATTTCCTTGAATTCTATAATGAAAGAGCAGTACTGTATACTTAAAGAGTTCTTTAAAGCAACAGATTTATGCATAAAAACTTAAGATAATTAATAGTTTTTACCCTTTCAAGTGTGATTTCTTCATATTCAAAATCTGCATCCGTGCCATTAACCTAATGGAAGGAAAAAGAAGTAGCACAGAAATTTAGAGTATAAAATTTGAAATGGCAAAACATAATTTTTGCATGACTTATTAATAAAAACCTGTTAAATGTGACAGCAATAAAATAACAGTTTCATTTTAATAATTTTAGGGAAATGTTTTAAGGAATGGAAGAGTACAATGAGTTGACATGGTATTATGATCTTCAAATATGGAATTCAGCTAATTGAATTCTGATTCTTTTCTCTGCACCTTTTTTTAAAAAATATATTTTCATTGATTTCAGAGAGGAAGGAAAAGGGAGAGAGAGACAGAAACATCAATGATGAGAGAGAATCATTGATCGGCTGCCTCCTGCACGCCCCCCACTGGGGATCAAGCCACAACCAGGCATATGCCCTTAACTGGAATCAAACCCAGGAACCTTCAGTCTACAGGCTGTCGCTCTATCCACTGTGCCAAGCTGACCAGGGCTCTCTGCACACCTTAATCAATTGCCAATTCTTACTGATTTGAATACTTGTTTTTCTGAAAACCATCACTTTTTACTCTCATTTTTATTACTTTGGTTCAAGCCTTTGTTAATCTCCTCAGGGCTATTGCCAATGTAATCTACCCAATCTCTTAGATTAGTATGTTCTACTGCTCAAATTATTCTGCTTTATGCAGATAGATATTTTTGGAGCCTGCCTATCTATCTATCTATCTATCTATCTATCTATCTATCTATCTATCTATCTATCTATCTATGCCTAAGCAACTGATTGACCATTCAACCAGCCAGTAGCTATGATGCACACTGACCACCGGGGGCAGACGCTCAATACAGGAGCTGCCCCCTGTTGGTCAGTGCGCTCCCACAGCGAGAGCGCTGCTCAGCTGACCAATGGGCTCCAGATACAGGGCTTATGGCTGGTCACCACAGCCCGGAGACCGCAGCAGTGACAGTGAGCCTACCAAGCAGCAGGTGCAGCGGGGCCAGGATGAGCAGGAGCAGGAACAGGAGTGGCAGGCTGCATTGGACTGCCGGTTTAGGTCCGATCCCCGCAGGCCACGCCAAGGGACCCCACCGGTGCATGGGCACTGGGCCTCTAGTGTCTAATAACACACTTCCTCTAGAACTTTCAGAAACTCATACAAAGGTCATATGAACTGACCCCAATCTATCACACAGTTCATTCTTCACATACATATCTCACCTCTTCATGAGCTTTACATACCATCAAATGTGAATGATTTGCTCTTTCCTTTATATATACTGCAAGTTCCCACCTCTGCATCTGCTACTTTGGTGCTTCCCGTCACACATTTCACGCCCAAATTTGATTTACCATTCAAGTTCTTGCTCACATCTTAGAAACAAAGCACTTTCTCTTATTCCTTCCAATTTATTCCTTATTCCTTCCTGGAAGAAGTAATTCCCACAACAAGAGCCACTAAGTGAAGGGTGAATTGTCCTTGGAATCAAATCATTGCTTTAATATTTCTTATGACACAAGTCTGGGAAAAGTACTAATTCTAATAAGTCAAATAAGGATTGTGATAAACTGCATTTCTCTAGATTCCTACAACCTTCCATCCTACAGGCTCTTTTCCAATGTGACTGACCTATCCTATCATCAGGAGATGCTGTCAATCCGTCAATCCACCCCCCCCCCCCCCCCCCCCCCCGGATCTAGGCAGATCCTAGAAGAGTTTTGTTTAAAAAGACCGTGGCATAAATGATGTTGTGTAGTTTCTGAGGCTAGCTCATGTGATGCTCTGTAGTGTTTGCATTTGTCTTAGAACAATGCTTTAGAACCCAGCACCTATAAAACGAGGATGCCCTAACTGGTTTGGCTCAGTGGATGGAGCATCAGCTTGCGGACTGAAGGGTCCCAGGTTCAATTCCAGTCAAGGGCATGTACTTTGGTTGCGGGCACATCCAAAACGGGGTGTGCAGGAGGCAGCTGATTGATGTTTCTCTCTCATCAATGTTTCTAACTCTATCCCTCTCCCTTCCTCTCTGTAAAAAACCAATAAAATATATTTAAAAAATAAATAAATAAAGCGAGGAAGCTCAGCCTATGAGGAGATTCAGATAAAGGAGAATCAAAGCCCTTGACCAAAAGCACCAAGGTGCACTCCTAATCAGCAACGAGCACCAATTGCCAGCCAAGTGAATAAGGCTATTTTGGATCTTCCAGCCTTTTTAAAAGTCCCAGCCAAAACCATGTGAAACAGAAGCATCCAGTTAACCCAGAAAATCATGAGCAATAATGAATTGTTGTTTTTTAAGCCACTAAGTTTCTGGTTAGTTTGCTATACAGCAACACAATAATGAAATGACAGAATAATTAAATTATGCAAGCTACTTTCCTTTCCTTATAGTATTATAAGAAAGCAACCCTTAATCCAGGTTTAATTCAGGGGCTAGCAGTTTTTTCTTGAGGACTTTTGAAACCCATCTCTACTAATTTTGGGGTTCTTATTTCTTATGGCTGTAAGGGATTAAAACCCATTTGCTACTTTCTCTTCTTCCTCACAAGAGATTTTTTTCTTGTTTTGAGATTATATATTATAAATGCACACATGTGTATGTATAAATTATGATTTCTATGCATCCATACTGCAGTAGGATTACACATAAAGATCTCCGGACAACTTGACTGAAAGTCATTTTTATGAGTAAAAATAAAATCCATAATAGCAGCTATGTCACTTTTCTTATTCTAAAGGTTATTTGTATCACTTTTATTTTTTCTTGCTCAGACTTCCTAAAAGTCTATCAGTCTTTGTCAAAGAAATAGTTTTAACATTACTGATTAATCTATTAAATTTTATGCTATTACTTCCTGCTTTGTCAATTCTTTATTCTTTCTTTAGACTATTTAAAAAGTTGCTTGAATTGAATGCCTATTACTCTCCTCTATTTTTAAAAATGTCCATTAAAGTTAATAAATTTTCCTCAGCATATGGCTTTGGCAAAATCCCAAAATCGTTACAATGGGCTCTATTATTGTTAATTTCTAAATACAGTGGTTTGAAATTTTATTCTGGAAAACATTTCCATGTGAGTGTGCTTATATGGCCTTTTGGGGTTAATATGTAAAGTTTTTGTACTGTGAGTTTATGATTCTACTTTAAGGAATTTGAGATTTTCACTATTAAGCCTTCTGAAAAGGTAGATACGTAGTAAATGTCCTTGGTGCTGCTTTAATACCATATCATGAGAGTGGAACTGCGGTGGGATGGTGGAGCAAGTGAGAGGGTGGCACCAGGCCAAGGTGGGTGTGAGCGGGTGCCCAATCCCCCCACCAATGGCGACCAGTGGTGACAGTGAGGGGTGGGGCCACCACCCGGCTCCTAGGTGCTGAGGGAACCAGGCAGGGGAGGGGGGCGGCCCCGATAGATTACCCTGCAGGTGAATGGTGGAGCAGGTGAGGGGGCGGTGCCAGGCCACAGCGGGGTGCCAGGCGGGGCTGGGGTCATAAACTGGGGCTGCAAGCCTGGGGGCATGAGCTGGGGCCCAATCCCTGCAGGCCACCTTGAGGGACCCCACCAGTGCATGAATTCATGCACCCAGCCTCTAGCTCAGCTATAAAAAGGAAGAAAATTTTACCCTTTGTGACAGCATGGATGTACCTAGAGAACATTATGCTAAGTGAAATAAGCCATTCAGGGAAAGACAAATACAATATGATTTCACTCATAGGTGGAATTTAATGAACTGAATTAACAAGTAATTGTTTAGATCTCCTCCCTCTCTCCTTTCCCTCCCCCCCCTCCTCAAGAAAAAAAATTGTTTAACTTTTAAGTTGTGTAATTTTTTCTTTTTAATATAATTTGCTTTAATTATAGGTATATAAGTGACATAAGGAAGCAGAGGATAATTTATAACACAGATATCCTCAGTCCCCTTGGCCCAAAGATTTTAATTTTCTAATAAGCTATACTAATATATCCAAACAGTACACACAAATCCTATGACATAATTGACACTTGTTCAAAGAAGACTTTTTTTTTAAATCCTCACCCAAGGATATTTTTTCCATTTACTTTTTTGAGAGAGTGGAGGGGAAAGAAGAGGGGAGAAGGGGAGAGGGGGATAGAAAGAGAGAGAGAGATTTATGTGAGAGAGTCATATCGATTGGCTGCCTCCCATACACACCCCAGTCCGGGGCCAGGGATTAAGCCTACAACAAAGGTACATACCCTTGACTGGGAACTGAACCCACAACCCTTCAGTCCAAGGGCTGATGCTTTAACCAATGAGCCAACCATACAGGGCCAAAAGAAGATTTTTTTAAAAACCTAATTGTTTCCTGTTGTTTTGATTCAATTTAGTAACACCTTAACTATAGAGTAATATATTAAAATTCAAGGCTTTATCTATTAATATTCATATGAATCATAATTCATATTACTGCATAATCTTGGGTAATTAAAAACCCTAAAGTCTATACCAACACAAGGTAAAAGTCTAAAAATAAAAATGTACTAGGAAGAAAATGTTCTTCCTAATGAAAAATTAACTAAATACAAAGTATCAACCCCCAAATAATTTACTTACACATTTTTCTTAAATAATGAATAGCCATTTTGATTTTATTATCAATTATGCTACATATGAAGAAACGGAAGCTTTGAGTATGTAAGAAAGCTACCAAAGTCAAACTGAATAAATTTTCCTAATTCATTGTTTGCAGTCTGTCTTAAGGAATATAAAGACAAAGGAACAGAAGGGAATGATTTCAACAAACCATTTCCGTCTCATTACTGTACTGGAACCAACTGTCTTTAATTCTGCTTTTCCTTAACAGTTTTACTATTTAAGGAAAGAACAGGAATGCATGAAGAGAAAATTAACCCAAGGCCAATGAAATTATAATATCAATTAATAGTTAAAACTAAGTATAATACATCATACATAATGGTAAAAAACTAAAAGCTTCCTTCCAAGGATCAGAAACAAAACAAGGATGTTTGCTCTTGCCACTTTTATTAAACACCAGAGGCCAGGTGGGGCCTGCGCCCTCTTGCAATCTGAGACTCCTCAGGGGATGTCGGAGAGCCGGTTTTAGCCCGATCCCCACAGGCCAGACGGAATCCGTGCACCAGGCTTCTAGTATGCATATAAGATCTTTCGTTAATCTCTTCCCCATGTTTCCATGCCTGTATGTTGAGCATCTGCCCCCTGGTGGTCAGTGTGTGTCATAGCTACCGGTGGAATGGTTGGATACTTAGCATATTAGCGTTTTATATATATAGATTAAAATGGAGGTTATAGCCAAAGCAATTAGGCAAGAAAAATAATTAAAAGGCATTTGACTAAAAAGAAGTAAAACCATCTCTATTTGCAGATGACATGACCTGATGTTGAAAATCAAAAGGAATCCACACATAAAAAACTTAGAGCTAATAAATGAGTTCAGTAAGTTAGGACAGATCAATATCTGAAAATCCATTATACTGCCATATCAAGCAATGGAAAAAAAATCCATAAATACAATGAAGAAAACAATCCCATTTATAATAGAATTAAAAGAAGAAAATGCTTAGGAATAAATTTAACAAAAGAAGTGTTAACACTAGTACAATGAAAATTATAAAACATTGTTGAACAAAATGAAAGATGTAAATGAATAAAAAGATATTTTGTGTTAATGGATTGGAAGACATAATATTGATAAGATGGCAAAAGTCCCCAAATTTACCTAGGGATTCTACACAATCCCTATCAGAATTCCAGTTGCCTTTTTGATGTGTGCAGAAATTGATAAGCTAATCTTAAAATTCATATGGAAATGCAAAGAAACCAAAATAGCCAAAACAAACTTTAAAAATTGGAGGACTTACACCTTTTAATCTGAAAACTTACTACAAAGTTACTGTAATCAAGAATACAAGGTACTGACATAAGAATCTATATGAATAAAAGGCTAATATGCTAAGTATCCTTCCAACTGGTTGCTATGACACACACTGACCACCAGGGGGCAGATGCTCAATGCAGGAGATGCCATGATGCACACTGGCTATTTATAAAGCAACTGCACTGCAGACCTGGAGCCGACAAAGCAACACTTGGTTTCCCCCAAGTGGGACACAGGCCCCACCACCACACTGGAGCAACAGCCCACCAAATCACAGCCAATGCTGCCAAGACCCCAGGGCACAAAATGTGGCCCACAGCCCAGCTCAGCCTGGAAACGGTCGCTGTGGGCACTGGGTAATTGACGTAGCAATACCTGGCTTCTTCTCCCTAGCAACTAGCCTCTTTGGAGTTTCTTCAGCCCAGGAACATGACTTGCTTAATAGCCAGGTGCAAACATTTTTTACTTTAACCAAATGTCTGTGAAGTGTTTTCCTGTGCTTCATTTCATTTGATTCTCACAGAAGTCCTGGAGTAGGTAGATAGGAGACTTGGTGGAATCCTATTTTCTTTTCATTAGCTGGAAAATAGAGATTTATAAACTTGACCCGACTGAAAAGAAGTAAGAAATGGTGGGCCTTGAAAGTGACTTCAGGTTTTCTCACTGCACAGAATATAGTCAAACACTGTTGCAGTTAAATATTTCACCCTTCGCTCTCCCTGCATGATCTACAATAATAATCTGCTTTGAGTTGGTATTTATTGCTGTGCTGCTGACAATTACCTAAAAGAGAAGTTGGCGTGCTTCACTGGGCTGGAAAAAGTTTAGCTACATCAGAGCAGGTCTAATTAAGCAAGCTTATTATATATATACTAGAGGCCCGGTGCACAAAAATTTGTGCACTCGCGGGGGAGGGTGGGGGGTCCCTCAGCCCGACCTGTGCCCTCTCGCAGTCTGGGACCCCTCGGGAGATAACGCCCTGCTGGCTTAGGCCTGCTCCCGGGTGGCAGAGGGCAGACCCAATCCCTAGGTGCAGCCCCTGGTCGGGCTCAGAACAGGGCCAATTGGGGAGTTGGGGCACCGCCCCCTGTCATGCACAGAGCAGGGCAGATTGGGAGGTTGTGATGCCACCCTCAGTCACACTCAGGGTAGGGCCGATTGGGGGGTTGGGGCACCGCCCCCTGTCACACTCAAGGCAGGGTAGATGGGGAGGTTGCGGCACCACCCACTGTCACGCACAGAGCAGGGCCAATCAGGGGGTTGGGGCACTGCCCCCTGTCACGCACAGAGCAGGGCCCATCAGGGGGGTTGGGGCTCCGTATCCTGTCATGCACAGAGCAGGGCCCATCAAGGGGTTGGGGAGCTCCCCCCTGTCACGCACAGAGCAAGGCCCATCAGGGGGTTGGGGAGGTCCCCTCTGTCACTCACAGAGTAGGGCCGATAGGGGAGTTGGGGCACCGCCCCCTGTCACACACAGAGCAGGGCGGATCAGGGGGTTGGGGCGCCGCCACTGTCACACTCAGGGCAGGGCTGATGGGGAGGTTATGGCTCTACCCCATCACACACAGAGCAGGGCCCGTCGGGGGGGTGGGGGGGTTGGGGCGCCGCACCCTGTCACACACAGAGCCGCAGGGCCCATCAGGGGGTTTGGGTGCTGCGCCCTGTCACGCTGATCCCAGTGCTGGGAGGCCTCACGGCTCCGCTGATCCCAGTGCTGGGAGGCATATAACCCTTTTACTATATAGCATACAGGCCTGGTGCACCGGTGAGGGCCGGCTGGTTTGCCCTGAAGGGTGTCCTGGATCAGGGTGGGGGTCCCCACTGGGGTGCCTGGCCAGCCTGGGTGAGGGGATGATGGCTGTTTGCAGCTGGTCACACACCCTTCAGGTTGGGGGTCCCCACTGGGGTGCCTGGCCAGTCTGGGTGAGGGGCTGAGGGCTGTTTTCAGGCTGGTGGGTAACTGAAGCTCCCAACTGCTCCTTTTTTTTTAAAATTTTTTATTCTGGGCCAGCTTTAGCTCGGAGGCTCCTGCTCTAAGGCCTCTGCTGCTGAAAGCAGGTATCTGGTTTGTTTCGGTTCTATAATCGAAAAAATGTATAACTCCAGCTCTGAGATCCCGGCTCGCTGAAAGCAGGTTTCTGGGGTTTTGTTTAGCTTCTATATTTGTTACAATGTCTCAAACTGCCAGCTCAGAGGCCTGCAGCGGCAGGCGGGGAACGTTGGAGTCCGCCGTCACTGAAGCAAGCAAGCCTCATTCATGTTCGCTTTAAGCTGCCTGGCTGCCAGCCGCCATCTTGGCTGGCAGTTAATTTGTATATCTCACTGATTAGCCAATGGGAAGGGTAGCGGTCGTACGCCAATTACCATGTTTCTCTTTTATTAGATAGGATACACACACACACACATATATACACACACATACATATACATACACACACATACACATATACATACACACACATATCTTCTATCTAATAAAAGAGTAATATGCAAATTAACTGTCACTCCGCCACGGAGCTGGAGCAAGTAGGAGGCTTGGGTTGCCCCCGGCGATGGAGGAAGCCAAGCTTCCCGCCTGCCCTGACCGGACCTGGGCTCCACTCAAGGCTACAAAGTTTCAATTATAGAAGATAAATAAATCCCAGAAAACAAGAAAAAAAGGAGAGAGGCTGGGAGCTCGGGTTGACAGGGGGCGAGGCCAACCTGAAAACGGCCATCAGTCCCTCACCCAGGCTGGCCACACCCCCATGGGGTGAGGGTCCCCACTGGGGGGCTTGACCAGCCTGAAAACAGCCATCAGCCACTCACCCAGGCACCCCAGTGGGGACCCCCACTGTGAAGGGGGTATGGCCAGCCTGAAAACAGCCATCAGCCCCTCACCCAGGCACCCCAGTAGGGACCCCCACTGTGAAGGGGGTATGGCCAGCCTGAAAACGACCCTCAGCCCCTCACCCAGGTTGGCAAGGCACCTAAGCGGGACCCCCACCCTCACCCGGGACACCCTTCAGGGCAAACCAGCTGACCCCCACCTGTACACCAGGCCTCTATCCTATATAAGGGTAATGTGCACTTTGACCCTAACAGCAGAACGACTGGGAATGACTGATCCCTATGACACACACTGACCACCAGGGGGCGGACGCTCAATGCAGGAGCTGCCCCCTGGTGGTCAGTGCACTCCCACAGGGGGAGCTCTGCTCAGCCACAAGCCAGGCTGATGGCTGCCAGCAGAGTAGTGGTGGCGGGAGCCTCTCCTACCTCCTCAGCAGGGCTAAGGATGTTTGACTGCAGCTTAGGCCTACTCCCCGCTGGCAAGTGGACATCCCCCAAGGCTCCCGGGCTGCCAGAGAGATGTCCGACTGCCAGCTTAGGCCCGATCCCCCCAAGGGATCGGGTCTAAGCCAGCAGGTGGACATCCCCCTAGGGGTCCCAGACTGCAAAAGGGCACAGGCCGGGCTGAGGCACAAATTTTTGTGTGCCGGGCCTCTAATTTTATTTATTTATATATACATATATATACACACACACAGACACACACACAAACACACACACACACACAGGTATATGAATAGGTGAATATATAGATATGAGGTTTGTGCTTCAAAGGATTTATGAAATGTGAAAAGACAATCCACAGGAGAAAATCTGTGCAATTATATATCTGATAAAGGACTTACATTTAGTATACAGAGCTCTTACAACTTACTAATAAAAGACTATAATCCAATTAAAAATGGGTAAAGAATCTGAATAGACATTCCTCCAAAGAAGATATAAAAATATCCAATAAGCACATGAAGAAAAGATGCTCAACGTTGGTCATTAAGTATATGAAAATCAAAGCTACAATGAGGTATCATTTCATACCCACTAGGAGGGCTATAATAAAGTCCAAAACATTGTTGATGAAGAATAGTAAGATTGGTGATATGTGAAGAAACTGAAACCCTCATATAATGCTGGTGGGAATGTAAATGGTGAAACTGGTATGGAAGACAGGTGGTTCCTCAAAACCCTAAATATGTAATTATCATACGATGCAGCAATTCTACCACTGGGAAATGAAAGCAGGGTCTCAAATTCAACACAAGAAAGAATAAACCAAATGTGGTATATACATATAATGGAATATTATTTAGCCACGAAAAGAAACAAAGTTCTGATATATACTGTAAGATGGATGAACCCTGAAAACTCTATTTGAGTCAAAGAAGCCAGGCACAAAGGCCACATACTATATGATTCTACTGATACGAATGGCCCAGAATAGACAAGTCCATAGGGACAGAAAGTAGATTAGTTGTTACCAGGGGCTGAGGGAAGAGCAGAGTGGGGAGTCATTGCTAATGAGTACAGGGTTTCTTTATAGGGTGGTAAAATGTTCTGGAATTAGAAAGTGGTGGTGATGGTACAATATTGGAATAACCTAAAAACCACTGAGTTATACACCCTAAAAAGGTAGATTTTGTGGTATGTGAATATCTCAACATATATTTTTTCAAGGTGAAAAGGTAGAAAAAGGCGATCTTTAGATAGAAATGCAAATTAAACCAATGAGTCAATACATTTTAAACATGTTAACAAAAGCTATAAAAGTTTATTAACACATTGTGCTTGTGACAATATGAAGCAAAAACAGGTACCTTTTGTTGAAGTATAAATGGATAGAACTCTATGAAGTGCAATTTCTCAATAATGATTAAATCTAAAAATTGACATACTCCTTGAGCAATCTATGCATATGAGTATGTTCTGATTTTATACTCACATATATATACAAAATATCTATAAAAAAATTATCAGAAGGGCATTGGTTTTACATGGTAAAAGTATAGAAATAACACATATATGCATGCATTTGCAGATAATGTTTATAGAAGGATATAAATGATACTACTAACACTTTCTGCCTTAGTCCAGGTGAACTGGAAGATTGGAAGCAGGGGTGGAAGAAAGAATTACTTTTCACCAGATATCTTTTGGTATCTTTTGAATTTTGCACAATGTACATGCACTGCCTGTTCAATTAATTACTTAATTTAGGGAAGTTTAGTGACTATAGACAACGAAAAGTTATGGTTCTAAGGTAGCAGCCATAATTTTTCTTATTTTTATTCATCAATATATAGCTAGTATTAAGTGATCAAGGAATTAACAAAGGAATAACAAATAAGTTTAAAACCATTTTGTAATACATTTTAAATTTCAGGATTAAATACTTGTTTCTTAAAAGCTTAAGGTTGTTTTACCCAAACAAACACAAGTTTTCTGACTACATAAGCAAGAGCTATGGAGAACACTGTGTTCTTTAAGAATGATAAAGTAGCACACTCTGGCAAATCCTGCTTGAGGAATTAGAATTTATCTTATTTCTTTATGTCCAGAAAAGGGTTAACATATCAGGCCTACGGCTGCTATCTCTAGAAGGGTCTTAGCAGGTATTTGGGAAATTAATTTTGGGTGTGTTCACACCATTCCATAACTGAAACGGTAATAATTTACTATGGCTAGAGTTTATAGAGACAATACATTTTATGCTGAATACCTGCTTTCCTGTTCTGGGAGCCTGGAAATTTGGTATGTGCTGGACAGAGGGTGCCTAGGTGAGCAACCTGCAATAAAAAACTTCGCACTGAGTCTATAATGAGTTTCCCAGGGAGGAAACGCTTCACACATGGTGCTGTACTTTTATTGCTAGGGAAAAGAGTGTTCTGTGTGACACCTCATGGAGGAAGAAAGTATAAGGAAATCTAAACATGGGATCCTCTAGACCAGCGGTTCTCAACCTGTGGGTCGTGACTCCTTTGGCGGTCGAACGACCCTTTCACAGGGGTCGCCTAAGACCATCCTGTATATCAGATATTTACATTACGATTCATAACAGTAGCAACATTACAGTTATAAAGTAGCAACAAAAATAATTTTATGGTTGGGGTCACAACATGAGGAACTGTATTTAAAGGGCCAGAAGGTTGAGAACCACTGTTCTAGACATACTGTCTTATAACTTGACATGCAGAGCCCAACTTACTACATAGCTGTACTAAATCTTATGCTGAGTCTTGTGAATCAGTGAATCTCCCAAAGTGAGTAGTGAGTGTTCTTGGAGACCCTCAACATACCTTGCTTAGCAAGAATAATATTTTTTTAAATGCTATGTCATACAAACTGGAAATCATATAACTTTTGGCTACTTAGTATGCTTATTTGCTTTTAATTTGTTGACATTTCCCCTAAAATACATACATATTTTCTTTGTTGATATTGTTTTCTCTGTTATTTTATATTAATCTTTCAGTTAAAAGGGTTTTAAAAGTAAAAAATATTTAATCACTGACTTAGCCCATAAGCAAAACATAAGTCAACAAAGAGAACAAGTGAAGAAAGAAATGTGAAGAAGAAAATATTGACAAATGTACAAACAAAATTCTGCTTAAGTACTCTACATCAATGTGAAAGATAATATTGACTAAAAAAAAGTATAGAAGAGCATGTCTGTTTATTTTAAATATTATTTGAGGTTTTTCCAAAATCCCGTTATCTGATACATCCATATTCATATGAATACAAAAAAATAAAGCCAAATAGAATGTTTAATAGTATAGCATGAAATAAACTACAGTTCAAATATAAGAGGAAAGGATTTTTACAGCTTATGAAATTATGTATCATTTAATTTTAAAAATGCACAGGCACTACTTCTACTTAAACATCTCCAAAGACATTTTCCTTTGGGGTGAAAAATGTTAGATCAGATTCTGATGTTCTGGCTAATTATCTTAGGGAAATAGGGCTTTTAACAAAGTAAATTTAGAGAAAAGTAGCAATCAATTTAAAGTCATATAGTTATAACTATTTTAATATATGAATACACACATAAACCTGGTTACTAAATATTTAGTTATTCAATTAAACTTCTAAAATGACTCTGAAAGGCATTGTGGTAGTGACCACTGGTCAGAAATAGCCTTTGGTGAAAGTTAATCATTTTAATTTAAAAATAAAACCATAAATTTCAACATTTCTGCTTTGCATAAGTATAAGGAAAAGAAACAACCAAAAAAGGACAGTGTGGCTTCATTTACTTTCACAACTGTAGGTCAGTGATAGAATATTATAAGTAAAATATGTAAGAGAAAGTAATGCTGTCATCTTCATCTCTAAAGAAAACGGAACAGGGAAAGCAGAATTATTTGATGTTGGGATGAGTTGGAACTTACATAAGTCGACGTTTCCAAACTATCTGTGTTGACCAGTACTGGAGGAGGATTTGCCTTAAAGAAAGAATTGTAATGTGTTAGCTTAACAGGAAAATTGAACACATTAAATATTAACGTTCACAAATGTTAGAAGCGTATGACAGATTTGCTATTTCTTCAATTATAGTTTTATATGAGCTTTGCATATGTTAAACAATGTACCCAGTTTCCAGCAACAAATGAAAATAGGTATAAGCGATAAAAATAGATTTTCTTTTAGGAAATAAATTATTTCTGCTCAAACAGACAATTTCTAAGGTTTGCAAAAAAAAGTTCACCAGCCTCATCAAAAAATCCACAAGTATTCTTCAGTATAATAAACTATTCTTCCTGAAATGCTTAGAAGTCATTAGCTTTTCTGTTCTCAAGGATTCCATGAAGATTTCAATGACTGTATCACCCAGAAAGAAAAAAATTCTTTCCCACAATGAATTGTGTTTGAAAATGAAAAAAAGTCTACCACACAAAGAAATCAATCACATACTTTTAGAAAACTGGAACCAGAATGGTAATGTAAAAGCCCCAATTATTTTCAGCCTCAATTATAGCTTTCCAACTGTTATTCTAGACCACTCACACAACAATTACAAAACTTTTTAATCCAAACAACACACACACACAAAAGCAAACAGACAAAACCACCACAAACACATAAAAAACAAGCAAAAAACAGAAATACATCTAATTAAGTTTGGATTGAAAAAGTTTGATTTTCTGGTTAAGTTCAAAGTAATTATTATACGGGTGAAATGAAATTTAATGAATAAAGTGTAATTTATGCCAAATGAAAAACACATCAGAATATATCAGAAACATACCAGAAAAGTGATGTGATTTCCCTCAAAATTACCATTCTTTTTACACATATGGAAGTATAGAAGTAACAAATCAAATGACATTTTCATAGAAAAAAAAAGATGACTATCCTTTTGTTCCCCAATATTATTTTTTTAATTTTGTTTTATTTCTTAAAGTATTACAAAGAGTATTACATATGTCTCCTTCTTTTTTTTCTCCCCTTAATCTTCCCCTACCCCCCAGTGTTTTGTGTCCATTGGTTATGCTTATATGCATGCATACAAGTCCTTCGGTTGATCTCTTAACCCCCTCCCCGCAACCCTCCCAGGACTTCCCACTGTAGTTTGACAGTCTGTTCGATGTTGCTCTGCCTCTATATCTATTTGGCTCAGTGGATAGAGCGTCAGCCTGCAGACTGAAGGGTCCCAGGTTCGATTCCGGCCAAAGGCACATGCCTGGGTTGCAGTCTTGATCCCCAGTAGAGGGTATGCAGGAGGCAGCTGATCAAGGATTCTCTCTCATCATTGATGTTTCTATCTCTCTCTCCCTCTCCCTTCCTCTCTGAAATCAATAAAGAAATATATATTTTTTAAAAAAGATGACTATCCTTTAAGCAACTGTTAGGAATGTTTATAAGTATTAATAGTTCTAATCCAATTAATAAAGAATTATACATAAAAGCTGTATGAAACAAGCATTATATACAAAATAACCATTTTCTTCCAAGTGTATGGGCTTTTCTAAAAAGTAAATATTCAGACTTCAAATGTTTTACATTATTGCCAGCAAAGTACTAGATATGGACGATCATATGATAAGATGCTTAAAGACAACACAGTCATTGATAAATAATTATAAAGTATGCATTTGGGGTACATGAAGCAACAGGTTTAAAATGTGTAGGGAATACTTTATCTATATATATAAAAGCCTAAGCAACCATTACGACCGAACGACTGAATGACTGGTTGATCAGTTGCCATGACACATACTGACCACCAGGGGGAAGACGCTCAATGCAGGAGCTGCCCCCCTGGTGGTCAGTGTGCTCCCACAGCCAACCTCCCATGGCGGGCCAACCTTCCTTGGTCCCTTCCTCCAGCTAGCCAACCTCCTGCGGTTCCTCCCTCTGGCTGGCTGGTGGGCCTCGATTGCTCCAATAGGGACTGTGTGAGACGGCCCAGACCAGCCCCAATTGCTGGCCAGGCAGAGGGACCCCATCTGGGGATGTTGGAGAGCTGGTTTCAGCCCAATCCCGCAGGTCAGGTCGAAGGACCCCACTGGTGCATGAATTTGTGCACCGGGCCTCTAGTCCTATATAATAAAGAGGCAATATGCAAATTGACCCTCACACCCTTGCGTCACAAGATGGCCACCCCCACGTCATCACAAGATGGCAGACACAAGATGGCCACTCCCATGTTGTCACAAGATGGCCTGCAGGGGAGGGCAGTTGGGGGCAATCAGGCCGGCAGGGGAGCAGTTAGGTGTCAATCAGTCCAGCAAGCAGTTAGGAGCCAGCAATCCCGGATTGTGAGAGGGATGTCCCAGATTGGAGAGGTTGCAGGCTGGGCTGAGGGACACCCCTCAGTGCACAAATTTTGTGCACCGGACCTCTAGCAGTATTATATTACAGTAAACCCTCAATTTTTCAGACCTCAATATAATGAACTTTGGATTTAATGGACAAAATTTCCAATCTGTATGCCAATACCTGTTACTTTTAAAATGCTTTCAACCGTGATTTGCTTATAATTAAATTAACAGGTTATTTTTCTTATTAATTCACTGTTATTTTTAACAAATTTTAGCAAATAGGCCATATGTGGTGCAGGAAGCCACCCACTGCCGATACTGTCATGAAAGTGCACCAAGGAATGTGGAAGGCCGATCGACCTTGGGCGCTAGCAGGGCTGACACTATGCACTGATTGTTCATGTTGAGATAGTGGTGACTCAAGGCACCTGATAATCCTTTTTCTGTTTACCAAACTTTACCTTTGATATACTAGTATGCATTGCTAAAGGGCAAATGTGTATTCAAGTAAATAAAAAGTGGACTAGCCAGAGGTCAGTGTGCTCTTCATGAAAGAGACACCACCTGGCCCCCACCCCTTAAAAATTCATATTTCTTGTCTAGTGTTTTCATTTGTGCGTTGGCCCCTCCTTCAGATCCTGAACCCATCATGCAAGTTGTAGCAATGTGGGGAAAAACGCTGTAGTAATTTCACTGACATAAATAAATATTACTTATCTACAACCACAGTCTACATATTTAAATGCAAGAGTCACCACTCATAAGCAATGTTAGGTGAATGATTAGCACGTGCTCATGCGAGGTAATTGGTTCGGTTGTCAAGTGGCGAGTCTTTCTGCAGCAGTTTTAATGCGTGCTGGGTGATTTTCCAACATATGTGAAGCCACGCCCCCGCCATGTGCACTAGTTTACTCACAGTGACTGGTGAATACACACATTTACTAGACCTATTCAGTGTAAATTTAAAATTACTGTGCTACATATAGGAAACTTTTCTGTAAAATTAAACTTTTCATACACACTTAATTTCAATTACCCAAACATGTCTATGTAAGTAAAAACAGGTTAACTAATTTGTCAATTTTTTAACACATGCATTTGGAAAACCTACTTTATTATATAACAGACTTTTGGCTTTAATGAACATCCCCTCACTCAAATTAGTCCATTATATCGAGGTTTTACTATAATGTCAATCTTCTGATTTAGATCATTGTACTATGGAAATATTATTGTCCTTAGGAAAAAACATTACATATTATAAAATATTTGTTTTTAAGGGTAAAAGGGGTATGATCGAAACTTTCTTTTAAATGTTCCACAAAAAATAGTATCAGTTAATTATATAGGAAGATAAATGATGGAGTAGATGTAGTAAGTAAAAATATAAACTGGGGGATCTGAGTAAAGGTATATGGGACTTCTTTATATTATTCTTGCAACTTTCTGTAAGTTTGAAATGATTTGAAAATAATACAAAAATAAACAAAACCGCAAAACCAAAACAAAACACAAAAATAGAATAAAGGCCCCAGAGTCACATATTAGTGTATGGTTAAAAAAAAACTCATCAAGGTAATCCAGAGTATGCTAGTCTATTTAAGATTACCAGTAAAATGAAAATATATTAAGTCATGCTTTAGATTATATTAATGGTCAAATCATTTAAGACTCAATACACCAGATGTTTTGTGAAACTTGAACAGTCCAGAAGCAATAGGATACTCTGGATTGGATATATTTCTAATGTAACTACTCTCATGTCATGTGGGAATTAACTTGTCTCTTGCAGATAGTAGGCTCCTAGAAGACAAGGACAATGTTATAGTCATCTTAATATACACAACATTAGAGTAACAAAAAAACTGAACTAAAAGCAATCCCTCCAAAGCACATGTCTGAGTATGAACAAAGACTTTGATACACACATAAAAAAAATTGCATGAAAGCATTTTCAACAGTACTTTCATTAAATGACAGCTCTTTACAAAACTAGTAGAAACAGAGGTCTAAAACATCTGGTTCTAAAGCAGAATATTTACTCTGGGGTGTAAATAAGCCTGCATATTTAATAGGCCAGTATCATAGAAATTATATGATTATATCTCCATTAGGAAGAACTAGCATCTGTTATTCACCTACCATGTACTCAGTTTCTATGTGGAAAAACTGAGGCTCTGAGCAGCTGAGTAATTTTCCCCACCATCACACAGCCAGAAAAGGGTGAGGCCAGGAAATAGTGAATGAGGCCAGAAAGTGAGGCGTAGGTGCATTATAAAGCCCTTGCTCTTTCTGCAACTTCAGCAGCCATTGAATATATATTTCTCTGTACCACCCTGTATAATATGCATGATAATTCCTACTTCAAAGGGCTTTGATAAAATTTAAATGACATGGTATCAATAAAAAAATCACTCTGAAAAGTATAAAAAGTTCTACAAATAACAAAAAACAATTATGATCTGTCTAGCTATCTGTCTGTCTAATTTGCTTGATCCTCAAACTCATTTTGAAGTAGTCAGGGAGGTGTTATTCTCCCATTTTAGTAGATGTAGGGAGTATAACACTCAGAAAGGTTAAGTTACTTGTTAATGAGTCACAAAGGCAGGACTAGATTCTGAATCTTACGTCTTCTCCTATGTTTTCCTTAAAAACAATATTTTTATCGATATCAGAGAGGAAGGGAGAAGGCGAAATAGAAACACCAATGATGAGAGCAAATCACTCATTGATCAGCTGCCCTACACTGGGGATTGAGCCCACAACCTGGGCATGAACCCTGATTGGGAATCAAACCACGACTACCAGGTTCGTAGGTCAATGTTCTACCACTAAGCCACACCAGCCAGGCTGCTTCTATTTCTATAACATCATGATGCATCTAAAATGTAAACTCATATGCATTATGCATAACCCATGGATACAGATAGTGTGGTGAAGGCCTGGAGAGGGGGCAGGAACGGGATGAAGGGGGTCAATGGAAAAAGGGGAACATCTGTAATACGTTCAACAATAAAGCTAAAATAAAAAAAAATTACAAAGCCCTATTAATGCAGCAAAAGTTCATGGAAGAAAATGTTAAGGGAAAAAAAGGTCATGTAGATCCTTAGAAGAAAAATTACATGCATTTAAAATGTTAAAACTGGCTTACATATTAAATATAAACTTCCAAATGTATTTGGGGAGAGACATTTTAATCAGTTGTATTAATTTTATAATGTACTTGTTATACTCGATTAATTAGGAAAACACTTATTCTGGAAAATGAGGCATACACATAGGCTTTTAACACAATACAACATAAATTATTAAGTTCCCCTACATGAACTTTTGTAGTGTATTTAAAACCTAAAGTGAGGCTAGGTATAATAAACTAGTGGCCCGGTGCACGAAATTCGTGCACATTAAAAGAAAATTAGAGGAAATATTTTAATATTGCTATTTGCCCTTTCTCTATAATAGACGTTTCAGAGATTAAAGAAAATTAGTAAAATGTATATGAAAATCTTCCTCCTGTCAGAGTCTGGGGCATGCCGCAGGACCCAGAGTCAAGTCCGCCCCCACCTGCATGCACCTCAAAATTGTGCGAGACCCAAACCCACACCTGGCTGACCCCACCCCCATCAAGCCCTGCCGGGTGGGGGGCACAGCCTAAGGTCCCCCGCCCGGTGCTGGGCAGGGAGCAGCCTCAGGTCTCCTGTCAAGCCCCGCTGAGTGGGGATGCAGCCTCAGGTCCCCCGGCCCGGTGCCAGGTATGGGGCTCAGTCTCAGGTCCACCGGCCCAGTGACGGGACGGAGGGCATGGCCTGAGGTCCCCCAGCCTGGGCACCGGGGTGGGGGGCACGGCCTGAGGTCCTCCTTGAATCCCCACCAGGTGGGGGGCATGGCCTGAGGCCTCCCCGTCAAGCCCTGTTGGGCCAGGGGCACGGCTTCAGGTCCCTGCTGATCGCTTGTTATGGCTTGTTATGGGAACCCCGCCTCCGCTGTGGGCGTAGCCATCTTGTGACAGTATGATGGAGTGAGGGTCAACTTGCATATCATCTCTTTATTACATAGGATAAGCCTCTCTCTTGTACAGATATCCTCACTTGTTTTTATAAATTTGTTCCTTGATTTATTATCTCAAAGAAATATGAAATAACTAACAATATGAATAGCCAATATCATAGACCAGCTACCCATCCATACATTATCATTCTTTTAATTACTATAAAACATGTCAAGGTAGTACTATTATCATCTTCAGTATTATAGATGAGTAAATAGAAGCTCAGTATGGTTAAGTAAACTGCTTGGTTACATGATTGTAACTGGAATTCTAAATGAGATCAAATTAACTCTTGAGACCTTTATAACTACACGGCAACGTCTCAACAATTCCCAAGTGTAGTGTGATGCTACGTTAGGGAAACTTAGAGTAAATGAATCAGACAACTCTCAATGGGAAAGGTCAGGTTACCTATTGAATATAATAAAAACAGAAACCACTACAAAATTTTAAAGGATTATAGAAAACTATTTTAACATCAAAAGATGAATTGAAGTGATAAGAGAAAGTAAACTTTTAAATCTCCTACTAAAAAAAAATAATGGTATTACTGAATTCCAGACACATGGAAAGATGCTACATTATTACAATAATCCTTAGGCCGCTTATTTAGAATTATTTATTTTTAAAAATCTTTATTGTTGAGAGTATTACTAATAGATATCCTCCTTTACTCCCTCCTCCAAGGAACACCACCCCCCCCCTTTTACCTGGGTCCCACCCCCTGCCAGGCCTTCACCACTATTGTCTGGGTCCATAGGTAATGCAAATCTCTATAATAAAAGCGTAATATGCTAATTAGACCAGACAGCAGAACAACCTTCTGGATGTCCTTTCAGACGAAGCCAGGGCTGCGAGGGCCGAGCCCCTTGCACGAATTTCGTGCATCGGGCTTCTAGTATGCATATAAGTCCTTTGGTTAATCTCTTCCCCACATCCCCTTTTCCCTCTGAGATTCATCAGTCTGTTTCATGTGTCCATGCCTCTGGTTCTATTTTATTCATGTTTATTTTGTTCATTAGATTCCAGGTTAATTTATTTTGAGTTTTAGATTCAATTGTTGATACATATTTTTTGCCATTTTATTGTTCATGATTTTGAGCTTTTTTCTTCTCCTTCTTCTTTTACCTCCTCGAACAATTTATGTAACAATGATTTGATGGTGATAAATTCCGTTAGCTTTTTCTTGTCTGTGAAGCTCTTTATCTGACCTTCAATGTAAATGATAGCTTTGCTGGGTAAAGTAATCTTGGTTGTAGGTTTTTGCTATTCATCACTTTGAATATTTTCAAAAAAATCGTTATTGTTGAAAAGTATCATATATATCCCCTTTTCCCCACACTGACCCATTCTAGCCTGCCCAGTGCCCCCACCCTAAGCCTTCACCATATTTCTTGCCACTCCCTACTGTTGAGAAATCAGCTCAGTCACATGGGTGCTGCCTTGTAGGTAACTGCTTTTCTCTTGCTGCTTTTAAGATTCTCTATTTGTCTTTAATGCTTGGCATTTTTAATATGATGTGTCTTGGTGTGGGCTTCTTTGGATTCCTCTTGTTTGGGACTCTCTGTGCTTCTTGGACTTGTAAGCCTATTTCACCAGGTAGGGGAAGTTTTCTGTTATTATTTCTTCAAAGAGGTTTTCAATACCTTGCTCTCTCTCTTCTCCTTCGGCACCCCCATAATGCAAATGTTGGTACACTTGAAGTTGTTCCAGAAGCTCCTTACACTATCTTCATATTTTTGATTATTTTTTTTTTTAGCTCTTCTGATTGGGTGTTTTGTGCTTCCTCATATTCCAAATCATTCATTTTATTCTCAGAATCCTCTACTCCACTGTTGAATCCCTGTAAATTATTCTTTATTTTAGTAAGTGTATGCTTAATGTCTGACTGGGCCTTTTTCATGTCTTTGATGTTCTCACTAAGGTTCTTAAAATTCTCACTAAGATCCTTGAAAATATCACTAATTCCCTTGAAGCTCTCATTAAGATCCTTGAGCAACCTTATAACCACTGTTTTGAACTCTGTATCTAGTAGTTTGCTTGCTTCCATTTCATTTAGTTCTATTTCTGGAGACTTTTCTGTTCTTTCATTTGTGACCTGTTTCTTTGTCTCCACATTTTGGCTGCTTCCTGGTGTTTGTTTCTGTGTATTCGGTAGAGCTGCTATGTCTCCTGGAATTGGTAGAGTGGCCTTATGTAGTAGGTGTTCTGTTGCGTCCAGTGTTAGGCCACCCAGCAGGAGCCACAGAGTAATCTGCTGATAGCTGCTACTTGTCCTGGGTTTGGAAGTGCCCAGGCAATGCCCAGCTCTGAAGGAGGGCAGGCTGGTGCTAGTGCCGGGCCACTTACTGAAAGGGGATGCTGATGACAGCAGCTGCTTGTTTGAGAGATTTTAGGGAAGTCTGTAGCCTAAACCAGGACAGGCCATTCATATGCAATACCGCTGCAAACAGCTTGGGTGGGGCTGTAAATTGGGTGGGGTGGGGTCTCAGGGAATCACCAGGGGGCAGCAAACAATATGAGACAAGCCAATGACAACTCAGATATGGCTGCTGGTCAGCTCTGTGAGTTGCTGGGAGGTCCCAGCACAGGAACAATGAACCTTGTGAGATCTCCTGTCTGGAAGAAAGCTGCACTTGAATTCCTGCCCTGATGCCAGACAATCCAGTTCCTCCCCATATGTCCCTGGATCCCTGAAAGCCGCTGCCCCAGTGCTGAAGCCCAGAGGGACTGAGTCTGAGTAAGTCTGTGTGCTGTCCCTTTAAGAGGAACTACATGGGTCTCCAGCAGCCTCCATGTCACTCAGTCACAATCCCCACTGTTTTTCACAGCCCAAAGTTATAAGGACTTCTCTTCCCAGCTCTGGAATCCTGGCTGGGGGTCTGGAAGCCCTTGCTTCTCACCTGAGACCTCTGCAGCAGAGCTATCCCTCCTCCCTATTAAACATGCCACACGTGGGTGTTGAATCAATCTGTTCTGTGTCTCCACCCCTCCTACCAGTCTCGATGTATTTCTCCTTTACTCCTCTAGTTGTATGACTTCCATTCAGCCAGGTTTCAGGTGATTTCGAATGATGGTTGCTCTGTATTTTAGTTGTAATTTTGATGTGGTTGTGGGAGGTGGCAAGCGCCAATGTTTACCCTACACTGCAGTCTTGGTTCTCTCTCTTATTTAGAATTATTAAAGTTTTAGTATAATACCTGTAATTTCTCCTAGAATCATATTTTATATGATATTCCTATTGATTTTCATTTTTTAGGAGGGGTAAAAGTGCATGGAAATGCTCATAATCATAGTTGATATTCCATTTCCCCCCACAATGGGGCTTATTTTTACCTAGATTTTATACTATAGATCATTAATTGTAAAAATACATAAAGATGTACTTATTTACACTTTAAATAAGATTGAGATCTTTCACACCTAACATCATTATTATCTATCCTATATAATAAAAGCCTAATATGCTAAGTGTCTGGTCATCCATTCAACCAATCAAAGCATAATATGCCAATGATATGCTAAGGCCGCTCAATCGCTTGCTATGACATGAACTGACCACCAGGGGGCAGACAGTTGACTGGTCGACCAGTCACTATGACGTGCACTGACCACCAGAGGAAAGACATTCCAACTGGTAGGTTAGCTTGCTGCTGGGGTCTGGCCGATAGGGACTGAGTGAGATGGTTTGGACATGGCTTGGAGCCCTCCCGTGGTCCCTCCACGGCTGGCCCACTGCCCGTATCCCTCCCTTGCCCCGATCATGCACAGCTGGGGTCCCTCAGCCTGGCCTGCACCCTCTCACAATCTGTGACCCGTTAGGGGATGTTGGAGAGCCGGTTTCAGCCTAACAGTGGAACAGCTGGTAGCTATTATGTGCACTGACCACCAGAGAGCAGACGCTCAAAGTAGGAGCTGCCCGCTGGTGTCAGTGCACTTGCACAGGGGGAGCGCCGCTCAGTCAGAAGCCAGGCTCACGGCTGGCGAGCACAGCAGCAGTGACGGGCGCCTCTCCCGCCTCCACGGCAGCACTAAGGATATCTGACTCACCGCTTAGACAGGAGCAGGCCTAAGCGGTCAGTTGGACATTCCCCAAGGGCTCCTTGACTGTGAGTGGGCGCAGGCCAGGCTGAGGGACCCCTCAAGTGCACGAATTTTGTGCACTGGCCCTCTAGTGTATATATATATATATATATATAAAAAGCCAGCGACCATAATGCCGTAACGACTGGTCGTTATGACGCCCACTGTGGCCAGCAAAATGGCCCGATCAGGGGGTGGAGACATCCAGCCAACCTCCTGCAGTCCCTCCCCACCGGTTGGCCCGCCCACCCTTTCCCTCCTTCCCCGGTCAGCAGGCTCCCGATTGGCCGCCCCACCATGATAGGCCTGCAGCCTCTCCCGCTGGCTGGCCCCGCCCCTGATTGCCTCCCCACCCCATTTGATGGTGGGCCAGCAAACCCACCACCCACAGCCCCTCCCCATGGCCATACTTAATTTTGTTAAAAATTAACAAAATTTCCAAAATCAAAAATATTTTTAAAACTGTTTCACATTTACAAGTACAAGAGACATGATAAATCTAAGCAGGTTCAATATTATGACGTTCAGAATGTGTCCTATTTCATAGACAAACTAATAAAAAGGCAAATACTGAACCCACTTTATAGCAAATCCTTACAATTTTATTTATAAGATAATTAATTTATATTAATTCCCTAATAATATCAACTGAAGCCCAAAGTGAATGACCAAATCTAACAAAAAAATAATTAAAACACTTAAAAAAAAGAAACATTAGAAACAAATTAAAATTTATAAATACAAAAGAAACTAATAAAAACCTGTGGTATGGTGGATAGGATGACAGTATTCTCAGCAGGGACTGGCAGGACAGGGATCACAGGGACAGTGGGAGAAGAGAGAGGTACAGCTTCTGTTGGCTAAAAATCATCAATGACAAAAAATCAGGAAAAATATAAAAATAAAAAGGAATCACATAACAGAAAGCTTGTCATAAATTATAGTTTTCAGAATGAACAGAAAAGTAGGTAAAATATTAATATATTACCTCAATTTGAATGAGACAATGATTTCCAGAAAGTATTTTATTAATAATGATATCACAAATATTTTAATTACTCTGTAGTTAAAAAGAGTGCCTACTCCTTAGATCAGTGGTTCTCAACCTTCTGGCCCTTTAACTACAATTCCTCATGTTGTGACCCAACCATAAAATAATTTTCGTTGCTACTTCATAACTGTAATGTTGCTACTGTTATGAATCGTAATGTAAATATCTGATATGCAGGATGGTCTTAGGCGACCCCTGTGAAAGGGTCGTTCGACCGCCAAAGGGGTCATAACCCACAGGTTGAGAACCGCTGCCTTAGATGTTTAAATGAAAATAACAAAAGATAACAATTTATAATGCTCCTCCTCAAAGCGACAAGACACTAGCTTCAGAGACAGACTACACAATATTTTTCTAGCATCCAGAATATATTTGACTACCTTCCTTCTTGTATTTAAAGAATCAAAAGTAATTCCATTTGCCTATCAAGTAGATAATTGGGCCTTACAAATCTACAGACAAAAGATTCAAAAGACTCCAAAATTGAATCTGTATAACTTAAACTAATCTGTGCTATTAACCTCTATTATCAAGAACCTGCCTGTAAAGTCATTAATGCAACTAGCATTCATTGAGTATCTATTATATGCCAGACATATTTTGGAAAGAATGAAAAAAGAAGTGGCAACTCTAGTGACAACTTTAAACTATAAAGCTTTGATATTTGTACTAAACTAGTGGCCTGGAGCACAAAATTCGTGCAGGGGGGGGGGCAGGGTGCGTCCCCCAGCCTGGCCTATGCCCTGTCACAGTGTGGGAGCCCCATGATCCATCGCCCCAAAGAGGTCGGCCTTGCCCAGCCATCTGAGACTCCTCGATGGATTGCCCCAAAGAGGCAGGTCGGGCTGGGCCGTGGCGGAGGCCTGTGGAACCCCAGTACAGGCACGCGGAGGCTTCCGCCACGGCCCTGTCCCCGGCCCCGACACTGCAAGTCCCTGCCCACCTGCGCCTGCTGCACACGCAGCCTCCAGCTGATTGGTCGTTACGCGTGAGGGCGTCCCAACCATTTGCATATTAGCTTTTTATTAGTATAGATTACTCTATCTGACTTGATTCAATTATTTTTATAAAGCTATAACTGGAACACAGAAAGGTGTTTTCTAACGAGTTCCAAAGCTTATAAATGGAATTAATTCGTATTTCCTCTATCAATGACATATTCTATATGTATAAAAACATTAAAATTAAATTAATAAGACGACAATGTACATTAAGAGACTTAAAACAGTAAGAAAACAAATTGCTAAACTTGAAACTATGCTTTTCCTCATTGGTAAAAATACAAAATGAAATTAAAATGTTAACTTTCTTTCTCTATCAGGCAATGAAAATTTATCAAAAATGTATGAAGTTTCTTCAATAAGGTATTGAGACACTGGATATCCACATGCAAAAAAAGTTAAAACATTATACATAAAAACTAATGAAAAATTAATCAACAACCTAAATATAAGTGCTAAAACCATAAAACTCGTAGAAGAAAAAAGGGGTAAATTTTCATGACCTTGGATTTGACAATAGATTCTTAAATATGACCATTAAAAAAGCATAAGTGATGAAAACAAATTAGGATTTAATCAGAATTAAAACTTCTTATACACCAAAAAGCATTATCAAGAAAGTGAAAAGACAACCTACAGAATGGGAGTAAATCTTTACAAATCATACATCTGATGAAAGTTTGATATCCAGAATATACTAAGAACTCCAACTCAACAACAACAAAAAACAATAAAAAAATGGGCAAAGGACCCGAATAGACATTTCTCTAAAAAAGCTATACAAATGGCCAATAAGCACATGAAAAGATATTGAATATCACTATTCATTAGAGATATGCAAATCAAAGTTACAATATCACCTCTCACCTATTGGAAGGCTGTAATAAAAAAGGGAAAACTGAAACAGAAAGTAACAAGTATTGGTGAGAATGTGCAAAACTGGAACCCTCAAAAACTGCTGGTAGGAATGGGAAAGTGTGCATACTCTGTGGAAAACAGTTTGGCAGTTCCTGAAAAAATGAACCATAAGACTACTATTGATCCAGCTAATCTACTCTTAAGTATATGCTCAATAGAACTAACAACAGGAAACTGGATACTTACACCAGTGTTCAATGATGCATTATTCACAACAGTCGAAAGGTGGAAACAGCCCTAACTGGTTTGGCTCAGTGAATAGAGTGTCAGTCTGCAGACTGAAGGGTCCCAGGTTCGATTCTGGTCAAGGGCATGTACCTTGGTTAAAGGCACATCCCCAGTGGGGGGTGTGCAGGAGGCAGCTGATCGATGTTTCTGTCTCACTGATGTTTCTAACTCTCTGTCCCTCTCCCTTCCTCTCTGTGAAAAATGAATAATAATTTTTTAAAAAAGGTGGAAACAACCCACATGTCCACCAACAGATGAATGGATAAACAAAATGTGTTACATGCATTAAATGGATTAGTCAGCCATAAAAAATAAAATTCTGATATATATCCTACAATATGGATTAATCTTGAAAACATTATTGCTAAGTGAAATTAATCAGCCACAAAAGGACAATTTTGTATGATTCCACTTATATGAAATACTTAAAATAGATAAATTCAGAGACAGAAAGGAGAATAGAAGTTATGGGGACACAGGGAATCATTGCCTAATGGTTACATAGTTTGATGTGATAAAAACAATTTTGGAAATAGTGATTACTGCATAACACTGGGAATATAACTAATGCCACATAATTGTTCAATTAAAACTTGTGGAAATTGTAAATTTTGTTACATATATTTTACCACAATAAACAAACTCAAAAAAATTTTAATACATGGGAACAAGTACTCTCTCACACTGCCCTTGGAAATATAAATCCATACAAACTTTATAAAAACCAACTCAGTAGTAATTGTCTATAGCCATAAAAATATTTAACCTCTCTGACATAGTAATTCTGGAAATCTATCCTCAAGGGAATAATTTAAAAAGCAAATGTTTTAATACTCTTAATATATTCCCCTGAGCATTGTTTATACTTGGGGAAACGTGGAATATCCTAAATATCCAAAGGTGTTGAAATGGTTAAGTAAATAATGATAATTATATAAGATTAAATAAATATCAGGCAACAAGGATAAATCATCTGTAAAAATACTTTGTAAGTCATATAGAATACTGCCAATGACATGACATTAAACAAAAAAGGAAAAATGAAAAGTGTAAAATTATGGAAATAAATGTATGAAAAGTTAACCTCTGGGGGCAGGATTACAAGTAGCTTCCCTCCCCATTGCCTCATTTCACATTAAAGGCCAGGTGCATGAATTCGTGCATGGATAGGGTCCAGCTGGCCAGGGGGAGGGGACGCAGGAGGTTGGCCGCCAGCCCTACCCCTGATTAGACTGGTTGGCCGGCCGCAGTGCGCGTCATAGTGACCAGTTGTTCCAGTCACTTGGCACTATATATATATATATATATATATATACATATATATATATATATGTATATATATATATGTATATATATATATATATTCTATTTTCCTAATTGTCAACAATAAATACACAATATTATAATGCAGTGTGAGAAATGGGAGACCCACTGTTCATATCAAGAGAAAAGCAATTATGATCGTTTACCATCCAATTCTCTAAAAGATAAAAGGAAAACCCATTTCACATGAGTTGTTCTAAAAGATGCTAACAAATTTTAGTGATATATAAGACTATTAGAGATGAAGGGTAAGGATCAAGTTCATTTTACAACTGAGGTTCAGCTCACAAAAGGGAAGCTGTAAAGAATTAGGAAAAGAACTGCTGAATTTCTGTTATTGGATTTCTTATTTCCCGTAGAAAGAGATTTTTGGCAACTAGATTTTGTTTCCTTTCTCTGTTTCTAAGTACCCTTTTTAAAAACCCTGAAATCTACACAATCTTAATCCACTCTCTTCTCTAGAGGGCACTAAGCAAATACTTTGAAAAAGAACATATGCCCCTGCCTCTAACTTAAGAAAGGCAAATACTGCTGAGAAAGTCTTCAAAAAAAAACAACTGCCAATAAATGGCTAATTATTTTGTATCTACAACTTGGTAATAAATTTATTTTGTATACTGAAAAAAAACTGCTTTGCCCTAAACCAGATTTCAGAATAAAACGTACATCTTGGGCCACAGCGCCCCCTGGCATACCTAACTGCAACCACAGCATGGTCTTCAGATCGTTAACGCATTTTGATATACTCAAAACGTATTCATATTTCACAATAAACACAAATTAATTATATAAAACAACAACAACAAATTGCCATATCAACACACAGCATTTCCTAGCCACAGCTGATAATCAATTTAGGTAACAAAGATTTATAAAACAACAAAGTAAATTTTCATTTGAAACAAAATTACAGCCTTAAATAATAAATAACCAAATGAAGGTTAAATGATGAGGAACAGTACAGATATTAAATCATTAAAATGAAGAAAAATAAGAGGATATTTTCAATGCAGGATTAACAGTATGGTAAAATTTGGGGGAGTTCTATAAGAAGATTCTAAATTAGAAAATGTCAAAATTTAAGATTCTAATATAAATATTGAGGCCGCAATATACAGTGACCATTATATTTGGGTTATTAGAGAAAAGGAGGCATTTCAGCATAAGCTTTTTAAACTTGAAAAATCTTAGATACATATTTCATTAGACAATAGTGATTATTAGTCATCATTCTCTTCCTGCTCCATCTGTACCACTCAATAAGATCATCTCGAAGATTAAAAAAAAAATCTTGACCAGGTGACTAACAACTGTCTCAGTTGTTTCTATCCATAGCCACACCATGGAATCATTATCCTTCGAGGTTGCCTTCAAAGACTTGTTTCCATGACAACAGAGGCTATATAATATTAACACTGTGTCAAAGAACACTGCAGAAAATTGTAAATTCCTGTAAAATAACTGGATTGTACATATTTTAAAAACACTTTTTTAAACCAGTATTCAAATTGACAGCTTTTTGAAAAATGTTGAAATTATTAGAGATTCTTATTTTCTTCATATCTTTATATTTCATATTTAATGTAAGATCTTAAAATTCTGAAATCAGCTTTTAAAATGTAATAGATTTTCATAAAAGTGGTCTGAGCCTCATTAGGTAAAGCCAGGTACATAATGTTTATTGCACATCTACATTTACGACTATGCAGCACCCTCTTCCACTTTCATTCACTCAATAATAAATAAATAAAAAGGTATATTAAGTGTATCTAACTGGATTAAATCTCTTTCTGCTTAATATAGTTAAAGTGGTTTTTATACAGGGTGGGGCAAAGTGGGTTTACAGTTATTCATTTGGAAAATAATACAATAAATAATCCAAGAATAAACCTACTTTTGCCCCACCCTGTATATGCATAATGAATCCTGACTGATATAGGAAGAGACAGAAGGGACAACTGAGAGGTTGCTGTAATAATCCATCCTAGAGGGGACAGTGGCTTAAACCAAATGGTGGTCATGGTGAAAATGGACATGAATAGGCAAATCAAGATAGATTTTGAATATATAATTTGTGTATCTGGTGACTGATGGGAAGTTGGGAGTGAGGCAAGACTATTAAGAATAATACCCACAATAGCCACTAAAAATTATGTTACACATCATAGTTAGATCCAAGTATAAAAGATCTGCAAGGCTATCTAAAAAACACTTAGTATTTTTTCTCACTAAATTATTTATTAAAATGATTTTCATAGCATAAAATGAAACTCTAAAAGATAACTGAAATGTACTATCAGGTAATTAACAATTGTTTATATCTTATATTAACATGTTACATGAATGGGATAAACTGAGCTTGGGATATACATAAAAATCAGTAAGATCTAAATAAATGTATATTCATGGAAAATGAAATATAGGAATTAGAAAATCTTTTATCAATACATTAGGTAATAAGGAGAGTAATTACCCTTGTGTAACTATTGATCAATAAGAACCTTATTTTGTTTTTGTACAGCATAGTTATTCTTTTTAAAAGTATTTTTATTGGTTTCAGAGAGGAAGGGAGAGGGAGAGAAAGATGAAAACATCGAAGACGAGAGAGAATCATTAATCTGCTGCCTTCTGCACGCTCCACACTGGGGTTTAAGCCTGCAACCCGGGCATGTGCCTGTGACCGGAAATCAAACTGTGACCTCCTGGTTCATAGGTCAATGCTTAACCACTGAGCCAAGCTGGATAGGCTGCATAGTTAATATTCTTAATCCAAATTCCTTCGTTTAAAATATCTATTATGCTGTAGTGAGACATGTTTCTCTGACCTAATGTCAAAGAAGTTATTTAAGAGGGACAGTGAAACCAGGAAAAAAAATAATCCGTGAGCCTTTTGCATGTTTACAGAAGAATAAAATACAGCACAGTAGATATATCAAAACTCTGCTTGAAAGTCACTGTACTCAGCAAGGGTCCAGTACCTTAAAATAAAGGTGTTCTTCATTGTCTAAATCTGTTTCTTATTTGCTTTTAGCACAGTTACTGCAAACAAGTACCATCAATATAAGCTGGTACAGTGGGGGAAAAACAAACAAACATGTGCACCGGGCCTCTAGTCCTATTATAAAAAATGGGTGCAGATTTGTTAGTTCAGACAGACAGATCATCTAGTTCATGAATCTATATCTGCTTGCAAGATTCGTGATATTTAGTTAAGGCTTATCACCCCTTTATCATGAAAAGATGGTATTCTATCAGCATTCAGCTTATCATTTTGTACTGGAAGAAGGATGAGCCAACAATCAATAAAAATTTAAAATAAAGACCTAAAAATTGGACTTAAAGGTTACATAATTAACAAATAGATATTAAACTACCAACTGCAATATGATTTTTTAAAAACTTGATTATATCAGAATGTGGCTAAAGAAACACACACGACCATAGACTAAAGGATTACTAACCTAAAACGGGTTCTTAATGCTACCTAGTAACCACACATTTATACTATTCTATTCATTCTTCTACAAGTCCCTGATTATTCAAGCTCGGTACCTTTCTAAAGTCATCCTCCCACTTAATATTTCAGCCATACTGACCTCCCTCCTGTTCCTCAAGTATCATAAAGATGCTCTGGCCTCAGTCTTTTACTTACTACTAGAGGCCTGGTGCACAAAAATTCATGCACTGGAGGGGGGAGTCCCTCAGCCCGGCCTGTAGCCTCTAACAGTCCCGGAGCCTTCAGAGGATGTCCTACTGATGGCTTAGGCCTGGAGCAGGTCTAAGTTGTAGTCTGGCCTCCCTCTGTGGAGGGGACTGGGCCAATCAGGGGAAGGTGCCGACCCCATCACCCCGCTGCTGCTGCCACTGCCAGCTGCCACAGCTGCCAGCCCTTGGCCCTCACTTCTTAGCACTGGCCCCGCCCCCTGCTCACTGGTGGGTGGGAGGCAATCAGGAGCCAGGCTGGCTGGAGGAAGGACTGTGGGAGGTTGAAGCACAGCAGGTCGCACCCCGTCCAGCCTCTGCGGAGGCGTGGCGCCTGGACTGGGCCCCCACGCTGCCTCTGCAGAAGGGGCAGCACTGGGACCAGGACTGTGCAGCCCCCTCTCCTGCTGCCTCTGCAGAAGGGGCCATGGCACTGGACCGGCCTGCGCTGCAGCCTCTCCCAAGCCACCGGCCCTCGCAGCCACCGCGGCTTTGTCTAGATTCTAGACTCTAGAACAGGGGTGGGCAAACTTTTTGACTCGAGGGCCACAATGGGTTCGTAAACTGGACTCAGAAGAAGGAGCTGCGGCCGTGTTTCCCAACGTTGCCATGTTAACACTGCTGCTGGTGAAGGAGCGGAAGGGAGAGCAAGAGAACCCTCCGCTCTTTCGCTCTTTCGGCTCCGCGGGCTGGATAGAACAGCCGAACGGGCCGGATCCAACAGCCTAACGGGCCGGATCCAGCCCGCAGGCCGTAGTTTGCCCATGGCTGCTCTAGACTCATCACTTAAAAGGCTAGAATATTTTGTGGAACTAATGACAATGGTAGTGGTGATGAAGATGCTAGTGACAATGATAATAAATACTTTTCTGATGTCAGGTACTACAAAAGGGCTTTACATGTATTGTCTTAATTCTCACTAAATCTTGATGCAGATATTTTCAACCCTACTTTCTACAGGTGGAGGAAAGAGACACAGAGAATTTAGGCAATTTGTCCAAGGTAACACAGCCAGTACTAGGTGTATTGGTTAATAATGTGGATATTTTTTCAATAGATGGAGTTACACATATGTTGATATATATGCGATTTGATATGTATGCTACTTTGTTGTATTGACAGCAAGCTTCAAAACGTCATATGTCAAATTTACTGAAGGTGTTAACATCAAAGATATTTTTACACTTTAAAATGTTGAATTTCGTGCCAAAAAAAGAGCATTTGTGGGAAGTTTTAATCCATTACTTGATTTTGAAGAAAAAGGTATCATATACTTCAGGAAGCTTATGGTGAACATGCTCCATATCTCAAGATGCTTGTGAACTCTGGTTTAAACGCTTTAAATGTGATGATTTCGATGTGAAAGACAAAGAATGTCCAGGTCAACCAAAGACGTTTGAAGAACAACAATTACAAGCATTTTTGGATAAAGATACGTGTCAAACTCAAACAACTTGCAGAAAGAGTAAACGTTGCTCAGCAAACAATTTCTGATCGTTTACAAGCAATGGGAAAGATTTTAAAGGAAGGAAAATGGGTGCCACATCAACTGTACGAAAGACAAATGAAAAACCAAAAAGTCATCAGTAAAATGTTGCTTCAACGGCACGAAAGAAAGTCTTTTTTTGCATGAAATTGTGACTGGCGATGAAAAGTGGATTTATTTTGAGAATCCCAAATGCACAAAATCATCGGTTATTCCAGGTCAATCATCAACTTCAACTTCAAGGTCAAATCGCTTCGGAATGAAGACAATGCTCTGCATTTGGTGGGATCAGGAAGGTGTGGTGTATTATGAGCTTCTAAAACCAGATGAAACCATTAATACTGATCGCTACCCACAACAAATAATCAATTTGAAGAACGCTTTGATCATGAAATGACCAGAATGTGCCAGAAGACATGGCAAAGTAATTTTGCTTCATGATGATGCACCATCACACACTTCAAAACCAGTTAAAAACACGTTAAAAGATCTTGCCTGGGAAGTATTAACCCACCCACCTTATTCACCAGAACTTGCTCCTTCAGATTACCAGTTGTTCCAATTGATGGCACATGCACTTTCTGAGCAGCACTTCAAAACATACGAAGAAGTGGAAAATTGGGTCTCTGAATGGTTTGCTTCAAAACAAGGAAAGTTCTTTTGGGACAGTATCAACAAATTACCTGAAAGATGGGGGAAATGTGTAGCTAGTGATGGACATTACTTTGAATAAAGCACTTTTGATGTTTCTCTTGAAATTATCGTGTTTTCTTTGATTAAAAATCCGCCATTATTAACCGGTACACCTAGTATATGGCAGAACAGAGATTTAAACCCAGACCATCATCATCTAAAGACAGCATGCTCAAGTAGTATATTGTCTCTTTAAAATAGTTTAAAAAAAGTTTATTGTCTTTATTGTTACTACTATATTTTAATAGAAAGACAATATACAACAATGCAGAAAAAAAACTTCATTAACTCTTAGGTCAAAGGTTAGCAAACTTTTTCTGAAAGGGCCAGGTAATAAATATTTTAGACTTCAGAGACCATGCACTTTCTGTTGTAATTACCCAACATTACTGTAGTAGCTTGAAAGTAGCCACAGGCAATACCCAAATAGGCATGGCTGTATTCCAATTAAACTTGACTGACAGGCCTGGCCAGTGTGGGTCAATTGGTTGAGCGCCATGCCATGCCTTGAGAGGTCACCAGTTGGATTCCAGTCAGGGCATGCCCATGTTGTACTCTCACATTGATGTCTCTATCTCTCCCTTTTGGCCCCTCTCTCTCTAAAAAGTAAATAAAAATATTAGAAAATAAAAACATTAAAAATAACTCCACATTATTTATAAAAGCAGATGGCAGGCTGGATTTGGCCTACAGGCTGCAGTGTCACTTTAAAAAAGAAAAAAGACTGATTGTCAATGAAGAAAATAGAAAATGACTTCAAGACACCCAGCTTAGTTTTTACTAACCACAACTGGTTTAATTATGTTGCAATGTTTAATCTATGATAATAAAAAAAAGCAACTCCTTCCCCCAAAATGGAAGTGAGAATTAAAAAAACAAAAAAGTACGTATGGAAATTTTAAGTTTACTCTTGAATTCTTTAAAACATTTTTATAAAAAAGGCCTATATAATAAAGCTGTGTTCTTTTAACTGAAAGAATTTAAGCTCTATACTGTATATAGTCTTTCAGTTTGGAAAAAGTGATTAAAATGACTGTTGTTCTGTTCCCCTCCCTCTACCCCCCACCCCCATTCAGCTATGGTACTTAGCTGAAACAAAGAATATCAAAATCTGTATGCTTCTTGTTTGATTTTCCTCTCTTTCAAAATACTTTCAAACTGATTTCTTTTTCAAGTTTATAACACTTTGATATATTTGATGGGTCTATGAAGATTATTCCTTTAAAAACAGAAAAATAACCTGACCTATATGGCTGAACAGTTGAGCATCGATCCAGGAACCAGGAGGTCACTGGTTCGATTCCTGGTCAGGGCACATGCCCGGGTTGCGGGCTCCATCCTGTGAGGGGTGTGTAGGAGGCAGCTGATCGATGCTCTCATTGATGTTTCTCTCTCTCTATCCCTCTCCCTCCCCCTCTCTCTGAAAATCAATAAAAAAGAAAAAAAATTGAAGCATGGGTCTATTTGATTCAAATCTCAGATTATAATCTTATTTTCTCAGGACCAACAAAAATTTTGTAGGGCAATCAATTAGTTCCATCCTGTCATAACAACTTCTTCACACTCCAGTGCTGGCTGAGTCAATGGTCACAGTTTAGATTTCACAATACTGTAAATGCAGTTCAGAAAGAACTAAACTGGGGTTTACTAAAGGATAAAGTATGAATTGGCAGGGCTCCTGTTAAGGGGTGAGGGAGAAAAATCTTTTAAATAAATTTATCTAGGGGCAGAATAAGTAGTGTTCAGGCTTCTCCTAAAATTCCACTGCTTCCAGATGTCATAGCCAGTTGGTTTACACTTGCACAAAACAAGTCCACTCTTTGTTGACTGATTTACATGTGCCTATAAAAGTATCACACCAATTGTTTTTAAGGGTTAAGTATATTAATAGTTATAGGCTACTATTCTCCACAGTTTGAACAACTATTTTTACCTTTATCAAAATTCTAAACTTTGACACAAAAAGGAAGCTGAAATTGTTATCTAAATAACAGTGCCAGGAAGTACAAAGAATAACACAGTAAAAGATCTTTAGGGGAAACAATGCTAAGTCAAATTTTATATATATATATATATATATATATATATATATATATATATATATATATATATATATATATATATATATATATTGATTGATTTCAGAGAGGAAGGGAAAGGGAGAAAGAGAAACATGAATGATGATAGAGAATCATTGATCAGTTGCCTTCTGCACACCCCCTACTGGGGATCGAGCCTGCAACCCGGGCATGTGCTCTTGGCCAGAATCAAACCCAGGACCCTTCAGCCCGCAGGCCGACGCTCTATCCACTGAATCAAACCAGCTAGGGCTCAAATTTTAACAATGAAAATTTAAGTCCTTTATATGTGTAAGAATACATACACCTCAATTTTTCTCAGACGGCTTTGAACTACTTTTTATTTGACAAAATCCTACATAATGTAGAATTGCTAATTTTTAAGCCATAGTTCTATATAAAAATGGCTTGGGAAATCTACAGTGGCCAAACTATATTTGGAAATGCCAAACTTCCTTGCAGCCATAATCAGATTAAATGAAAATAAACAACATATCACATTTGTTTATTCATTCAACAAATATTTCTAGAGTGCTTTTACCATGCTAGGCTATGGTTATACAAGAGAAGAAAACATACATCTTGTGAAGCTTATGTTTTAGCAGCTGACATTAAAAAAATCATTGCCCAATTGGTTACTGAAATACAGTTGTGATGAGAGGTATAAAATAAATTCTCATGAAAACAAACACTACTTGAAAATAAAGGGCAAAAATGTAGCACAAGCTGAATCACCTATCCCGACCCCATGAGCATGTAGGTCAGTCATTTTCCAGCATTTTTTTTTTTAAACCTACTTGTCCTTGACAAAAAAGGGCCATCTAACAATCATGATACTATGTAGAAGCTACAAAGATGAATGCAACACACTTCCTATTTGTAGAGATTATATACAAATTTCACTCATTTAGGTCTTCAAACTAAAGCCAACCTAATCTACATTAAGATATTAATTTTGTTTTTAATAGACTTTACTTTTTAGAGCAGTTTCAGGTTCTCAGCAAAATTGGGCAGAAATTAGTTTGCATAAAACCTCTGCACACATACATGCATAGCTTCCCCGCTTATCAACATTTGCCACCAGAATTGTACATTTGTACAGCTGATGAGCCTACGTTGACAAACTATTATTACCCAAAGTTCACAGTTTATATTAGGGTGCATTTCTGGTGTTGCACAGTGTCTGGTTTTAAACATGCCCACCATATAATATTATACTGAATAGTTTCACTGCCCTAAAAATCCTGTGCTCTACCTATTCATCCCCTCCCACTTTCCTAACCCTTGGCAACTGCTGATCTTTTTACTGTCTCCATAGATTTGCCTTTCCAAGAATGTCATATAGTTGGGAGCATACAGTATGTAGCTTTTTCAGATTGGTGTGTTTCACTTAGTAAAATGCAGTTAAGGTTACTCCATGTCTTTTCATTTTAAAAAATACACGAAATAACATTCTATTGTCTGGATGTACCATAGTTTATTTATCCATTTACCTACTGAAAGGCATCTTGGTTGTTTTCAAGTTTGGGCAATGAAGAATAAAGCTGCTATAAACATCTGTGTGCAGGTTTTTGAGTGGACATAAATTTTCTACTGATTTGGGTAAGTACCAAGGATTATGATTGCTGGATTATATGATTAATTTGGTATTTTTTTAAAGCTTATATTAACTACTAGGGGCCCAGTGCATGAATTCGTGCACCTTGAAAGGAACTGTGGGCCTTGAAGCTGTGGTAGGCACAGGGGCACGTCTCGGCCCATCCTCCACGCCCCCGCCTGGCCCCTCCCGCTGCAGCGCCCAGTCCTGTCTACTGGCAGCCCCACTCCCAAGCGCTGATGGCATGGAGTGATTGGGGCGGGCACCAGCAGCGGGTGCGAGCAGGGCAGATGCTGTCAGTGGGTGTGAGTGGTGGCTGCTGGTCCCGATTGCCCCTCAGAAGCAGGGGGAGGTGGAGATGCCCACAGTGCTCCAGTTCGGTTAATGAGATACAGCCATCCTAATTTAAGGAAACTGAATGGTTTCCTCTCCTCTTTTTTCCTAGAACATAGTTCTCTCCAGAACAGTAAATATAAAGAAAACCACCAGCTAGAAAATCAGTATAACACTAGATAAAGTGTGATATAAGCCTCACAGAAGGTCTCAGGGAGAATTCAGATAAAAAATTTGCATTAACATGTTAAGCACCAAGCCTGTTTTCTCTTCTTTTCCGTTTCGGTCACCAGTGACAGACATGGTGCTTAACGTGTTAATAAAGGATCAGACTGCATTAGCTACTATGAGGCAAAACATTTTTTAACACATTAAGCACCAAGTCTGTTTTGTCTTCCTTTCCGTTTCAGTCACTGGTGACTGACATGGCGCTTAACGTGTTACACATAAAACAGGGTGATGTTTGGAGTGAAGGAATGCCTGCTACCTTAGATAAAAACCTGGGAAGGCCTTCTGAGAAGACAACAAATGAGCAGAAATCTGAAGGAAGTGAGAGAACGACTCATGAGAATATCTGGGGGTTGGGGGGGAGATGCTCCAAGCAGAGGAAACAACAAGATAAGGCTCTGAGATGGCCAAACACTGGGTTTTTTAAGGAACAGGAACAAGTTCAGTAAGCTAAAGTAGATTAAGGGAACAATAGAAAATGGGACTGGAAATATTGCCAGGGGCTAGATTATACAGGGTCTTTTGGGTTACCTACACTAATAAAAGAGAAACATACAAACTGGTGTCACTCTATTACGCCCATCAACCAATCAGAGCGACTATGCAAATTGACTCAACGAAGATGGTGATTAATTTGCATACGCAGACACAGAGCGAAGACTGAAGGCTCTGGCCGGAGTGAAGACTGAAGACTGAAGAGGCTTGGCTTCTCCACTGTGGCTGCAGCAGAGAAGCCAAGCCTCGCTGCAGCTGCAGCGGAGCAGCCAAGCCTCGCTGCGGCTGGACCAAAGGCCTGGGTCCCGAGTGCCAGAGGAAAACCGGTGCCAGCAGCCAGGGGGAGGAAGGCCTATTATGCAAATCTTCATGCAACGGGCTTCTAGTCTATATATAAAAACCCCTAATATGCAAATAGACCGAAAGGCGGAACAACCAAACAATGGGTCACTATGACGTACACTGACCATCAGGGGGAGTGCATGGAACATGGCGGGCATTGGCTGTGGCGGGATGGTGGAGCAGGTGAGCAGGGGCACCAGACCAAGGCAGGGCGCCGGTTGCTGTCATTGGGGCAAGCCTTCTGGTGGTTACTGAAAATTCTTTGCTCCTGTGCACGCGGTTCCGCTGGGTACTTGCACCACTGCCACTGACAGCACCCAGCACCAGCTCTGATCCCTTGGCGCCGTTAGCAAGTGTGAACGGCGGCTGCTGGTCCCGATCGCCCCTGAGAGCTACTCCATCTCCCCTGCTCCTGAGTGGTGATCGAGGCAGCAGCCTCCTCTCACACCCGTTGACGGCACTGGCCCCACTCTGACCCGCTGCTGGCGCTGGCCCCAATCGCTTGGTGCTGTCAGCGTGTAGGAGCAACAGTGGGAGCAGGGCTGCCGGCAGACAGGGGATGGAGGCCATGGCGGAAGGGGCCAGGTTGGGGCGCAGAGGATGGGCCGAGACTTGCCCCTGTGCAAACCACAGCTTTGAAGCCCACAGTTCCTTTCAAGGTGCACTAATTCGTGTACTGGGCCCTTAGTAGTAAATAAGTATTTTATTATCTACTGGATTAGAACCTATGGGAGGGTTAAAATCAAGGTACTGACATGAACTGAGATTCTGTAAGGAAGACTGGCTGCTAGGTGAAGAACAGACTGGTGAGAGGAAAGAACAGACACAGGGAGAGCAGGCAGATGTTTACTGCTGTAGTCAGGCAACAAATCAAATACAGTTGACCCTGGAATAACATGGGTTTGGACTGCATGGGTCCACTTATATGTGAATTTATTTCAATAAACATATTGGAAAAAATTTTGGAGATTGTGACAATTTGAAAAAACTTACAAACCACATAGCATAGAAATATCAAAAGTTAAGAAAAAGTTAGGTATGTTATGAATGCATAAAATATATATAGATATTAGTCTGTTTTATCATTTACTACCATAAAATATGTACAAATCTACTATATATAAAGTTAAAATTTATAAAAACTTACACACTTACCTGGTGCCATTCATGGATGAGAGAAATGTGAAGAAATGTAAAGATACAACATCTATCTATCTATCTATACATATAAAAGTCTAAGCAACCGTTACAACCAAACGACTGGTCGCTATGACATGCACTAACCACCAGGGGGCAGACGCTCAATGCAGGAGCTGCCCCCTAGTGCTTAGCGCACTCCCACAGCGGGAATGCTGCTCAGCCAGAAGCTGGACTCACAGCTGGTGAGCACAGCTGCGGCAGCAGGAGCCTCTCCCACCTTCACAGCAGAACTACTGAGTGGTGGCGGTAGGTGCAGTGGGGCTGGGATGAGTGGCAGCGGAACTGCGCCTGACCCCAGCTGGGGCTTCTCCCCAGCCGCCTGCTGCTTCCGGCAGTCCGATATCCCCCGAGGGGTCCTGGATGGCAAGAGGGCACAGGCCAGTCTGAGGGACTCCACCCATGCACAAATCCGTGCACCCGGCCTCTAGTTAAATTATAACTACATAAACTTAACTGTAATAATTTCGTAGCCACCTTCTGTTGCAATTGCATTGACCTCAAATGTTTCCAGTAGCTGCTTAAAACACCATGTGATACTAATCATTTCCACATGAGCAGTTCTCTCTCCAGAAAAATATGTATTGTAGTAAAAAGTGATCTGTCATTGTTCATGTGCATTTTTCACTGTGTTTAGTGCACCACTGTAAACCTTCAATAACACCACAGTGATCCTGAAAGTGCTCCCAAGAAGTAGATAAAAATCATGACATTACAAGACAAAGTTGAATTGCTAGATATGCATTGTAGACTGGGGTCTGCAGCTGTGGTTGCCCTCCATTTTAAGAGCTGGATTCATTTAAATGAATCCATCATAAGGACCATTGTAAAGAAAGAAAAGAAATTTCGTGAAGCCATCACTACAGTTATGTCAGCAGGTGTGAAAAGCTTATTTTTTTTGGTGAGAAATACCTTCTTATCTCATATTGAAATGCATACCCATAGACTAATATGATTCAAGAAAAAAAAACAGCCCTAGCCGGTTTGGCTCAGTGGATAGAGCGTCGGCCTGCGGACTGAAGGGTCCCAGGTTTGATTCCGGTCAAGGGCATGTACCTTGGTTGCGGGCACATCCCCAGTAGGGAGTGTGCAGGAAGCAGCTGATTGATGTTTCTCTCTCATCTATGTTTCTAACTCTCTATCCCTCTCCCTTCCTCTCTGTAAAAAAATCAATAAAATATATTTAAAAAAAACCAAACAAACAAAAAAACAATACGAAGTCATTATATGACAGCGGTTCTCAAACTGTGGGTCGCAACCCCCTTGGGGGTTGAACGACCCTTTCACAGGGGTCGCCTAAGATCATCGGAAAACACATAATTACATATTGTTTTTGTGATTAATCACTATGCTTTAATTATGTCCAATTTGTAGCAATGAAAATACATCCTGCATATCAGATATTTACATTATGATTCATAACAGTAGCAAAATTACAGTTATGAAGTAGCAAGGAAAATAATTTTATGGTTGGGGGTCACCACAACATGAGGAACTGTATTAAAGGGTCGCGGCATTAGGAAGGTTGAGAACCACTGTTATATGACAACTTAAAGCAAAAGGAACGTTAAGGGTCTAAAGTAGGAGAATTTAATACCAGCAAAGAATGATTTGATAATTTTAGAAAGAGTTTTCGTTTTAAAAATGTCAAGATAACAGGAGAAGCAGCCTCTGCCGACCAAGAGGCAACAGATGAGTTTCCAGAAGCCATTAAGAAAATTGCTGAAGAGAAAAGATTTGCTTGAACAGGTTTTTAATAGAGACAAAAGTGCTCTATTCTGGAAAAAAGAAAAAAATGCCACAAAGCACATTTATTAGTAAGGAAGAAAAAAGCAAACATCAGGATTTAAGGCAGGAGGGGAGACTAATTCTACTTTTTTTTGCAAATGCAGTTGGGTTTATAATCATGATTGCCCTCATCTATAAAGTTACTAGCTCCCAGGCCTTGAAAAAGAAAAAAACACAAAAAAAAACACCAGCTGCCAGTCTTTTGTTTGTACAATAAGAAGGCCTGCACAAGAACCCTCTTGGTTTCACTGATGCTTTGTCCCTGAAGTCAGGAAGTACCTTGCCAGTAAGGGATTGCTTTTTAAAATTATTTTGAAATTAGACAATGAACTTGGCCACCCAGAACAGCATGAGTTTAATACCGAAGGCAGTGAAGTGAAATGCTCCCAAACATTTGTCTCTCTAATTCAGCCTCTGGATCAGGGGGTCATAAGGACCTTTAAGCAGGGGTCCTCAAACTACGGCCCGCGGGCCACATGCAAATACAAATATTGTATTTGTTCCCGTTTTTTGTTTTTACTTCAAAATAAGATATGTGCAGTGTGCATAGGAATTTGTTCATAGTTTTTTTTTAAACTATAGTCCGATCCTCCCAACGGTCTGAGGGACAGTGAACTGGCCCCCTGTTTAAAAAATTTGAGGACCCCTGCCTTTAAGGCTCATTAAACACAGTACTCTATGAAAAGGATCATCAATGCTATGGAAGAGGACCACAAAAGAAAGAATATCCTGAAAGTCTGGAAGGATTGAAGATGCCATCACTGATCAGGAAAAGCTGTGAAATCCACCAAGCCTGAAACAATTCCTGTTGGAGAAAATTGTGTCCAGATATTATGCATGACTTTACAGGTTTTACAACAAAGTCAATCAAGGAAACCAAGGAAGAGATTGTGGATATGACAAAAAAAAAAAAATTAAAAAATGCTGATGCAGATGAGTGCTTCTGAATCAGTACCAGACAATAAGGAAGACAATGAAGAAGCAGTACCAGAAAACAAATTGACATTAGACAATCTAGCAAATGGTTTCAATTGTTCAAGAGTGCTTTAGACTTATTTTTTGACACAGACCTTTCTATGATATGGACACTGAAAATAAAGCAAATAGTAGAGAAAAATTGGTATCATATAGAAACATTTTCAGATAAATGAAAAAGCAAAAAAGTCCAGAAAATTACCATGTATTTCCACAAAGTTATATCATGTGCCTGCCTCTACTGCCTCTCTTTCTACTTCCTCCATCTCTTCTGTTTCTGTCACCTGAGGCAGCAAGACCAACCCCTCCTCTTCCTTCTCCTCAGCCTACTCAAAATGAAGGAGGATGAAGACCTTTATGATGATCTATTCCCACTTAATGAATAATAGGCAATCATCATGCAGTACAATTAAACTTATCTGTTGTGTGTCTTTTCATGTGATAATCTAATAACTATGACAACATTTTTAGACATTGTGTGTAGTCGTCGTCATTGTCATCCCCTAGGTATTCATCATGTAGAACATCATGTGCATGATTTGATGAAAGTGGAGAGCTTATCTTCTCCCTCATCATGGTCATCCTCTGAGTATTCATCATGTGCATGATTTGCATGGAAGTGGATAGCCTATCCTCACAAAGGCATATAGTAAGTGATAATCTACAATAATAAAAGAGAAACATGCAAATTGACCGTCCCCCACTATGCCCACCAGCCAATCAGAGCAATATGCAAACTAACCCAACAAAGATGGCAGTTAATTTGCATACACAGGTGAGGAGCGAAGACTGAAGACAGGGTAGAAGGAAGCCAAGTGCTGCAGAAGGGAGCGAAGCAGCGGAGAAGGGAACGGAGCCGAGGTAGCGGAGATGGGAGAGAGCTAAGTGGCGGAGAAGGGAGGGAGCAAGGCAGCGGACACGGGAGGGAGCGAGGCAGTGGCGAAGTGGTGGACATGGGAGGGAGTGAGGCAGCGGAGACGGAGGGAGCGTAGCGGCAGAGATGGAAGGGAGCGAGGCAGCGGAGAAGGGAGGAAGCAAGGCAGTGGAGAAGGGAGCGAAGCCCCCTTGGCGGGCTTCGCTCTCTTCTCTGCTTCGCTCTAGCCTCAGGAAGCCCTATTCTTGCAGGAATCTTCCTGCAACAGGCCTCTAGTCTATATATCTAAAACCCTAATATGCAAATAGACCAAATGGCGGAACAACCGAACAACCAGTCACTATGACGTGTGCTGACCACCAGGGGGCACGCGCGGAACATGGCGGCGTCGGCTGCAGCAGGATGGTGGAGCAGGTGAGTGGGGGCACCAGAATAAGGTGGGGTGCCGGTCACTGTCATCGGGGTGAGCCTCTGGAAGTTACTAAAATTTCTTTCCTCCTGCGCGCCGCAGTCCTGCACAGTGCTCGCACCTGCTGCCGGCACTGAAGCCGCTGTTTACACCCACTGCCAGCACCGGCCCCGCTTGCACCCGCTGACAGCTCCGGTCCCAATTGCTTGGTGCCATCAGCGGGTGTGAGCAGAGGCTGCTGGCCCCAATTGCCCCTGAGGGCTTCTCCACCTCCCCCTGTTCCTGAGGGGTGATCGGGGCAATAGCTGCCACTCATACCCACTGCTGGCGCCAGCTTCAATGGATCTGCGCCGTCAGTGGGTGCGAGTGGGGCCGGCGCTGTCAGTGAGTGGGAGCAGTGACAGCAGGACTGCCGGCAGACAGGGGACCAGGAGCTGCAGTGGGGGGGCCCAGTGGGGGTGCAAAGGATGAGCTGAGACCTGGCCCTGTGTCCACTGCAGCATCGTGGCCCACAGTTCCTTTCAAGGTGCATGAATTCATGCACTGGGCCCCTAGTTTAATATAAAATAATGTTCGTTTTCTTACTGTTTTATAGCATCGCTTTCAAAGAATTACTTTACTGTACAGTATGCCTCTCTCTCTTGTAACTGGAGAAACCGCATATCAGCCTATTATTACAGACTAGAGGCATGGTGCATGACATTCGTGCACTTAGGGGGGGGTTCCCCTCAGCCCGGTCTGTGCCCTTTAGCAGTCCGGGGGGCCTCGGGGAATATCTGACTGACAGCTTAGGCCTGCTCCACAGCTTGTGGCTAAGTGGCGCTCCTTGGGTGGGAGCGCACTGACTACCAGGGGGCAGCTCCTGCGTTGAGCGTCTGCCCCCTAGTGGTCAGTGTGCATCATAACAACCAGTTGTTCTGCCATTCGGTTGATTTGCATATTACCCTTCTATTATATAGGATAAGTGGTTTCTTCTTTTTAAAAAGTAACAAATTTTATAATACTGTATTATGAATATGATTGTAATACTGTATGTCATAAATATTTTATAACAATTCATTCATTGATGTATAGGCTAGGCTACCATGAAGTAATCATATCTAATACACTAGGCTACAATAAAGCAACCATATTGCTGCTTCTTTGTTATATCTGTAAATAAATATAAATTTTTCTCAAATTATCTTTTTATTTTTGATGTCTAGTGTTAATAATACATATAACATCTACAGCAGTGGTTCTCAACCTTCCTAATGCCGCGACCCTTTAATACAGTTCCTCATGTTGTGGTGACCCCCAATTTCATTGTTACAAATTGAACATAATTAAAGCATAGTGATTAATCACAAAAACAGTATGTAATTATATATGTGTTTTCTGGTGGTCTTAGGCGACCCACAGGTTGAGAACCACTGGTCTACAGTATTTTGTATCATATACTAGACAATACTGATGTAGATACAGATGATTTATGTTGTAAATAGATGATGTAAACTTATAGTATTGATAAATACAGTACAGTGCTGTAAATGAACTTTCTCTTATGATTTTCTTAACATTTTCTCTAGCTTACTTAATTGTAAGAATACAGAATATAATACATATAACATATAAAATATATGCTAACCAACTGTTTATGTTATGTAGGACTTTTGTTCAACAGCAGGCTATTAGTAGTTAAGTGTTCGGGGAGTCAAAATTTATACACGAATATTTAACTGCATAGAGAGCTGGTATCCCTAAGCCCCATGTTGTTCAAGGGTCAACTTTAATTTGTAGTTGTAAAAGTGGTGAAAAGTGGTCAGGTCATAAATATATCCTGAAATAGACTCAATAGGATTTGCTATTAGACTGAATGTAGAGCAAAGGAAAAAGGAATAGAAGATGGTACCAACCATTATTGTCTTCAGCATCTCAATAAATGGTATACTGAAGAAGATGAGAATAAAATTAGAAACTCTGTTTTTGACATGTTAACTTTCCGATACTTATTCCATTGGAGATGAGTAGGAAGCTAGATATACAAATTTAGTGTACAAGCTAAAAATATAAATAATTGTTATTTAAAGGCACAGGATTGAATGAAATCACCTGAAATGTGAGTATAAAAAGAGAGACGTTTAAGGACTGAGCCCTTATTAACATTAGTAGTAGAAAGAGGAGGAATATACTGCAAAGGACACTGAGGTTGGAGGAATATACAAAAAGGGGTGTTCAAGAGTCAAAAGAGTAAAGAATTTAAAGGAGGCAGTAGTCAATTGTGTAAAAACTAGGATTAAGTAAAATGAAGATTAAGAACTGATTATTGGATTTGACAATCTACACTTCAAAAGAGGTTTCTTTTGGTTGGTTATTTTAATGAGAAGTATTATAGCAGTATGTATGATGAGAATGATCCAGTAAATGGGGAAACACAGATAATGCAGAAGAGAGAATTTCAGAAGTCCATGAATAGTCCAAGGGCCCTAAGCTCTAATACAGAAGCAAAGGGGTGAGCTTTGGGAACACAGATGTATAGTTTATTTTAACAGGCCCAAATACAGAGTAAGACCATCAATTGAGAATGAGGGCCAGAAAACAGGTATTTGATGTGCTGCTTTGTCAGTGTGCAAGAGGCGGAGCAGACCTGCAATCAGTCAGGTTGGATCTTATCAATGAAGTGACAGAAGGGCAAGAGAGAGCTGAGATTACAAAAGACAGTGTTTATAGCAGCTGTGGGCAAACTACGGCCCGCAGGCTGGATCCGGCCAGTTTGAAATGAATAAAACTAAAAAAAAAAAAAAGACCATACCCTTTTATGTAATGTCTAGGGGCCCGGTGCACGAAATTAGTGCACTGGGTGTGTGTGGGGGGGGGGGGGGAGGGGGAGTGTCCCTCAGCCCAGCCTGCCCCCTCTCACATACTGGGAGCCCTCAGGCGTTGACCCCCATCACCCTCCAATCGCAGGATCGGCCCTTTGCCCAGGCCTGACGCCTCTGGCCTAGGCGTCCGGCCCGGGCAGCGGGGACTCGCAGCTGCAGCGGCCCCGCGATCGTGGGCTTCGCTTTAGGCCCAGGCAAGGGACCCCTAGCTCCCGGGACTGCCAGCTTCGACCGTGCCCAGCTCCCATCGCTGGCTCCACCCCTACTTCCTGCTATCACTGGCCAGGGCGGCAAAGGCGCCTGATTCTCTGATCATGGCTGGGGGGCAGGGCAAAGGCGGCCCCAGGGCTCTTAGCTCCCCCCTGGGTTTCCGATCACTGTCAGTGTCAGGGGGCTTCTTCCTGCTTTCCCTTTCGCCTCCCTGCATTGTGCCTACATATGCAAATTAACCGCCATCTTGTTGGCAGTTAACTGCCAATCTTAGTTGGCAGTTAATTTGCATATAGCCCTGATTAGCCAATGAAAAGGGTAGCTCGTACGCCAATTACCATTTTTCTCTTTTATTAGTGTTGATGTTTACTTTGAATTTATATTATTTCACACAAACACTCCATCCATGCTTTTGTTCCGGCCCTCCGGTCCAGTTTAAGAACCCATTGTGGCCCTCGAGTCAAAAAGTTTGCCCACCCCTGGTTTATAGTCATGGACCAAGGAATCTGAGCAAGGCAGAAGGCAAGTGGAAGCACAAAAGAAATGATAAACAATAAAAAGCTGAGCTGGAGGTCTTCAGAGGGTATATATAAAAAAATCTTGATAGTAGGGGAAGTGAGCTGAAAAGAAAGAGCTAGTCAGATAGTTTGAAAGCTTGCAACTGAGATTTTGTAAGTGATATATATAGTCCAGCGATTTTCAAACAGTGTGCTGTAAGAATTTTTAAAACATGCAATACCTGACTATTTAGTCAGGGGAACTGACCTCTTTTCCCTTAGATTGTCAATTTTAAAAAATGACAACAGCAAACACAACAATAGCTGTCCAGTGTGAATGTATCAAAATTTTACCTTTTTTGTTAGATTGGCAAAAGCAGTATTTTATGGTATGCCGCAGAATTTAGTAATTAGTTTGTGTGCATAAGATAAAAAGGTTAGAAAATAGCTGATATAGTCAAAGCTAATGGGTTCTTGAAAATAACCATTTAAGTAGGTCATTCTAGTGCAGTGGTTGGCAAACTGCGGCTCGCGAGCCACATGTGGCTCTTTGGCACCTTGAGTGTGGCTCTTCCACAAAATACCGACTTCTGTGCATGGACCATGAAGTTTCAATTGCACTGTACGTGCGTGCCAGCACGTGGTATTTTGTGGAAGAGCCACACTCAAGGGGTCAAAGAGTCGCATGTGGCTCGAGAGCCGCAGTTTGCCGGCCACTGTTCTAATGAAAGAAATAAAAACAAGATCCTGGAAGTTGAAGATATCAAAGAATTAGGAGTGACTGGGAGAAATGCAGATGACTAGAAAAGAAGGGGAAGTAGAAAATACCATCTCATTACATCTGCATTTATTTTTAGAGGAAATACAATGATCCATAAATATCAATACGATAAGCAAGGAAGACAACCCATTGTTGGTCCCAAAGTGCATGGGGTGTGACAGACAATAGTTTCACTTTTTGTGAAGGTTGTAGTCTCAAACGAATGCCAGGTGTGGTGATTAAGGTTAAAAGGAATGTGCAGTATAAAATTAGTCCTGCCCCAGCCCGTTTGGCTCAGTCGATTGTCAGCCTGCGGACTGAAGGGTGCCAGGTTCAATTCTGGCCAAGGGCACATGCCCAGGTTGTGGGCTTGATCAATGATTCTCTCTCATCATTGATGTTTCTATCTCTCTCTCCTTCTCTATTCCTCTCTGAAACCAATAAAAGTATATTTAAAAAATAAAATAATAAAATTAGTCCTGATGGTATGCTTGGGGAACTTGGTAAAAGGTAGATAGTTAAATTTAGCTTCTACTTGTGACTGCTTTAGTAATTTGCAGAAGGGAGTGTTAGGAGGGGAGGCAAGGTCAGGGAATTGGTGGTCTCAAGGAGAATTTGAGGTGCTCTTTGGGGCCCTCCCTTATATCCTGCAATTGAAAGTGCTGGGTGTAGCTCTTAAAAAAGTGTACAGCTTGCACTTAATTAACTTGTTCAGTCAACACTATTTACTGAATGCTTGAACTAACTACACTAACCTAGGTGATGCAGTTCCTAATTATCTATATTTGAATTTGTCCACACACTATCCAAGTTAAGCAATCTATAATAATAGAAGCATAATATGCTAATCAGTCCAATGTCCTTCCTTCGGGAGAAAGCCATGTGGGTGGGGCCAAGGCCCATGCACGAATTTTGTGCATCAGGCCTCTAGTATAAAAATAAAATAATAATAATGTAATAAAATAATAATAGTAGTTGCCAGGCACTGTTCTAAGTAGGTTAGATATATTAAATAATATAATACAATTAACTCAATGAGGTTGATACTATTATAGTCTTTTTTAAGACAATATATCCAATGCACAATTCTAAAATTTAAATCTTTTATAATCCAGAATGCATTTGTTTAGAAGAGTATTCTTTTTATACAAATCAGCCTTTATATTTTCCACATGGGTATCTGGACAGTGTTTTTCTGTATTTTAATTTAGAACAGGGTTTTTTTCTCTGAAAAGATTATTTAACTTATGTGGCTAATATCCACTCGTATTAAAATTTTAGAGAACACACTGACAGTTGTCAGAGGGGAAGATGGTTGTGGGACTGGGTGAAAAAAGATGAGGGGATTAAGCAAACCCCCTCAAGAAACAGAAAAATCAATCCCCTAAAACAAATAAAAAACCACCACCACCACCACCCCTCAGAGACACAGACAACAGTATGGTGATTACCAGAGAGAAAAAGGGGTGTAGGGGGAGGCAGAAGAGGATATGGGGGGATAAATGGTGATGGAAGGAGACTTGACTTGGAGTTGTGACCACACAATACAATATACAAATGATGTATTATAGAATTGTTCAGCTGAAACCTATATAATTTTATTAACCAATGTTACCCCAATTCCATATAGAGAAAAAAATTTATTGTTCTATTTCAATTATAAGTCATCATGTCTATTCCATTCACTCTTAAGGAAGAGAACTTTGCCATCTGAAGCTTAATTTGATATGTCGACTCTGGGGAGATGGGAGAACCCAATTTGAATATTTATAGTGATCCATGTTAGGGATCTTCAAGTAGTCTAAAATATAGGGACAGTTGCTAAACACACATTCAAAGTGACCTACACTACTTCACAGCTGTTCAAAGTTTGTAACTACTATTTTCATTAATAAAAATAATATTGCCAAGTGGTTAAAACTTTTTATCTAGGAGCTAATCAGGCAGGAAAGTCTAGAAGTATTGTGCTGGATTTTTTAAAAACCTTGCTGAATATAAAATTTGGTCTAGATTGGAACAGAGCTTGGATATGCTAAGGGCAGATTGCCATCAATTGATCCTAAATGTAAGAATAGAAGAAATTCTGTGGTGTGAAACTCAGGAGGGCTTAACAATGAATAGGCCACTTTTCCTATATTATAATTATTCCAAATTAAGAACATAAGTAGTGTGAAGCCCCCAAAAGTAAAACTTACACCACAGTAAAACAAGTCACAAGAAATTCATCTTAATTTAACATAAAAAACACATACCCCAAAACAGACAGACAAAAACCCACAATTTAAATCTTTGGGATAGAAGTGAATGACAAAAATTACAGATAGTTTATAAGCTGTATGGTTACATCATTAGGTGGGGACTAAAAACGGTGAAGAGAGAAGGTGCATGGAGGAGTTTTGTGGCTTGAAGAAAATATGAAGAATGCAGGGGAAGAAAAGGGAAATGGAAGAAGAGATGGGCTGCTGTGAAAAACTAAAGGAACTTATGAGGGAAGAGAGTAGATATAAATGTAATTACCCAAGTGGTTTCAGATTAGGTGCCATATTTTGAAAGGCCATGAGCTAATAAGGTTCAAGGTGACTGACATGGAAATCAATCAATTCCATAAACACTTATTGAGCACTAATCATATAACAAGCTCTATCCTAAAAGATGGGGATCTTGTCGAAGTTTATAACCACTTGGCTCCCTTATCATTTAAAAAAAACATTAATGATTTCCCACTAATTTCCAGATATTACAGAAGGACCGGGCAAATAATCTTAGTTATGAAAATGAATACCTCCAACAGACAAACAATTTAAATGAATCTGTAAAGAAAACAAATTCTTTTTTTCATCAGAGTAATGACTTTCAAATTAATAAGACTTGATTCAATAACAATTCTCTAAACTGCTAGAAATAGCATACAGCATAGTTATAAGAAATTAGATTCAAAGTTAATCTTGCTATCAAATCTTAAAAAAATATTTCTGACAACAGTGTAATAGAAGACCTGATCATCATCATTACTGTTGTTATTTATCAATCATATAACAAAACACTATCAATATCTTACTACTATATTCACAGGTATATATAGTATATGCTCACTTAAGAAATTTCATTAATCTACTTTGTTTTTAACTCTATATAAATCCTTTTAGTGCTAAAAAATAAAATTGCCAGCCATGAGTCAGTAGATGAAACAGAAAAATGTATTCTGGCATCAGACAATGGAAAATATAATTTACTATTAATCTACAATGAATAACAATGTCAAGCTTTAGTCTTTGTGACCCTTTTTGGTATACGTAATTATAGTCAAAATTAAGGTAGTTAAATTCTTGGTGCAATATTCAATCTAAGAGTTAAATCAATTGTTGCCTCTGAATAACTTTCATTATAAGTGATCTCAGTACCTCTACATAAAAACAATTAATGACTTTCATGACTCTCCCTAGTCCAGTAACTCTATTTCTCTCAACCATGTAATAAAAATAAGTAGAATTTCTTAAGAAATCTGACATTTTAAAATCAAAACTATTGAAAGATAATTCTAGTTCCAAAATTAAGAAAGAAGCTGTTGATTGCTTCTAATTATTTAAAAAAATAGTTTTAAAGAATTTTTAAATGCCCTAAGGTATGGTCATATATTTTGTTAAGTATTACTGATGTCAAAAAACAGAAACATTCTTACCTTGTTTTAAATTAGATTATCCTTTCATTTTTATGAAAGTTGAATGAATATCTATCAAAAATGTTTTAAAATAAGAATACTGCCCAATTTTCCTTTAATACCAAGTAATAGGTATTTCACTCAACTATTAATTTTATATCTTTCCTATTTTCAATACTCATTTCCTTAAAAAGAAGTGATTTTAAAAAAAATTTGGCAGATTTTTCGTGTTTGCTCACCTCTCTAAACTGTCAATTAAGTATTTGAAAAAATATTCCTATAATTGTGTAATTTCACAAGTTAATCCCAGATAATATATATTTATAGAGACTGAAAGATTCATTAAATTTCCCCAAAAAACAGTAATTTTATATAACTTTAAGATATAAGGATACACCATTCAATTTATTTTTAAAAAATGAGAAAATAAAAATATTTTAACTTATCTTCTTTTACCTTATTACTACAACAATATTCCAAAGGTTATTTAATGGCTTATAAAAGCTAAACAGGTATTTTCTTTGGTTAGACATACTTTATAGCATTTAACAGTCTTAAGATGAGACAAGCATTGTTAATTTACTTTTTAATTTATATATCAATGGCTTTATATTTTTAGAGAAGTTATTAAACAGAACCCAAGACTGTTTTGTTTGGCATTACATAAGATCAAAAGGGAAAATATTTTTTCTTTCCCTTTTCATACTAAAGACCTGAACAGATGGACTGAAAACATACATTTTTGTGTACCCAAGGTTTCAGTGCATAAGATTATATTTTTTAATAATAAGAAATCTATACTATAGTACATTTTTTTCAAAACAAACATGAACCAAAATATATTGAAAATAATTTCAACAAGTGGTATGTTACCTGCGTGGAGCTGGTGGCTACTGAGATGCAATCAATAAAGCTGTGCCTTCGAGTGAAAAATGCAACTATTTGCTGCCAGCGTGAAGGTTCTGGCTCAGCTTGCAGTTCATCTGATGAGTCCTTTTTTGCCCCGTGTTTCTGCTTTGGGCCTACAGAGCCATGGCTAGAGCTAGCATTGCCTCCTCGACTGGCGCGAGAGTACAGAAGTGTGTTGTTCCCAAAAATGTAATTCATCTCTGCAGCCCTGCAGGTGGTTGCCAAGCAGTCTTACTTCTCTACCAGCTGCTGAATGGTGAATGATCGGTAAAAACTGCAGCTAGAATTACAGCAGCATCACTTGTAGATCAGGGAAAATAAAAACCTGGAGAAATGATGCTCATTTTCTCAGTAATTTCTTTCCATGAAAGAGCTTCTATCTTCTTCCCTCTGTACCTGTTAACTGCATGATGGCTGAGTTTACATTTGCAGACAAAAAAAATGGCATAAGGTGGATTTCTTTCTCATGAGTATTTTTTTTTCACCAGCGTCTGCAGGAACCAAAAGCTGTTCCTTTGTTAGATGATAACTAGATGGACTCAAATCCAGGAAGTGAGGTCGATTAGCAGGTAAAGAAGGATGTTCTAAACACTGTACTACCAAGACCCTTTAGAGCTGCCTGATTTAATGCACTGGGTGGAGAAATCCTGGATTACCCAGTTTCAATCACAGCCTGTAGTAAAATACAATGGCATCTTCACCACTCAAATTATAAATACAAACTGAATTTAAAAATACAAGAGGATTCTCTTCCAATAGTCGACTGTTTAAAATAATTTTACTAAGTGAACCTTTGTCATTGACATACAAATTTCTACATCTGGAAGGAGGTTACATTAATTAGCACTAGTTCTAAGTTTTTTAAAAGGTACTCTCTCTATTAAACTATGAGGATTTAATGATAGAGGGAAATTCATTTGTAATGTAACATGATCATTTTATGTAATATTTTGGTTGTTTTTTTAAAAAAATATATTTTATTGATTTTTTTTACAGAGAGGAAGGGAGAGGGATAGAGAGTTAGAAACATCGATGAGAGAGAAACATCGATCAGCTGCCTCCTGCACACTCCCCACTGGGTATGTGCCCGCAACCAAGGTACATGCCCTTGACCGGAATCGAACCTGGGACCCTTGAGTCAGCAGGCTGACGCTCTATCCACTGAGCCAAACCGGTTAGGGCGTATTTTGTTTTTTAATGCTTTGATAATTGGGTCTGGAGGCAGAAACAGATCAATTAGCAAAATAAATATTTGGCTTCTGAAACTTTCATGATTTTCAAAAAACTGCTATTGCCCAACCTGTGTGGTTCAGCAGTTGAGCGCTGACCCAGGAACCAAGAGGTCACTGGTTTGATTCCTGGTCAGGGCACATGCCTGGGTTCCAGGCTCAATCCCCAGTAGGGGGCTTGCAGGAGGCAGCCCATTAATGATGTTTATTATTTCTATTTCTCTATCTTGCTCTTTTCCTCTCTCTCTCTCTCTCTCTCTCTCTCTCTCTCTCTCTCTCTCTCTCTCTCTCTCTCTCCAAAACAAAAAAACTACCCAATAAAGACAAAAACTTAACAACTCTGTAAAAAACTGTTATTATTAGCATCATCTCATATATTATAAACATCAAGATCATCAAGTTATGAATCCGTAAAAATATAAAAGAATTAAAGATAATTTTGTTAATAACCAGTGGAACATGTTTTATCTAACATTATATAAATAATACCCTGGTTCACAAAATAATATTATTTGATTGCTAAATAGACATTATCTAACATCTAATACCTAGGTTTATGTTTCTCAACATTATAGTCCACCTCAGGATAACTTTGGGTAATGGTTAAAAAACAGACTGGTTCCCCCTCCCCACCAGAATTTTCAGGAGTAAAGGGGATCTGGGAATTTTCATCTTTAAAAAGCTCCCTGTGACTCTTAAGCACACTCAAGTTTGAGAACCAGATTCCTAAGTTTGTCCTCTTAACACTATGCTACAAATACTAGTGGTATGAAATACAATATATGGTCATTCAAAAACAACATATGAATAAAAATACTACTGAATAATTTACTAATGGTTGACTAATTCAATTTTAAGTTGATAGAAATACATAGTTAATTCCCAAACTCAGCCATGGATATTTTTTCAGATGTAGATGATAAAATCTTTCTTATTATGTGCTTACCAGCATCAACTAAATGCAGTCTAGTAGAAAGCAGCATTGACAAACTAAAATCTCCAGGTCCGCTGCAAATCCTGATTCAGTAAGAAAAGATGCTAATGTTGTCTTCTGTGATTCATGCCTAATTCACAGACATATGTCTAACAAGAGTTATGTGGGACTCTTTGGAGTAAGATGCTTTGTGACAAAGATTATAGCAGAAAGTCTGGTGGTGCTTCTCAAGGACTGTGCATGCAGTATTTGATAATTTTGTGGCCCTAGACAGATTAGTCCTATCCATTAGGGGGTAGGGGAATACAGCAAAAAATTAAGGGTTAACGGAGAACTAAGAATTACCTCTGAAGGAAAAACTAAAACCTCCTGAAAAAAAATTCAAGTTTTACTATGGACAGGTATTTATAATAAAAAATTGATCAGTGTTGTTTATACAAATGCAGTATTAATTGGTTTGGTCCTCAAATATGTGCTGATCCATGTCTGATGAAAACCTGAGGAAGGCAGATTCTGTTATTTTAGATTGGTATGATGATGATTTTGAACACAAATTTTCCACTCAAGGTGCAAAAGTACCAATACAGACAGAACAGTACACTGTTCATTACACAGGTTTCTTATCTTAGAGAGCCAAAGAACTTGTGAACAATCTAAAGTTGTCATTCCATCCCATATATCCCAAGTACAGAGAAGAAATATTTTTCAGTGTATAAATTCCCTATTCAAATCCACTGGATTCATATGATTTAAGAGGTGTAAGTCATCCAACTCCTCACTGACCTCTGCTTTAGAGTAGCCCTACTCATGTAGCAGAGTTGAAAGATAAACTCTATTCCATTCAAACAAAATTTAAGTTCATTATAAAACTTGGGAAGTTTAATAAAATAAAATACATAATACACCATGTGTAAATCACCAAAAAGAGTTACTATTAACATTTTAATATGATACATAAAGAATTAAAATTCTTTTTTCTGTACAGTCTAATGCTTGTTTTTACAGAATTATATTATTTATAGCAGAACTCTCAACATAGAGGTGAAAGCTTAAGTAACCTAAGTACATCCAATTAATGATTATGGAACCTAAAAGATTATTATAAAAAATTTATGACTGTGAGAATTTTTACCTTAGAATATTTAAATAGAAGTAAAGGCTGTTTGAAAATTTCTACAGGATAGGCCTTAAATTATTTGTACACCTTTCCAAACTCAGAAATAAATCCAGAAGTCTCCAAGTATAGTAACAAAGGCAAGGATTAAATAATCTTAGTGGAATATTTTAAAAGGTTGAAGGATGAGAGGAAAAACAGTATCAAAACTCTAAAATACAAGATAAATAAATTACAAAGTAACTGTACAAAAATAATGCACTGTAAATGCAGCATAATAGGCATCTTCCTTACACTTCTATTTTATAATATGGCCTATTAAATTTCAAAACGTACAACTGTATTAAGATAAGACAAGACTTAACTGAGAAGTTTCATAACAGATTTGTTATTTATCTAGAAAAACTCTGATCACATAGTAGTATGTACAAATCCCTTCTTTATGAGCACCATCTAGTGGTCATTGCATGCAAACTATCCGCTCATCTTAATACACCAAGGTCATCCAAAAAAAGTAAAATAAATTTCAACAATATTTCAATATGTTCCAGTGATGCAAAAACAAAGTTGACTTCAAAAAGTATCCATTATGTACTTAAAATGAGAAATATTATATTCCTGTATCATTTATATTCAATGGACATAAGCAAATACAGAGCCTCCGTTCTCTGCTGTTGCATAAAATGCTTATGTCCATTTCTCTACTACCCCCATTTCTTACAATATTTGAAAAACTACCAACTGTGGTGGTGATTTCATTTGATATTATTCTACTAGTGGATAGAATGTATCCAGTTACTTAAATAACTGCCTGCTCTTGGATTTCAAGTCCTTCTTAACTATATGTACTTTGCCAATATTAGGGTGAACATAATTTTCCTTGTCATTGAAGATAAAAGCAAAATATAAATTCTTTTGTTTCCTCAATGATCACTGCAACATCCCATACTAAGCAATGAACTTAATGCCCTCCGTGTCACTTTATCTAGATTGAAATCTACTGTTTGTTTTAGTGTTCTGACCATTTTAACTAATTCCCAGTACATTTTCAGTTTTAAGAATCTTTATACTGTCCTTATTAGTGTCATACAACAGTTACAACTGTTACATACAACAACAAAAATTCTTGTTGTGTCCTTTCCTCCCACATTAGGATTTTCTATCATAATAGTGCCAGTTTTTTTCTTGAGACTGCGTAGCACATTGGAAATTTTAAAGAAAAATTACCAAAAAAAAAAAAAGAAAAAAAAAAGAAAAATTACCAATAGGCTAAGTTCTGCATAAAGTAACTTTCAACCACTATCTTATTTCATTCATTATTTCAGTAATGACAATCAGCACTAGCACCTACAAAAACCTGATAGATTATTTCACAGCCAATTTCATGATGGCAAACCCTTCTTAATAGGGTTCAGGATCAAGACCCTTCATACTTTGCCATCATTTCCTAACAAGCACCCTAAACATCAGGTATAATATCATGAACTTTCCTGCAGTTTTACAGTTTCCTCTGATAATCATTCTACTGTATTTTCCTCAGTAACTGCCTTATCCTATGAATTGGGATCTTGTACACATCCTTCATTCAACACCTTGTTCGTCAATTTTCTCTTTTCAGAATACTCCAAGAATTTCATTTCTCTATTTTTCATGTTACGTTATACTGTGCTATAACTATCCTATCTAATAAAGAGGGAATATGTTAATTGACCCTCACACCCTTGCAAAGATGACGGTGCCCACAGCCAATAAGGAGGGAATATGCTAATTATGCTCCACCCTCAAAGATGGCAGTGTCCACAGCCACAAGATAGCTGGTAGGGGAGGGCAGTTGGGGGCGAATGGGCCGGCAGGGGAGCAGTTAGGCTTCGATCAGGCTGGCAGGGGAGTGGTTAGGGGGTGATCAGGCTGGCAGGCAGAAGCGGTTAGGGGCAATCAGGCAGGCGAGTGGTTGGGAGCCAGTAGTCCTAGATTGTGAGAGGGATCCCAGACTGGAGAGGGTGCCGACTGGGCTGAGGGACACCCCCCCCCCAGTGCACAAATTTTGTGCACCAGGCCTCTAGTCTAATAATAAAAGCATAATATGCTAATTAGACCCAACGTCCTTCCAGACGAAGCAGGGGCTGCAAGGGAAGCCCGGGTCCCAGAGGGAAGCTGGTGCTGGCAGCGGGGGAGTGGGGAGGAAGGAAGGTCTACTCTTGCACGAATTTTGTGCATCAGGCCTCTAGTCTCATCATAAAAATACAAAGCTACTAGACCAGATGTTTAATAAATGTTTGATGAATGCATTTATTGTTTGATAAACCGAACTACTATTCTAGCAGTTAATTTTTTTAAAAAGTACCTATTAAATTAACCTTATTTTTTAGCTTTCATAAGAACTGTTAAGAATAAAGTAGTGCCTAACTTACATTGCAGTCAGATCATTACTATCCAAAGATAATTTTTCAAATTACAAAAACAATTCATATACTGAATTCCATGTACAGTATAATAGTTACTTGCTTGCTTCATTCCAAACTATAATACTATAAAGTGGAAAAGCTCCCTATATTAGTTTTCTTTTTTTTTAAGAGGCTACTAATCTGATAACTGACAGCATATCTAAAATAAAAGATATTTCATTGTGGAACTTCCTAAAACATTTGTGCTGCTTCTCAAAAAATTAAAAACAACAACATTAAAACTTACCTTATGTCAAAACAAAAGTTTTTTTAAAAAAATATTTGATTTTCTAACAAAGTTAAAAGGACCCTAACCATTTTCCTATTACCCACACACTCCTAATCTATCTCAATCCTTAAATAATTATTTTTTGAGGTACCTGCCACAGTAACGTATGCATGAAATAGGAAAAGCAGGAAGAAATTCCCCAAACAGGGCAGCTTTACTAATTTTTAAATTATAACTGTATCAGTATATAGTCTGTCAAATGTATCAAAAACTTTGAGAAAGTTCATATGCTTCTGACCAAGTAATGTGACTCCTAGAAAATAAACTCTAAGGCAGCGGTTCTCAACCTGTGGGTCGCGACCCCTTTGGCGGTTGAACGACCCTTTCACAGGGGTCACCTAAGACCATCCTGCATATCAGATATATACATTACGATTCAAAACATTAGCAACATTACAGTTATGAAGTAGCAACGAAAATAATGTTATGGTTGGGTCACAACATGAGGAACTGTATTTAAAGGGCCAGAAGGTTGAGAACCACTGCCTAAGGAACTAAACCAAACACTTTTTATGTCCAAAGATTATTTACTGCAGCCTTCTTTACAAAACATAGTAAAATGGAAATAACAAATAGCAAAAACCAGAAATGTTCATCTAATTATGGTACAAATATACCATGTAATATTTCTGAAGTTTTAAAAATTTTAACACAGAAAAATGTGTATAACAAGTTTATAATCGGAAAAAAGGCTTCAGGTTTAATTTCTAAGATGTCTAGAAATTCTGGATAACAAAATCTTGTCTTTGGAATACTGCTTTATTTGCCTAGAGTGAGCATTTTATGCAACAGCAGAGAACTGAGGCTACATCATATATTATTTAAATTTTTATTTATCGATTTGAGAGAGAGATTTTTTGTTGCTCTATTTATTTATGTTTTTGTGTATGTTCCCTGACTGGGGATTGAACCTGTAACCTTGGAGTATGGAGACAACACTCTCAACAACTGTGCAACTTGGCCTGGGCTCATCCATCATATTTTAAGAGGCTATATAAAATACTTCATGCTTGCTGGCTCACTGTCTGCTTGTGCCAGAAGCTGCATACTTATGAAAGTAACTACCAAAATACCAAGAAATTGTGGAGCAGTTGGGTATGTGCAAACTGGCTTTGCATAGTTTGTAACAATCAGAATGACCAGAAATTCAAAACATCAGAAACAAAAGATACATACCTGGCAGGCGTTTTCAAATAAAGTAAGAAATAGTTTATATAATTTCAGTCAAGATAAACAGGCATAGGCTGATAAGAACAGCATATAAAGCAAGCAGGAGTGATCAGAGTTCAATTGTTTTAAGGTTCTTATGTTATTTAGAATGAGGGTAAAAGATATTTATTGATCTTAGATTTTTCTGAAGTTAAAAATGTGTATTAAAACTTCTAGGATAGCTATTAAAGGAAAAGAAGCAGAATGAAAAACTTCTAAGCTAATAAGAAAAAAATGAGATGAGAAAATGTAATCTAAAATAAGACATGAAAGAAGTGTCTCCTATGTTTAAATATTAAAAAGCGTATTTCTGAGTAACTCATAAGACAAACAAAAAAAACCATAAAGAAAATGTTAGATCACAAAAAATATTACATATTAAAATTGGGAGGACACAGCTAAAGTGCTATGTAAACGAAAATTTACAAACTCAAATACTATTAGAAAAGACTGATAATGCAATAAACAACCTATTTAAGAAACTAGAACAAAAAAGCCAAACTGAATAAACTCAAAGAAAGCAGGAAATAAAAAATAACACAATAAAAGAGAAAAGGAGAACTGTGTCCCTCATTTAGTCTCCCAAGAAAAGATCAAGAGTGCTTCAATCAAACACAATCTTCTATTGATATGTAGATTATACACACATTTATATTTATATATCTACATAAACAGGTGTATATATGTATGCATATGTATGTAGGAAAACAAGGGGGTGGGATGGCAGCACAGGAGGAGGGACACAAGAGAACGTTTTCCAAAAAGGGATGGTTCTTTGAAAACAACCACTTGGAAAATAATCTTGGTGTTGCCCACAAAAATGTGTATACACAATCTATGTTTTTAACAGCACTTTTTATACTGGTAATAAACACCTCAATGTTCATCAAAAGTAAGATAATTATAGTATATTTACAAAATAGAAAACTAGAACAATGAAAATAATGAGTCTCAGAATATACATAATGTTAAGCAAAAAATGCAAGCTGAGATTATATACAGTATAATTCTAATTGAATAAAGTTCAAGATAGGCAAAATAAATAATACACTGATCAGAGATCTAAATATGTGATAGACTTTTATAAGAAACCAGGATTATGGTTATTTCTGAGAGAGAAGGCAAGGTAATGGGATCAGGTAAAGCCACATACTGAACTTCAAAGAAACTGTTATGTTTTTCTGTACCTAGTAATACTTAAAATTAGTGTTCAAAAATATTTCTGTGTGTGGTATTTGAATTATAATAGTTATTTCCTTTACAGGAATTTTTAAGCTTAAAGGTAGTATCCCTGATAAAATTCATTTATAAAATATATCTTTAAAAATGTTCTTAGAATGCTAATAAATATTATAAAATTCCCTATAACTACAAAACCAGGAAAATCAAGGGGAAGGAAAACCTACGAAAGAATAGTTCTTTCTGAGTATGAGCTATACTAGGTAACATAAGTAATATATAATTCATAGCAACAAAATGATCTTACCTTTATTGGTGAAATATGAGAATGAGAAACAAATCCATGGACATTCTCAATTTCTGACAGGTTTTTCTCTGAAATATGAACCAATTCTGGACCTATCACCTCATTAGCGATTTGTGGAGAAATGTGCTCTTGAGGAGGTGTATCTTCATCCCGATACCGGTATTTCTGTAAAGTAAAGAAAATTGTTAAATATGAAGAGGTCCTGAGAAGCAAAGTGAATTCAATTAAATCACAGTTTTCATAACTAGCAAATGCTTGATAATATTTAACTGTATGAAATGTATTTTATGGCTTAATACACAGAGTCTGAGAGAAACTGGCCTCCGTTTTAAAGTCATGCCAACATTTAAATGAAATTATTAGATTATTAAAAATAGTTCAGATTCTGAAAAGATGGAGTAGGAAGCCCCAGGAATCTGTCTCTGTACCTACATAACAACTGCACAGGCAGAATATGATATAACTATTTTGGAAATGTGGAGTCTGTTAAAGGCTTATAACTTCCAGGGGAAAACTTGGATGACAAATTGAGGTTAATTTTGGTCAACTTCACCACTTCTATTCAACATACTAATAGAAGTCGCAACCAGAACAATAAGGCAAGAAAAAGAATTGAAAGGCATGAAGTCAACACACAAAAATAAGTTGCATTTCTGTACACAAACAATCTAAAAAGAAAATGACAAAAACAATTCCATTTACAACAGCATTGAAGCAAATAAAATAATTAGAAATGAACTTAAACCAACAATGTGAAAGACTTGTACAATGAAAACTATAAAACTGCTGAGAGAAATTAAAGATGACAGAAATAATGGAAACATCCCACATTCATGGATTAGAAGACTTCATATTGTTAAGATGTCAATAGTACTCAAAGCAATTTACAGGTTCTAATCAATCCCTACCAAAATCTCAATAACATTATTTTCACAAAAACAGAAAAACCCAATTTAAAATTCATTTGGATCTCAAGGGATCTGAATAGTCAAAATAATCATGAAAAAGAACAGAGCTGGAAAACACAAATTTCCTCATCTCAAAACTTGATTACAAAGCTGTAAAGTAAACCCTCACATTTATGCTAAAAAAAAAATAAAAAAAAATTGGCAAGGGTGCCAAGACCATTCACTAAGGAAAAGACAGTCTTCAACAAATATTGCTGGGAAAACTGGATATCCACATGCAAAAGAATGAAGTTGGACTCTTACCTAGCACCATATACAAAGATCAATTCAAAATGGATCAAGGATCTGAATGTAAGACCTAAAACAGTAAGACTCTTAGAAGGAAACATAGTACAAAAACGCTACGATGTTGTGTTTGGCCATGAATTCTTAAATATGACACCAAAGACATAGGTAACAACAAGACAAACTGTCCTATAGAAAAAACTTTTAAAAATTGTACATCAAAAGACACTATCCACAGAGTAAAAAGGCAACCCACAGAATGGGGAAAATTATTTGCAAATCATATACCTGACAAGGTATGAATATCCAGAATATATAGAGAACTCCTGAAATTCAACAACCAAATCAAACACAATTCAAAAATGCCGAAATGCTTGAATAGACATTTCCCCAAATTAGATATACAAATGGCCAATGAGCACAGAAAAAGATGTTCAACATTACTAATCATTAGGAAAATGCAAATCAAAACTACAATGAGATACCATCCATACCCATTAGGAGGGCACCTATCAAATAACAGAAAACAAGTATTGGTGAGGATGTGGAGAAACTAAAACCTTTGTGTACTGTTGGTAGGAATATAAAATAGTATGTTAGTTCCTCAAAAAAGTAAAATACAATTACCATATTACCCAGTAATTTTAAATCTGGGTGTATATATACCCCAAAGAATTGAAAACAGGGTCTTGAAGATTATATATATACTAGAGGCCCAGTGCAAAAAAATTTGTGCACTCGGGGGGAAGGGGGGGTCCCTCAGCCCGGCCTGTGCCCTCTCGCAGTCTGGGACCCCTCGGGAGATAACGACCTGCTGGCTTAGGCCTGCTCCCAGGTGGCAGAGGGCAGTCCCAATCCCTAGGTGCAGCCCCTGGTCGGGCTCAGAGCAGGGCTGATTGGGGAGTTGGGGCGCCTTCCCCTGTCATGCACAGAGCAGGGCAGATTGGAAGGTTGCGATGCCACCCTCAGTCATGCTCAAGGTAGGGCCGATTGGGGGGTTGGGGCACCGCCCCCTGTCACACTCAAGGCAGGGTTGATGGGGAGGTTGCAGCGCCACCCCCTGTCATGCACAGAGCAGGGCCCATCAGGGGGGTTGGGGCTCCGTACCCTGTCATGCACAGAGCAGGGCCAATCAGGGGGTTGGGGCGCTGCCCCCTGTCACGCACAGAGCAGGGCCCATCAGGAAGGCTGGGGCTCCGTACCCTGTCACGCACAGAGCAGGGTCAATCAGGGGGTTGGGGAGCTCCCCCCATCATGCACAGAGCAGAGCCGATCAGGGGGTTGAGGTGCTCCCTCCAGTCACTCACAGAGTAGGGTCGATAGGGAAGTTGGGGCACCGCCCCCTGTCACACTCAGGGCAGGGCAGATCAGGGGGTTGGGGCGCCGCCCTCTATCAACCACAGAGCAGGGCCGATCAGGGGGTTGGGGCGCCGCCACTGTCACACTCAGGGCAGGGCCGATGGGGAGGTTATGGCTCTACCCCGTCACACACAGAGCAGGGCCCGTGGGGGGGTGGGAGGGTTGGGGTGCCGCACCCTGTCACACACAGAGCTGCAGGGAGATCAGGGGGTTGGGGAGCTCCCCCCATCAGGCACAGAGCAGGGCTGATCAGGGGGTTGGGGTGCCTTCCCCTGTCACAAACAGAGCAGGGCAGATAGGGAGGTTGTGGCCCCGCCCCCCGTCACACACACAGCTGCAGGGCGATCAGGGGGTTTGGGCGCTGCCCCCTGTCACGCTGATCCCGGTGCCGGGAGGCCTTGCGGCTCCGCTGATCCTGGTGCTGGGAGGCATATTATCCTTTTACTATATAGGATAGAGGCCTGGTGCATGGGTGGGGGCCGGCTGGTTTGCCCTGAAGGGTGTCCTGGATCAGGGTGGGGGTTCCCAATGGGGTGCCTGGCCAGCCTGGGTGAGGGGATGATGGCTGTCTGTAGCTGGTCACACACCCTTCAGGGTGGGGGTCCCCACTGGGGTGCCTGGCCAGTCTGGGTGAGGGGCTGAGGGCTGTTTTCAGGCTGGCGGGTGACTGAAGCTCCCAACCACTCCTTTTTTTTCTTTTATTCTGGACCAGCTTTAGCTCTGGCTCCAGCTCTGAGGCCTCTGCTGCTGAAAACAGGTATCTGGTTTGTTTGGGTTCTATAATCGAAACACTGTATGAACTCCAGTTCTGAGATCCCGGCTGGCTGAAAGCAGGTTTCTGGGGTTTTGTTTAGCTTCTATATTTGTAACAATGTTTCAAACTGCAAGCTCAGAGGCCGGCAAGGCAGGCGGGGAACGTTGGTTTCCTCCGTCACTGAAGCAAGCAAGCCTCATGTTAGCTTCAAGCTGCCTGGCTGCCGGCCGCCATCTTGGCTGGCAGTTAATTTGCATATAGCCCTGATTAGCCAATGGGAAGGGTAGCGGACGTACGGCTAATTACCATGCTTCTCTTTTATTAGATAGGAGATATATATATATATATATATATATATATATATATAACCTAAAACAGTAAGACTCTTAGAAGAAAACATAGTACAAAAACTCTATGATGTTGTGTTTGGCCATGTTCATAGCAGCATTAGTCACAATAGCTAATACATGGAAGAAACCCAAGTTTCCATCAACAGATGAATGGATAAACAAAATGTGGTATATACATACAATGGAATATTATTCAGCCTTAAGGAAGGAAATTCTGCACTATGTTACAACATGGGTGAACCTTACTGGCATTATTCTAAGAAAAAAAAGCCAGTCATAAAAAGAAATAATCTATGATTCCATTCATATGAGGTACTTAGAGTAGTCAAAATCATAAAGACAGAAAGTATAATGATGGTTGCCAGAAGTTGGAGGAGGGCAAAATTTTGAGTTATTGTTTACAGGTATAGAGTTTCAGTTTTACAAGATGAAAGAGTTTTGGTGATGGATGGTGGTAATGGCTGCACAACAATGTGAATGTATTTAATACCACTGAACTGTAAACTTAAAAATGGTTAAGCTGGTAATTTTATGCTATGTGTATTTTACCACAATTAAAAAAAAAAAATTAAAACCCTGAATATTTATTTGTCTATTTCTTCCCCAATGTTAGCTGAACACTGTATCTCTAAAGATACAGTTGTTTAAGTAAATATGAAAAGCTAAAGTTGTTCTGGTTTTCTTACTCAGTTAATTTGTACACAAATGAAAAAAATTCAGCCTTTTCAAATCTAATTAAAAATTAGTCTATTAGATAACATTATTTATGTTTTATCTACAAAAGAATCCCTTTCTTGCTTTATCTCATACATACATATAATTCTATGCAACCTATTTTCAAACGATTAACTAACTCTATCTCACACCATACATAAAAGTAAAAGATAGCATAAGACCTGGGAAAAAGATTAAAGTGCATGTTTCTCAAATCAGTCAGATGGGGAATATGTATGCATAAACACAAAACCAAACAAGGTAAAATATGCACCCTTCACCAAATAAGCACACTCACAAACTAACAAACAAAAACAGACAAGGCACAATAGTAAAAAGAATTTTTAACAACAAAGAATCATTAACCACTATAAGCTGCTTCTATAAATCATATTTTAAAAAGTCAGCAAACATAATAAAGAAATATTCACAAAAGGCATACAAATGGGTCAGTAAACTTATAGAAAAAACATGCCAGCATTCAGAGAAATGAATATAAATCATCACATTCCTGGTAAAGGTCTTTTTCTGGTGGGTAGTTTGGCAATATGTTTCAAAAGCCCTGAAAATGTTTCTACTTCTTGATCCAGTAATTCCACTTCTAGGAATTAACCACAGAGGTAGCTATCAGTGAGTAGCTTAAATATTTGTTGCATATATATAAACAGGTACATTATAAAATATTTTTTAAAATCTTTACTACGAATTTGACTATGAACTTGGTATAACTTTTTAAATAACTTCTTCGGTAAAATGTAACAATTACATGGAAAACGATGAGGCTCACATCAACATTAGTTTAGCTTAAAGAAATCTGTTTTTATATTATTTTCAAAACCACTGAAAAGAATTCTCTAACTTCATCCTGAGTAAGGCCAAAATTAACATAAACATACTTACAAAACTTAACACAGTTTATACACTCAATTGAGTGGAAGCAAAATCTAAGTACTCTTATTTATACCTTAGTACATGTAAGGAAGGAAACTTGATACCATCTTTTCAAACTTTATAGATACTTACATGCAGAAGGATATTCACTACAGTATAGTCTTAAAGGAGCCCTGGTCAGGTTGTCAGTGGTTAGAGCATCAGCATGTGGAATGCAGGGTCTCGGGTTCAATTCCCAGTGAAGGGCATGTACCTTGGTTGTGGGTTCCCCAGCCCCGTTGGGGGTACATGCAGGAGGCATCCAACTGATGTGTCTCTCTCACATCGATTTTCTTCTCTCTCTCTCTCTCTCTTCCCACTGCTCCCTCCCTTTAATGCTCTTGCGAAATCAATGGAAAATGTATCTTTGAGTGAGGATTAAAAAAAAAAAGGAAACAAGCTGCCTACCAATAAACCACTTCCCCCTCCCAAAGGGCTATATAAATTATGGTACAATCATCCTAGGAAATATGTAGAGGTTAAAGTGGGTAAAATCAACTACTACTAGGAAAAAAATGAAGACCTAGAATACGGAATGAGAAAAGCATCTTTCAAGCCTAACACACACACAGTTTCAACATTTCAAAGCAAAGACATAGTGTATTTATGTAAATGTATACATGTATAAACATTACATGTATATATATATATACACATTATGTGTTTATGTGTATATATATACATGTACATATATTTATCTCCATACAAATGAATGTACATATGTAATTTGGGGGGTTCTGAAAGGACTTACAACAAAAAATGGTTAATTCTGAAAAAGGAAAATCCCTAAAATATTATATATATATATAATTAGACTTTGATCCTTTTTAGTCCTTATAATTATTGAAAACCTGTTGATCTGGTTTCCCAGTAAAATCACTCCATTCTCATGGTGTCATTTAATGTGGTTCTTTGGCTTCTGTATTTCTGCAAACTGGCAGCTGAATGAATTAGCAGTTTGATCAGTCTCATGTTCAATCCTTTTGACAAGACAATAGATGGTACTGTGTTCTTTAATCAAGAAGCACATAATATCTGGTTATTTCTTTTTTTAAAAATAAATCTTTATTGCTGTATTACATGTCCTTTTTTCCCCCACTGACCCCCTCCAGCCGGCCCCTGCCCCCGCTCCCAGACCCTCACTGCCTCATTGTCTGTGTAGATGGGCCATGCGTATATGCATACAAAGTCCTTGATTGATTACTTCCCACCCACCCTCCCCTGCCTTCCCTCGGGGATTCTGCACTCTGTTTCATGCTTCCAGGTCTCTGGATCCATTCTGTTCATCAGTTTATTTTGTTACTTAGATTCCACATGAGTGAGATCATGTGATGCTTGTCTTTCTTTGACTGACTTATTTCACGTAGCATGAAACTCTCCAGGTGCCTTCATGCTATCTCAAAGGGTAAGAGATTCTTCTTTTTTATTGCTGCGTAGTATTCCATGGTATAAATGTACCACAGCTTTTTTATCTACTCATCTACTGATGGGCACTTGGGCTGTTTCCAGGTCTTAGCTATTGTAAATTGTGCTGCTATGAACACAGGGCTGCATACATTCTTTCTGATTGGTGTTTTGTGTTTCTTAGGATATATTCCTAGAAGTAGGATCACTGGGGCAAATGGCAGTTCCATATTTAATTTTTTGAGGAAACTCCATACTGTTTTTCATAATGGCTGCCCCAGTCTGCATTCCCACCAGCAGTGTACTAGGGTTCCCTTTTCTCCACATCCTCACCAGCACTTGTCATTTGCTGATTTGTTGATGGTAGCCATTCTGACAGGTGTGAGGTGATACCTCACTGTCATTTAAATTTGCATTTCTCTGATGATCAGTGATTTTGGGCATTTTCTCATATGTCCCTTGGCCATCTGTATGTCCACTTTGGAGAAGGGTCTATTTAGGCCCTTTGCCCATTTTTTAATTGGACTGTTTGTCTTCCTTCTGTTAAGTTGTATGAGTTCCTTATATATTTTGGATATTAACACTTTATTAGATGTATCATTGCCAAATATGTTCTCCCATACAGTGGGCTCCCTTTTCATTTTGTTGATGGTTTCTTTTGTTATGCAGAAGCTTTTTATTTTGATATAATTCTATGTTTAGGAAACTAAATCCTACTTAGTATCCTTTGCCTTAGGACCATGGTCGGCAAACTCATTAGTCAACAGAGCCAAATATCAACAGTACAGAGATTGAAATTTCTTTTGAGAGCCAAATTTTTTAAACTTAAACTATTTAGGTAGGTACATTGTTAACTTAATTAGGGTACTCCTAAGGCTTAGGAAGAGCCACACTCAAGGGGCCAAAGAGCCGCATGTGGCTCACGAGCCGCATTTTGCCGACCACTGCCTTAGGAGATGCATCTGTAAACATATTGCTAGCAAAGAGAGATGTCTGAGATTTTGCTGCCTATGGTTTCTTCTAGGATTTTCATGGTTTCACAACTTACATTTAAGTCTTTTATCCATTTTGAGTTTATTCTTGTATATGGTGTAAGTTGGTGGTCTAGTTTCATTATTTTGCATGTGTCTGTCCAATTTTTCCCAACACCATTTATTGAAGATGGTTATTTCTTTTTGTGATGCTAGCAGCTCTCGATACTCAATGACTAAATCAATTCATTCACTGGGTATTACAAAATGGTGACAAACTAATTCTATTAGTTTGTTTTAATTTATCAAGTGGGTCCTATACAATAAAGAGGTAATGTGCAAATTAACCCTCATGCCCTCACAAGATGGCTGCCTACAGCCAGGCCGGCAGGGGGGTTAGTGTGGGATGACCAAATGACTGAACAGAAGGCTGCATGGGGCGACCAGGCCAGCACGGGGGTTAGTGAGGGATGACCAAATGACTGAATAGCAGGCTGCATGGGGCAACCAGGCCTGCAGGGGGGGCAGTTGGAGGTGATTAGGCTGGCGCGCGGGGGCGGGGGGGCAGTGAGGGGTGACCAGGTTGGCAGAGGGGGGCAGTTGGGGGCAAGCAGGCCAGCAGAGGGGGGGGCAGTTAGGGGCAATCAGGCCGGTGGGGGGACAGTTTGGGGCAACCAGGCAGGCAGGCAGGTGAGTGATTAGGAGACAGTGGTCCAGGATTGTGAGAGGGACATCTCACAAGGGGTCCCAGATTGGAGAGGGTGCAGGCTGGGCTGAGGCTCCCCCCACTCTCCCCCTCCCGCCCCCGCACGAATTTTGTGCACCGGGGCCTCTAGTACATATATAAAGAGACATTTCTCTTCACCTATAATTTGGTTGCCTAGTGGTATGATTAACACATAAACGAACAGGAAAAGTACTTGATTTTGTCCCCCCTTTTTTAACACCAGTTTTCAAGATAGATAAAAATTGGTTCCTTATCATCTTCCTAAGGTTTTTATATACCTAATCAATGCAATCCTGATAAAAATCCAATCTGGCTACCCGCCCCCCTCCCCCCGCCACCTCCAGAAAATGACAAGCTAATCCTCGTATTCATATGAAGCTGCAAAAGACCCAGAATAGTTAAAAACAACCTTGAACCAGAACAGCGAAGTATAAGACTCATACTTCCCAATTTCAAAACCTTTCACAAAGCTACATTAATCAAAACTGTGATACTATCATAGGATAGACATATATGAATGAAATAGACTTAAGAGCCCAGAATGTAATATATCTTTACATTTATGGTCAACTGACTTTTCAACATGGCTGCTAAAACAATTTAATAAAGAAAGAATAGTCTTTCCAATAACTGATGCTGAGACAATTGGATGCAAAAGAATTAAATTAAATTAGATCCCTTCTGACACTATACAGGATATGGCAAAAGTATGTTCATAGTTGTTCATATGGAAAATAATACAATAAATTAAATAACACAAGAATAAAATCTGTGCTCTGCATACTCACAACTGTAAATCTACCTTCGCCCCATCCTGTATATAAAAATTACTTCAAAATGAATCAAGATCTAAATATAAGAGCTAAATTATAAATCTCTTACAAGAAAACGTAAGTGAAAATCTTTGTGACCTTGCATTAAGCAATGGTTTCTTAAGTAAGACATCTATAGCACATGCAACCAAAGGGGGAAAAAAGATAAATTTGATTTTATATAAATAACTTTTGTTCATCAAAGGACACTATCAAGAAAGAAAAAAGGGCGAAACCGGTTTGGCTCAGTGGATAGAGCGTCGGCCTGCGGACTGAAAGGTCCCGGGTTCGATTCCGGTCAAGGGCATGTACCTGGGTTGTGGGCACTTCCCCAGTGGGGGATGTGCAGGAGGCAGCTGATCGATGTTTCTCTCTCATCGATGTTTCTAACTCTCTCTCTCTCTCTCTCTTCCTCTCTGTAAAAAAATCAATAAAATATATTTAAAAAAAAAAAAGAAAGAAAAAAGGTTACGTACAAGGGAACTCCCATAAGACTGGCAGCTGATTTCCTAACAGAAACTTTGCAGATCAGAAGGGATTGGTATGAAATATTCAGTGATGAAAAGCAGACCTACAACCAAGATCAGTCTACCCAGAAAGGCTATTGCGTAGAATTGAAGAAGAGATAAAGAGCTTACATTTCTCTAAAGAGAATATCAGGTGGCCAATAGATGATATATGAAAAGATGAGAAATGTCACTAATCTTCAAAAGAAATGCATATTAAAACCACAATGAGGTATCACCTGATATCTGACAGAATGGCTATAATAAAAAAAAATCAAGTGTTGGCGAGGATGTGGAGAAAAGGGAACTCTTGTAAACTGTTTGTGGGATTGCAGATTGTGCAGCCACTATGGAAAACAGTATGGAGGTTCCTCCAAAAATTAAAAATAGAACTGCTCTATGACTCAGCAATTCCACTTCTGTTATCTGTAAACATCCAAAACACTAATTCAAAAATATATATATATCCTGAAATAATATATACATTCTGCAGCATTATTAACAATAGCCAAGATATGGAAATAACCTCACTGTCCATCAATAGGCAACTGGATAAAGACGATGTGGTACATATATACAATGGAATATTACTTGGCCATAAAAATGAAATTTTACCATTTGCCACATCATGGATGGACCTAAAAGATATTATGCTAAGTGAAGTAAATCAGACAGATGAAGACAAAAATACCCTATGATTTTATTTGTATATAGAATCTAAAATAAACAAACAAACAGGTGGGAAGGCGGTTGAGGGCTGGGTGAAAAAGGTGAACGGATGAAGAAGCACAAATTGGAAGTTATAAAATAGTCATGGGATAGTAAAGTACAACATAGAGAATATAGTCAATAAATTGTAATAACTATGTATGGTGTCAGGTGGGTACTAGTATAAGTTATATAAATGTCTAACCACTATACTGTATACCTAAAACTAATATAATATTGAATGTCAACTGTAATAGAATTTTTAAATAAATAAAGTCCATACATTTTGTGTATGAACAGTCCTCCTACACACACACACATGCACACACACAATTTAAGAAGAACTCTGAGAACTGGAGGATATACTTAGTAGATATCCTGATGAAAAATGCCCATCAAGTTACCAGCACAACTAATAGATAAAAATCCACATCAGTGTACTTTACCTTCAAATTTCAAATCAACAAGATAAAGTAAAGACTAAAAGCTTTCAAAGAGAAAAAAAGCAGAGTAACTTCAAAGAATGAGGTAAACAGAATGGCTGCCACAGGAACACTGGAAGAAGATGACAATGGAATTAAAGCCTTTAAAATATGATAGATGGTGATTTCCAACTCAGAGTTCTATACCCAAACTCTCAGTCAACTGCAAGAGCAGAATAAAGACATTTTCAGAATGCTAGATCTTAAAAACTTATCTCCCATGCACTCTATTAGTAGATTGGGAATTACAAAATAGTCATGGGGATATAAAATATAGTATAGGAAATGTAGTTAGTACTATTGTAATAACTATGTATGGTGCCAATTGGGAACTGGAAATTTCAGGGGAACACTTTGAAAAGTATATGATTATCTAACCATTATGCGGTACACCTGAAACTAATACAATATTGAATGTAAACTGTAATTGAAAAATTGAAAAAATACATTTATGTCCACATAAAAATTTGTACATAAAGGTTCATAGCATCTTTATTCACAATACTCCAAAACTATTAACAATTCAGGGGGGAGGAGAAAATGGCAGAGGTATAAACGGACGTGTCCTGTGCCTTGTCCTGGAGCAGATAAGGGTGAGCAGCTGAAACGGGTAACATACAGCCCGAATAGGCAGAGGATTTTCAGCTGAGAGACTGTCTGCAGCCCAGAAAGACCGAGAACTCCCAGAAAAAAAAGGACGGTTGGAGACTGCGGCTGAAACCTCTCCCAGTGCACCAGTGTAGCAGCGGAGACCACGCCATTTTAAGTGGCTGTTGCCGACATCAGAGACCAGCTTCTAACCTGGAAACAAGGGATCTCAAGAAGCATTACTGCGTGAACTCAGACGAGCACTGCTTCTTCCCACGGAAAGGTTAGACTTCCCCTAAAGGTGCAGTTTGCAGTTCAGGTTGGAGAGAGGATCGCGATCGCGAGCGCGGGGTGAAATCTGCGCCCCACAGAGTCCGCAGCCCTTGGGACCAGCGTGACCCGCGAGTGGGGAAGGGGCCCCACAGGGCTGCTGGCAGAAGGGAACGCTAAAAATAAGCCCATAGCTGGACTGGATGTAAAAAAGGAGCCTTGGGCTTTGCCAGTGTGCTGGCTGCTTGGTGCCAGGGGCGAGCGGGTGCGGGGAGACTGCGCGGAGACTGTGCGCAGACCTGGAAGGTGGAGGCTTGCGAATTTGCACAACGTATCAGGCTCTTGTTACAGTTCCCCTTAGATCGTGTGTTTGATTATTAAACCCAGTGCATGGGATTCGCCAGTTGGGGTCATCCGCAGAGCCTGTAGGGGAAAGTTCCTTTTGGGGAGCCTGGGAAACAGGGCTGGCAGTAAGGATTAAAGAACCAGCTCTGGGCAGTGGTCTTTCCCCAAATCAGTTTCAAGTACCATAGAGAATAATAACCCTACTGATAGAGAGGACTTATAGCCTCGGAGGTCAATCCAGACACACTGCCACCCAGAGGCAGAGCCACGAACTGTCTCTTCTGTGATCACAAATAAAGGCAGTCTGGTAAACAAATACAACCTGCCTTAAAATCGGGACTGTGGTTTACAGCACGGAGGGACAGTGTATCGCAGGGAAATTCAACACTCTCCTGAATGCCTGGCAGGACTAAGGCGTGCCAAAAAGAAGAGTAGAAGACCTGAAGCACCTTCACTACTGCATATTTTTATTTTTATTTTAATTCTTTTTTCACCATTTCATTAAGAACCTATTTTTTAATTTTTTTCATCACTAGATTTTAAATTTTTAATTACTACATTTTTTAACCAGTATTATTGCTATCATTTTACCATTTTTTCAAGTGTCATTTTACTTTTTTATTTTTCTTTATTTTATTTTCGGATTAGTGTTCTACACTCTATTTATATCGTTCCTTCAGCATCATTTCTCTCTAACTCACCTTTACCCTTAAGCCAAAACTCTCTTCCTCACTTTCCCCCTTTTGTTGTCCTGTTTCTCTTACCCTATTCCTGCTTTAGATTTTCTCTATTCCTTCTTTTTACCCACTGTCTAAATTTCACCCTACTTATATATCTAATTTCCAATCCCTTGCTCTAAATCCATATACACCTCTCTCTTATCTTTCTTCAATATCCATTTTTTTCTCTCTCTCTCTGTCGTTTTGCTAGTGTTTGCTTGATTTTGAGTACATTAGGTTTTTTTATGCTTGTTTGGGAGATTGTTTTGTTTTTCATTTTCATTTTTCTGTTTTGCTTACTTTTTCTTTATCTGGTTATTTTTGTGCTTCTGTTTTCCCTTGCCTTGCTTGATATTAGTGGTTATTTGTAGTTTGCATTAATCTCCAGGGATCTGCTGCTGGAATTCATTGAGATTAGTTGCGGTTCTCTTAGAGTTTTCTCCCCATACAAACAGCCTCTTCCCCACCTCTATTTCATTCTCTTACTTTTTGTCTCTTTGTTTTTCTCTTCTCTCCCTTTTCCCAATCTCATTTCAGCACTCCTTTTGGTTTTTTCTTTTTCTCTTTAATCTTTTTCTCTTTTTTCTTCTTTATCCCCTAATTCTCTTCGCTCAGAGGGTCACCTTTATTTGGGGTTATTAATATCGTGAATACATATTGTTCAGTGCCTTGTACGTTGGGCCTTGTTGTGTGGTATTTTGTGCCTTTAAATCAACGCAGCAGAGAGAGAACTACATAACCAAACACCTTGAGAAGAGAGATCATGGGGAAACAAAGAACCAACCCAAATATGAAAGAAAAACAGGCATCATCAGAAAAGGAAGTAAACGAAATGGAGGTAATGGAGGCCAGCAATCTGTCAGAGAAAGAATTCAGAGGAATGGCCATAAGGTGGATGAAAAGAATGGAAGACCAATTCAACAATATGTGTAGGAACCAAGAGGAAATGAAGAAGAACCAAGAGGAAATGAAGAGAAACCAAGAAGAAATGAAAAATGACATCACTGCTATAAAGAACTCAATAGAGCCGAAACCGGTTTGGCTCAGTGGATAGAGCGTCGGCCTGCGGACTGAAAGGTCCCAGGTTCGATTCCGGTCAAGGGCATGTACCTGGGTTGCGGGCATATCCCCAGTAGGAGATGTGCAGGAGGCAGCTGATGGATGTTTCTCTCTCATCGATGTTTCTAACTCTCTATCTCTCTCCCTTCTTCTCTGTAAAAAATCAATAAAATATATTTAAAAAAAAAAAAAGAACTCAATAGAAAGCATCAACAGTAGACTAGAAGAAGCAGAGGACCGCATCAGTGAGCTAGAAGACAAGGTAGGAAAAAATACCCAAACAGAACAACTTCTAGAAAAAAAAATTAAAAAGCAGGAGGAGTGCCTAAGAGAACTCTGGGACAACGCTAAACGAAACAACATCCGAATAATAGGGGTTCCAGAAGGAGAGGAAACTGAGCAAGGAATAGAAAACCTGTTTGAAAAAATAGTAACAGAAAATTTCCCTGATATAGGGAAGAAAAAAACTCACACAAATCCAAGAAGCTCACAGAGTCCCAAACAAAATGAACCCGAAAAGATCGACGCCAAGGCACATAATAATTAAATTGGCAAACACCAAAGACAAAGCAAGAATCTTAAAAGCAGCCAGAGAGAGACAGAAAGTTACCTACAAAGGATCCCCCATCAGACTAGCAACCGATTTCTCAACAGAAACACATCAGGCAAGAAGGGAATGGAATGAAATATACAAAGTCATGCAAAGGAAGGGTCTGAATCCAAGAATACTGTACCCAGCGAGGCTATCAATCAAAATTGAGGGTCAAATCAGGAGCTTCACAGACAAAAACGGTCTACGGGAGTTTATTACAACCAAGCCAGCAATGCAAGAAATGCTAAAGGGTCTGCTGTAAATAGAAAAAATAGGAAACAAAGAAGGAATGCAGCGGTAAAGAACAAAAATGGTGACTAACAAGTTTCTATCAATAATAACTTTAAATGTAAATGGATTAAATTCCCCAGTCAAAAGGCATAGGGTAAATGAGTGGATAAGAAAACATGACCCATATATCTGCTGTCTACAGGAAACCCACCTCAGAAAAAAGGATGCACACAGACTGATGGTGAAGGGATGGAAAAAGGTTTTTCAGGCCAATGGAAGTGAAAAAAAAGCCAGGGTAGCAATACTTATATCTGACAAATTAGATCTCAAAGTGAAGGACATAAAAAGAGATCAAGAAGGCCACTTCATAATACTAAAGGGAGCAGTCCAACAAGAAGAAATAACTCTGGTAAATATATATGCACCCAATATAGGAGCACCCAAATACGTAAGAAATCTTCTGGAGAAGATCAAGGGAGAGATTGACAGCAATACAATCATAGTAGGGGACCTTAACACCCCATTATCACCACTGGACAAATCCTCTAAACAGAAACTCAGCAAAGAAACATCAATCCTAAATGACTCACTAGATCAGATGGAATTAATTGACCTCTTCAGAACATTTCACCCCAAAGCCACAGAATATACATTCTCCTCAAGCGCACATTTGTCATCTTCAAAGATAGACCATATATTGGGTCACAGACAAAGTCTCTTCAAATTCAAGAAAATTGAAATCATATCAAGCATCTTCTCAGACCACAAAGGCATAAAACTGGAAATCAACTACAACAAAAACAATCCAGAAAAATCAAACACATGGAGACTAAATAGCATGCTATTAAACAATGACTGGGTTACCAGTGAGATCAAAGAAGAAATAAAAAACATCATGGCAACAAATGACAATGAAAACACAACAATCCAAAACCTATGGGACACAGCAAAAGCAGTCTTGAGAGGGAAGTTCATAGCTCTACAAGCCTACGGCAAGAAACAAGAAACAATGGGAATAAATGACCTAACTCTACAACTCGAAGAGTTAGAAAGAGAGCAACAAAAAAAGCCCACTGTAAGCAGAAGGAAGGAAATAACAAAGATCAGAGCGGAGATAAACGATATAGAGACCAAAAAAGTCATACAAAAGATCAACAAAACCAAGAGCTTGTTCTTTGAAAGGATAAACAAGATTGATACACCTCTAGCCAGGCTCACCAAGAAACAAAGAGAGAGGACCCAAATAACCAAAATCAGAAATGAAAGAGGAGAAATAACAACAGACCCCATAGAAATACAAAGGATTGTTAGAAAATACTACGAACAACTCTACTCCAACACACTAGACAACCTGGAGGAAATGGACATATTCCTAGAAAAATACAACCTTCCAAAACTTAACCAGGAAGAATCTAAAGATCTCAATAGGCCAATAACTATGGAGGAAATCGAATCAGTAATCAAAAAGCTTCCAGCAAACAAAAGCCCGGGGCCAGATGGCTTCACAGGGGAGTTTTACCAAACATTCAAGGAAGAACTAAAACCTATCCTCCTCAGACTAGGTCAAAAGATCCAAGAGGAAGGAACACTTCCCAGCTCATTCTATGAAGCCAACATCACCCTAATCCCAAAACCAGATAAAGACAATACAATGAAAGAGAATTATACGCCAATATCCCTCATGAACATAGATGCCAAAATCCTCAACAAAATCCTAGCAAATCGGATCCAGCAGTACATCAAAAAGATCACATACACCATGACCAAGTAGGATTTATCCCAGGGATGCAAGGATAGTACAATATCCGCAAATCAATAAATGTGATACATCACATAAACAAATTGAGAGAAAAAAAACCACATCGTCATATCAATTGATGCGGAAAAAGCATCTGACAAAATCCAACACCCTTTCTTGATAAAAACTCTCAGCAAGATAGGAATTGGGGGATCATACCTCAACATAATAAAAGCCATATATGACAAACCCACAGCCAACATCATAATCAATGGGCAAAAACTAAAACCATTCCCCCTAAAAACAGGAACAAGAGAGGGATGCCCCCTCTCACCACTCCTGTTCAACATAGTACTGGAAGTACTAGCCGTTGCGATCAGACAAGAAGAAGAAATAAAAGGCATCCAGATTGGAAAAGAAGAAGTAAAACTGTCCTTATTTGCAGATGACATGATACTGTACATAGAGAACCCTAAAGACTCCATCAAAAAATTATTAGACTTAATAAATGAATTCGGCAATGTAACAGGATACAAAATCAATGCTAAGAAATTCATGGCATTTCTTTACACCAATAGTGAACTTACAGAAAGTGAAACTACAGAAGCAATCCCATTTACCATTGCACCAAAAAAATTAAAATACCTAGGAATAAACTCAATTAAGGAGGTAAAAGACTTATATGCCAAAAACTACAGGACACTGAAAAAAGAGATAGAGGAAGACATAAACAGATGGAAGAACATACCGTGTTCATGGATTGGTAGAATCAACATCATCAAAATGTCCATACTACCCAAAGCAATTTATAGATTCAATGCAATCCCTATTAAATTACCAATGGCATATTTCACAAATCTAGAACGAACGTTCCAAAAATTCATCTGGAATAAAAAAAAGACCCCGAATAGCTGCAGCAATCCTTAGAAAGAACAAAGTAGGTGGGATCTCAATACCAGATATCAAACTGTATTACAAAGCCACTGTTCTTAAAACACCTTGGTACTGGCACAAGAACAGACATATAGATCAATGGAATAGAATAGAGACCCCAGAAATTGACCCAAACCACTATGCCCAATTAATATTCAACAAAGGAGGCAAGAGCATACAATGGAATCGAGACAGACTCTTCAATAAATGGTGTTGGGAAAATTGGACAGATACATACAAAAAGATGAAACTAGACCACCAACTCACACCATACACAAAACTAAACTCAAAATGGATAAAAGACTTAAACGTAAGACGGGAAACCATAAAAATACTAGAGGAATCCACAGGCAGCGAAATTGCAAACATATGCTGAAGGAATTTCTTCTCTGATAATGCCCCTAGGGCAATGGAAACTAAAGAGAAAATAAACAAATGGGACTACATCAAAATAAAAAGCTTTTGCACAGCAAAGGAAACCATCAACAAAACAACAAGAAGACCCACTACATGGGAGAACATATTTGCCAATGATACCACCGATAAGGGTTTAATATCCAACATTTACAGGGATCTCATGAAACTTAACAAAAGGAAGATAAACAATCCAATAAAAAAATGGGCAACGGACCTAGATAGACAGTTTTCGAAAGAGGACATACAGAAGGCCGAAAGACATATGAAAACATGCTCAAAGTCACTAATTATACGAGAGATGCAAATCAAAACGACAATGCGTTATCATCTCACACCAGTCAGAATGGCTATCATCAACAAATCAACAAACAACAAGTGTTGGAGAGGATGTGGAGAAAAAAGAACACTTGTGCACTGCTGGTGGGAATGCAGACTGGTGCAGTCACTGTGGAGAACAGTATGGAGCTACCTCAAAAAACTACAAATGGAACTCCCATTTGACCCAGTGATCCCACTACTAGGAATATATCCCAAGAAACCAGAAACGCCAATCAGAAAGGATATATGCACCCCTATGTTCATAGCAGCACAATTCACCATAGCTAAGATTTGGAAACAGCCTAAGTGCCCATCAGCAGATGAGTGGATTAGAAAACTGTGGTACATATACACAATGGAATACTATGCTGCGGTAAAAAAAAAAAAAAGGAACTCTTGCCTTTTGCAACAGCATGGATGGAACTGGAGAGCATTATGCTAAGTGAAATAAGCCAGTCAGAGAAAGATAAATACCACATGATCTCACTCATTTGCAGATTATAGAGAACAACATAGACTGATGAAAAGGGACAGACCCAAAGACTGAGAAACAGCGATCAGGCTATCAATCCCCAGAAGGAAAGTAGGGGAGGGCAGGGGTAAGGGGAAGAGATCAACGGAAGGACTTGTGTACATGTATATAAGCCAAACCAATGGACATGGACAACAGGGGGATGGGAGCATGAGTGTGCGGGGCGGGGGGGGGGGGGGGAGGTTGGGGGTTAATGGGGGGGATGAGGACACATTTGTAATACCTTAACTAATAATAAAAAAAAAACAAAAAAACTATTAACAATTCAAATATTCATCAGCAGATATGAATAAACAAAATATAACATATCCTTATAGTGAAATATATCTTTGCAATAAAAATAAAACCACTGATGTAAGCAACCACCTAAATGACTCTGAAAAGAATTATGCTGAGTTAAAAAAAAGTCACATAAATATTACTTACTGTATGAATTCATTCACATAAAGTTTTTGAAAGTATAAAATTATTTATAGTGACAAAAAGCAGATGAGTGGTATCAGGTGGGGATTGGAAGGTTGAATGGGATGCAAAGGAGCACAAAGAACCTATTTGGAATGAGAGAAATATTCTGTAACTTGATTGTGGCAGTGGTTTCATAGGAGTTTACAACTACAAAAACTAATCCGACTGTACACTTTACATGGATGTAGTTTAATGAACAAACATTATACCTCAATAAAAATAAGTAAAATAGTAAATTTCTGTATATCTGTTGGAAAAGATCAGATTCCCAACAGCAACAATAACAAAGAGAGAACTTAAAGGACTCAACTCTCTATGAAGAAAACTTCAAAATTCGACTGAAGGGAATAAAGAAACACTGAATAAATGAAAAACACAGTTGTTCTTAGATAAAGGTCAAATGTTTTAGTAGTTTGAATTTTCAAAATAAATTCAATGTGTTTGCAATCAAAATATCAATATGGATGAGAATGCTTGACAGGGCATTCCTAATCATCATTTGAAAAAACTATTGATTTTTCTCTCTCCCCTTCCTCTCTGAAATCAATAAAAATATATTTTTAAAAGAGAAGTCAATACATATGGAAATTTAATAATCTGATAAGAATAATACTTTATTTTTTATTTCCCCTTTTTATTATTGGGGTGACAATGGTCAACATGAACATAGAGGTTTCAGGTGTGGGTTTCTATGTTACAAGTCCTGTGTACTGTACCATATGCCCAAGAATAATATTTTAAACTAGAGGCCCAGTGCACGAAATTCATGCATGGTGAGGAAGAGGGGCATCCCTCAGCCTGGCGTGCACCCTCTCACAATCCGGGACTGCTGGCTCCTAACTATTCACCTGCCTGCCTGCCTGATTGCCTCTAACCACTCTGCATGCCTGCCTGACTGCCTCTAACCACTCCGCCTGCTTGATTGCCCCAGCCACTCGCCTGCCTGCCTGATCATCCCTAACCACTCTGCCTGCCTGCCTCATCTCCCCTAACCACTCTGCCTGCCTGACTGATTGCCCCTAACCAACTCTGCCTCAGCCCCTGCTGCTGCAGCTTCGTCCAGAAGGATGTCCAGAAGGTCATTTGGCCATCTGGTTTAATTAGCATATTATGCTTTTATTATTATAGATCAGTGGGGGAATGATGAATTACTAAACTATTAAATGGATTATTTGGGAAAAAATCAGTCTTCCTACAGGATAACTTAAAAAAAATTTTTTTTTTTAAATTAGATGTTAAATCATAGACCTAAATATAAAGAATTGAGTCAAAAACCACCAAAACAAAACAGGGGTAAATCTGTTCTCACCCTTAGAATGGTGATGTCTAAGTCCAGAAACAGTATCTAGAAATAAAAAAAAGACTAATAAATTTGAATAAATAAAGTTTAAAACTTCTATATCACCAACTTAAAAAGGAAACTCTAACTGGTTGGGAGGGGAGCCTAATCAGATTATAAAAGAGCCAGTTTTTTCAATATATAGAAGTCTGACAAATCAATTTTTAAAATGAATAAGAGACAAAAACTAACAATTAATGTAAAAAGGAATTTTAAAAAGCCAATAAACAATATGAAAAGATGTTCACCCTCCCACTCATAAAGAAATACACTTAATATCTGGGCAGATCAACAAAAACATAAATGCCTGATAATACCTAGTGTTGATGAGAGAGTGGAAATATAGAAACTTTAACCTGAGTGAAAATATAAATGAGAACAGCTTTTCTTGTCAGCAACTCAACATTATATAAATGTAAAAGTTGTCATTACTTACAAATATTACTGTTTATATAAAGTACAAAATAATATATAAATCAAATTAGAACTGGTATTATTTTAAAGCTATAGTGATTAAGATAATGTATATTGGCATATGGCTAGACAAACTGATATGTGGAATTAAAAAAAAAAAAATCCAGAAACAGGCTTATATATGGGAATTTATGGCACAGTACAGCTCACTGGGAGAATGGAAAGAATGTCAGTAAATGGATAGCGATTAGAAAAAAAATGAGATGCCACCAAAACAAAAATGAATTTCAGACAAATTAAAGACTTAAGTGTAAAAGTCAAAACTATAAAACTCTTAGAACCCAATACAAGAGATTTTTTTTGAGTTCCAGCTATCAAAGAATATTCAAACGAAGACATGAAATGTGTAAAAAACTTAACTGAAAAGCCTGGTAATTTAACATAAAAATTACCTGATCCTAATCATCAAAAGACATCAAAGAAAGAATGGACAAAACCACCACAAATCATAGAACAAGAAAAAGTATTGCTAACCTTTATAACCAAAATATGTATACCAAGAATCTATTTTTAAAACTGCCTACAAATCAGTAAGGAAAAGAAAAACCAACGAAAAAGTGGGCAAAAGAAATTAAGTCACATCATCATTATCTAGTGAATAAAAATGCAAAACCATACCATTTATTATTTAGTAATTTATTTTTAAAATGCCAAGAGAATTCCAAATACAGAATTCAGAGTTATGATTAATGAATAGGAAAAAAATAGGATGGGACCTGATGGGGCAAATGGGACTTCTAAACTGGACTAGGTAGTATTCTTTGATTATTCTGAATGCTATGCAGAGATTCTTTTCTTTTTTTTTCAGCCCTCTCCTGAGGATATGTTTATTGATGAGAGAGAGAGAGAAAGAGAGGAAGAGAGAGAGGGAGACAGGGAGGGAGGCAGAGAGGCAGAGGGAGGGGGGAGGGGAGGAGAGAGGGAGAGAGGGAGAGAGGGAGAGAGAAAGAGAGATGGAATCATCGATCCCAACTGGGCACCGAACCCACCAACCTAGGTATGTGCCTTGACCAGGGATTAAACCTGCAAATTTTGGGGGGCACAGGGCTACAATCCAACCAACTAAGCCAACCAGCTGAGGCTATACACAGATTCTTTACATTTAACATATATTTCTTACATAGTGGTTTATCTTTACTCAATATTTAATGCAAATTTTACACAACATGCAAATGACTAATAAACTATACTTTTAAAACCTTTGATATACCATTAGGGTATAGGGCAGTGGTTCTCAACCTTCTGGCCCTTTAAATACAGTTCCTCATGTTGTGACCCAACCATAAAATAATTTTCGTTGCTACTTCATAACTGTAATGTTGCTACTGTTATGAATCGTAATGTAAATATCTGATATGCAGGATGGTCTTAGGCGACCCCTGTGAAAGGGTCATTTGATCACCATAGGGGTCGTGACCAGAACTGCTGGTATAGGGTGTAGGGGTGTGTGTGTGTGTACGCGCGCGCGCGCGCGCGCGTGTTTAAGCAATTCTAGCTATTGCAAGGGTTACTTCTCCATAATTTTCCCCCCTTAAGGTCCTCCATAAAGCAAAGAGGAAGCTTACTTTTATATACAGAATAAAATTCATTCTATCTTTGAATAAGTAATCATTATTGCATCATCCTTCAGATACCACCTTTGTAGCCTTTTTTTTCTTAAGTTTTCATTTTTCACAATTGGAAATTGAGAATTTTTAACTTTCTGCCTGGGTTGAAAAAGACCCAAGGTCATCCACAGGTCCAATGATTTGCGAGGAGGATTTATGAGACTGATCAGTCATACAACTATCATTTATCACAATGAAATGATACAAATAAAAATCAATAAAGGGAAAATGTACATGCGGTGAAGTCCAGGGGAAATTGGGAGTACACTCCTACAGTTCTCTCCCAGTAGAGTCACACAGGATGCCCTTAGTTTTCCCAGCCACAAGTTGTGGTAACACGTGAAATACTGCCAACCAGGCAAGATCGTGAGAGTCTTCGAACCCAGGGTATTCACTGGCGGCTGGTCACGTTGTTCAGGCCTCTCTCTAGCACTCATTAAAATTCTAGACTCCCAGAAGGAAATGTTCAGCATAAACCATACTGTTTGCACAAACAGTTTAGGCACAGTGAACCACTCTTATCAGTCAGTGGTGGGGATCTTCTTGAAATCTAAGTTCCCAGACACCAGGCAAGGACCAAATTTGCAAGCAGGCCTTTTCAAGGATAGCAATTTAGGTTATGTTAACTCTTTTCTGCATACCACCAATAATGGGAAAGAGAAGAAAACTGCCAAAGACATTTTACAATTACGAGCTGATCAGAAGATGAATGAAAATAAAGTGAACAGCACTATAGATTAATAATGATGGTTAATTTGAATGTGTAAGTGAAATCTGAGACTGTAAGTCTTCAGATGACAATACTCTAAATGAATTTTCTGAAATTCAAGAATAAGATGAGTGAAGCCCTGGCCAGTGTTGCTCAATGATTAGTGTGTTAGCCCATGCACCAAAGGGTCACGGATCCCATTCCTGGTCAAGGGCATGTACCTGGGTTACAGGTTCCATCCCCAGCCCCAGTTGGGGTATGTGTAGGAGGCAACTAATTGATGAATCGATGTATATCTCCCACATCTCTCTTTCTCCCTCCTTCCCTCTTTTCACTGTCTCTAAAACTCAATGGAAAACTATCCTTGGGTGAGGATTAAAAAAAAAAAAGAATAAGCTAACTGAAAAGCTAAGGACAGAAAGGAAATATTAAATTTTCATTCAGAGTTCAGGATTTTATAGTAAAAGTAGAGGCCCGGTGTACGGATTCATGCACTGATGGGGGGCGTGGCCAGCAGGGATGGCCCGCTATGGGAGCACCGCTCATCATGGTCAGCCAAGAGGCTGTGGACCCACCCTCTGAGCAGCTGCTAAATGAGGAAATTAGTCTGAGCTGATATTTTGGGGTTATGTCTTGGGTAAAGGCATGTTCTGTGTCCTGGAAGAACCTGGCGGAGAGCTTTGCACCCTAAAGCCACTCAGTGAATGTCCTTGATGTGTGATACCAGGTCGGTGATACCATCGGGGATGTTCAGGGCAGCGGTGCTCCAGGATCAACACCATCAGGACAGCCTCCCCTGGGGGGACGGGAGGGTCCACAGTCACGTCCCTCTTGCCACCCGCCTATGCCAGCTCCCTGTGTTCTTTCTAGAATACACCTTAGAGAGCCTGCATCAGCTAGTGGGGTCAGGCCAGAGTGTGGATTGTTTCAAGTATTTGATAGGCCAGGACTGGGCAAACTTTTTGACTCGAGGGCCAGAATGGGTTCTTAAACTGGACCGGAGGGCCAGAACAAAAGCATGGATGGAGTGTTTGTGTGAACTAATACAAATTCAAAGTAAACATCATTACATAAAAGGGTACGGTCTTTTTTTTTTTTTTTTTTTTTAATTCATTTCAAAAGGGCCGGATCTGGCCCGCGGGCCGTAGTTTGCACACGGCTGTGATAGGTGCAGAGACTCGGCCTTACCCTGGGCCTGCTAGCGGCTGCTCCTGCTATAGGAGCAACCACTCATCCTGGTCAGCCGAGTGGCGCTCCCACTGTGGGAGTACACTGACCACCAGGGAGCACCTCCTCCATAGAACGTCTAGTCCCTGGTGGTCAGTGCGCATCATAGCGAATGGTCGACGGGTCATTCTGCCATTTGGTCGCTGGGCTTTTATATAGATACTAGAGGCCCGGTGCACAAAAATTGGTGCACTGGTGGGGAGGGGGGGATGTCCCTCAGCCCGGCCTGTGCCCTCTCACAGTCTGGGACCCCTCGGGAGATAACGACCTGCTGGCTTAGGCCTGCTCCTGGGTGGCAGAGGGCAGGCCCAATCCCTAGGTGCAGCCCCTGGTTGGGCTCAGAGCAGGGCTGATTGGGGAGTTGGGGCACCGCCCCTGTCATGCACAGAGCAGGGCGTATTGGGAGGTTGCAATGCCACCCTCAGTCACGCTCAGGGTAGGGCCGATTGGGAGGTTGGGGCACCGCCCCCTGTCACACTCAAGGCAGGGTCGATGGGGAGGTTGCGGTGCCACCCCATCACACACAGAGCAGGGCCAATCAGGGGGTTGGGGCGCTGCCCCGTCATGCACAGAGCAGGGCCCATCATGGGGGTTGGGGCTCCATACCCTGTCACACACAGAGCAGGGCGGATCAGAGGTTTGGGGCACTCCCCCCTGTCACACTCAGGGCAGGGCCGATGGGGAGGTTGCGGCTCCACCCCGTGACACACAGAGCAGGGCCCATGGGGGGGGTTGGGGCGCCGCACCCTGTCACACACAGAGCAGGGCCGATCAGGGGGTTGGGGAGCTCCCCCCATCAGGCACAGAGCAGGGCCGATCCGGGTGTTGGGGCGCCTTCCCCTGTCACGAACAGAGCAGGGCGGATAGGGAGGTTGTGGCCCTGCCCCCTGTCACACACAGAGCCGCAGGGCGATCAGGGGGTTTGGGCGCTGCCCCCTGTCACGCTGCCCCAGGGGCCAGGAGGCCTCATGGCTCCGCTTGAAACCGGCACAGTGAGGCCTCGCTTCTCCGCTGATCCCGGTGCTAGGAGGCTGCTCCACTGATCCCGGTGCTGGGAGGCCTCGCAGCTCCGCTTGACACAGGGGCAGTGAGGCCTCACTGCTCTGCTGATCCCGGTGCTGGGAGGCTCCGCTGATCCCGGTGCCAAGAGGCCTCGCGGCTCCGCTGATCCCAGTGCTGGGAGGCCTCGCGGCTCCGCAGATCCCAGGGTGTGAGGCCTCACAGCTCCACTGATTCTGGTGCTGGAAGGCATATTACCATCCTTTTACTGTAGAGGATAGAGGCCTGGTGCACGGGTGGGGGCCGGCTGGTTTGCCCTGAAGGGTGTCCTGGATCTGGGCGGGGGTCCTGCTTGGGTGCCTGGCCAGCCTGGATGAGGTGATGACTGTTTGCAGCTGGTCACACCCCCTTCAGGGTGGGGGTCCCCACTGGGGTGCCTGGCCAGCCTGAATGAGGGGCTGATGGCTGTTTGCAGCTGGTCACACCCCCTTCAGGGTGGGGGTCCCTACTGGGGTGCCTGGCCAGTCTGGGTGAGGGGCTGAGAGCTGTTTTTAGGCTGGCGGGTGACTGAAGCTCCCAACCTATCCTTTTTTTCTTTTTTTTTTTTTTTTTTTTATTCTGGGATTTATTTACCTTCTATGGCTGTCACTGGAACTTAGAGCCAGCTTTAGCACTGAGGCTCGGCTCCAGCTCTGAAGCCTCGGCTGCTGATCTGGGTTTGTTTGGGTTCTACAATTGAAACACTGTTGCAACTCCAGCTCAGCCCGCTGGCTGAAAGCATGGGGTTTATTTAACTTCTATAATTGCAACATTGTTTCTTAGAGTGCAAGCTCAGAGGCCAGCAGCGGCAGGCGGGGAACCTTGGCTTCCTCCTTCACTGGAGCAAGCAAGCCTCCTGTTCGCTTCAGGTGCCTGGCTGCCGGCCGCCATCTTGGTTGGCAGTTAATTTGCATATCACCCTGATTAGCCAATGGGAAGCGTGTGGGAGCTACGGTTAATTACCATGTTTGTCTATTATTAGATAGGATTCTGTGACAAGAACTTGGACCATCCCTGTATCCTGAAAGTAAGTGTGACAGTACCCTCTTATTTTTCATAATTATGCACCATGATTTGCTCTGTGCAACTTGTAAGTAGATAACTGTTGAAGGTAGCTATATACACAGGGTGAATGAAGGAAACAGATAATGCAAAAATAAAAAAACTCACTAGGTTGATCATTCTAACTGGTGTCAGATCTAGAAATGAAATGCCTTGTGATTAAAGGTCGAAGATAAATTAATGTTGTCCTTTCTATTACAAAATCACAGCCATCAAAATTCATAAAAGATCAAAACCTATCTGACATCTGGAATCAGTACGTACCAAATGGATATATATTTCATGTTCACGTATGTTAGCTAATTAATGGTTAGTTACATTCAAAGGACACTGAACATTTTGGGTATAAATACCAAAAAAAACCACAAATGTGTTATATACATATAATGGAATACTATTCAATTAAAACAAATGTACTACGAATACAGGCAATGATATGGATAAAACTCAAAATAATTAATTTGAAAGAAGCCAGGCCAAAAAAATAGAACATAACTTCATTTAAATAAAACTCTACAAAAATTCATACTAATCTATATGACAGAATCAAACCAGTAGTAGTCTGGAGGAGAGGGGGGAGGAAGTGATTAAAAAAAAAAAAAAAAAAGCTTGAGGAAAGTTTTGAGAATAATGGGTATGTTCACTATTTTGATTGTTGTAGTGATGGTTTCATAGGTGTATACATACATATGTCAAAACTTACAAAATTGTACCCTTTGAATAGATACAATTTATTGTATGTCAATTACATATCAACTAGAGGGCCGGTGCATGAAATTCGTTCATGGGGGGAGGGGTGTGTGTCCCCTAAGCCCAGCCTGCACCCTCTCTAATCTGGAACCCCTTGGGAGATGTCTGACTGCCGGTTGAGGCCCAATCCCCGGGATCAGGCAGGCCTAAACCGGCAGTTGGACATCCCTCTCACAATCCTGCACTGCTGGCTCCTAATCACTTGCCTGCTTGCCTGCCTGGTCACCCCTTACTGCCCCACCCCCTGCTGGCCTTGTTGCCCCAACTGCCCTCCTCTGCTGGCCTGGTTGCCGCCCCCCCCCCCCCGCCTAGTCATCCCTCATTGGCCCCCCATGCCAGCCTAACCGCCAACTGCCCCCCCCCTCCCGCCGGCCTGGTAGCACCACGCAGCCTGCTTGTTCAGTCATTTGGTCGTCCCTCACTAACCCCCCCTGCCGTCCTGGCCATAGGCAGCCATCTTGTTAGGGTGTGAGGGTTAATTTACATATTACCACTTTATTATATAGGATAAAGCTGACTTTTAAAATTAGATTGGTGTGCTAATTTATATTCTAATTTAAAATGTCTAATGAAATTTTTCCTTATTATTTCATTGCTCTGAAAATTATTTATAAAAAGACTTACAATATTTAAAAATGAAAAAGAATGGCAACAAAAAATAAAAGAATGACAAAGAGTGATAAATAATTCTCTAGGTACACTGAAGGTTAAGTGACTGTTTGCTAAGACAAATGACAAAGGCAGTCGATATAAAATTCTGCCAGGAGCTTCCAGTGGTCTGTGTTTCACACCTCTTAATGACTATGAAATTCTAGGGAAGATTTCTTTTACATGTATTTTAAGTGCAGCAAATGCCAAAAGTAGCTTAAGACAGATTAGTTATTTTTTAAAAACACCAGTGTACTATTGAAACAAAACCCACTCCTGGTCCTTAAGTCCAGAAAAAAAAGTAGCCAATTTGTTTCCCTCCTAAAACTTTATGTTAAGCGTCTTCGCAGACCACGATGGCATAATATTAGAAATAAACTACAATAAAAACAACCCAAAATACTCAAACACCTGGAAGCTGAATAGCATGCTATTAAATATTGATTGGGTTACCAATGAGATCAAAGAAGAAATTAAAAACATCCTGGAAACTAATGACAATGAAAACACAACAATCCAAAACCTATGGGACACAATGAAAGCAGTCCTGAGAGGGAAGTTTATAGCTCTACAGGCCTATCTCAAAAAACAAGAAAAAATGGGAGTAAATCATCTAACTCTACAACTCAAAGAATTAGAAAGAGAGCAACAAGAAAACCCCAGAGTGAGCAGAAGGAAGGAGATAATAAAGATTAGAGCAGAAATAAATGACATAGAGACCAAAAAAACAATACAGAAAATCAATGAAACCAAGAGCTGGTTCTTTGCAAGGATAAACAAGATTGACAAACCTCTAGCCAGACTCACCAAGAAGCAGAGAGAGAGGACCCAAATAAATAAAATCAGAAACAATAGAGGCGAAATAACAACAGACCCCACAGAAATACAAATGATTGTTAAAAAATACTATGGACAGCTCTACTCCAACAAACTAGACAACCTGGAGGAAATGGACAAATTCCTAGAAAAATACAACATTCCAAAACTCAATCAGGAAGAATCTAAAAATCTCAACAGGCCAATAACTATGGAAGAAATTGAAGCAGTCATCAAAAAGCTTCCAGCAAACAAAAGCCCAGGACGGGACGGCTTCACAGGGGAGTTTTACCAAACATTCAAGGAAGAACTAAAACCTATCCTCCTCAGACTACTACAAAAAATTCAAGAGGAAGGAACACTTCCAAGCTCATTCTATGAAGCCAGCATCACCCTAATACCAAAACCAGGTAAAGACAACACAATGAAAGAGAATTACAGGCCAATATCCCTCATGAACATAGATGCCAAAATCCTCAACAAAATCTTAGCAAATCGGATCCAGCAGTACATCAGAAAGATCATACACCATGACCAAGTAGGATTTATCCCAGGGATGCAAGGATGGTACAATATCCGCAAATCAATAAACGTGATACATCACATAAACAAATTGAAAGAAAAAAACCACATGGTCATATCAATTGATGCAGAAAAAGCATTTGACAAAATTCAACACCCATTTTTGATAAAAACTCTCAGCAAGGTGGGAGTAGAAGGATCATACCTCAACATAATAAAAGCCATATATGACAGGCCCACAGCCAACATCATACTCAACGGACAAAAACTAACACCATTTCCCCTAAGAACAGGAACAAGACAGGGATGCCCCCTCTCACCACTCCTGTTCAACATAGTACTGGAAGTGTTAGCCATTGCAATTCGGCAAGAAGAAGAAATAAAAGGCATCCAAATTGGAAAAGAGGAAGTAAAACTGTCCTTATTTGCAGACGACATGATATTATACATACAAAACCCTAGAGATTCCATCAAAAAGCTACTAGACTTAATACATGAATTTGGCAATGTAGCAGGATACAAAATTAACCCCAAGAAATCTGAGGCATTTCTATACACCAATAGTGAACTTTCAGAAAGAGAGATTATAAAAACAATCCCGTTTACCACTGCACCAAAAAAATTAAGCTACCTAGGAATAAACTTAACTGAAGAGGTAAAAGACCTCTACTCAGAAAACTACAGGATGTTGAAAAAAGACATAGAGGAAGACATAAACAGATGGAAGAACATACCGTGTTCATGGATTGGTAGAATCAACATCATTAAAATGTCCATACTACCCAAAGCAATCTATAAATTCAACGCACTTCCCATTAAAATACCAACAGCATACTTCAGAGATCTAGAACGAACTTTCCAAAAATTCATCTGGAATAAAAGAAGACCCCGAATAGCTGCAGCAATCCTGAAAAAGAACAAAGTAGGTGGGATCTCAATACCAGATATCAAGTTGTATTACAAAGCCACTGTTCTCAAAACTGCCTGGTACTGGCACAAGAATAGGCATATAGATCAATGGAATAGAATAGAGAGCCCAGAAATCGGCCCGAACCAATATGCTCAATTAATATTTGACAAAGGAGGCAAGAACATACAATGGAGCCAAGATAGTCTCTTCAATAAATGGTGTTGGGAAAATTGGACAGATATATGCAAGAAAATGAAACTAGACCACCAACTTACACCATACACAAAAATAAACTCAAAATGGATAAAGGACTTAAATGTACGACAGGAAACGATAAAAATTCTAGAAGAATCCAAAGGCAACAAAATCTCAGACATATGCCGAAGCAATTTCTTCACTGATACAGCTCCTAGGGCACTTGAAACTAAAGAAAAAATGAACAAATGGGACTACATCAAAATAAAAAGCTTCTGCACAGCAAAAGAAACCATCAACAAAACAACGAGAAAACCCACTGTGTGGGAAAACATATTTGCCAATGACATATCTGATAAGGGCCTAATCTCCAAAATTTATAGGGAACTCATACAACTTAACAAAAGAAAGATAAACAATCCAATCAAAAAATGGGCAAAGGACCTAAATGGACACCTTTCAAAAGAGGACATTCAGAAAGCCAAGAGACATATGAAAACATGCTCAAAGTCACTAATCATCCGAGAGATGCAAATCAAAACAGCAATGAGGTACCATCTCACACCTGTCAGACTGGCTATCATCAACAAATCAACAAACGACAAGTGCTGGAGAGGATGTGGAGAAAAAGGAACACTTGTGCACTGCTGGTGGGAATGCAGACTGGTGCAGCCACTATGGAAGACAGTATGGAGTTTCCTTAAAAAACTGAAAATGGAACTCCCATTTGACCCTGTGATCCCACTTCTAGGAATATATCCCAAGAAACCAGAAACACCAATCAGAAAGGATATATGCACCCCTATGTTCATAGCAGCACAATTCACCATAGCTAAGATCTGGAAACAGCCTAAGTGCCCATCAGTAGATGAATGGATTAGAAAACTGTGGTACATCTACACGATGGAATACTATGCTGCTCTAAAAAGGAAGGAACTCTTACCATTTGCAACGTCATGGATGGAACTGGAGAGCATTATGCTAAGTGAAATAAGCCAGTCAATAAAGGAAAAATACCACATGATCTCACTCATTCATGGACAATAGAGACCATTATAAACTTTTAAACAATAATAGATACAGAGGCAGAGCTGCCTCAAACAGATTGTCAAACTGCAGCGGGAAGGCCGGGGAGGGTTGGGGGGCAGGAGGTAGGGGGCTAAGAGATCAACTAAAGGACTTGTATGCATGCATATAAGCATAACCAATGGACATAAGACACTGGGGGATAGGGGAGGCTAGGGGACTGTCTAGGGTGGGGGGATAAAATGGATATATATGTAATACCCTTTGTAATACTTTAAGCAATAAAAAATAAAAACCTTTATGTTGTCAAATAAAAGTTATTATTATTTTCCACTTCTGTAAAACTAAAAAGTAATCAGGAAGTATATCTTCTGCTGCTAATATGCTTTTATTTATTTATTTTTTAAATATATTTTATTGATTTTTTTAGAGAGGAAGAGAGGGACAGAGAGTTAGAAACATCGATGAGAGAGAAACATCGATCAGCTGCTTCCTGCACACTCCCTACTGGGTATGTGCCTGCAACCAAGGTACATGCCCTTGACCAGAATTGAACCTGGGACCTTTCAGTCTGCAGGCCAACACACTATCCATTGAGCCAAACCGGTTAGGGCTGCTAATATGCTTTTATAGAGATAGTTTCTAATTGATGGGTTGTATTTTATCCAAAAATAAGTATTTTTCATTATTTGAAACAACTTGAAATAATCTAAATTATGATCCAAAAGCCAACCACTAATAAGTTCACTTAATACATTAGTTCAAACATAGGTAGCCATCAAACACACACATATACACACATGCATGTGTATACATGATACTGTTTGAAATTAAAATTCAGATTACCAAAACATTCTGTTTTTCTTCCTGAGCTTCATTACCAAAGACATGCTCAAGATGTACATTCTTCTTTGTAGTAGCAAATAGGCAAAGGGTGGCCAAATAGTGAAACAGAGGGTACCTTTCTTAATATGAAAATGTAAATAACTTTTAAATCCAATGTTCTTAAATCAGAGCACCCTTACTTTTTCTTTTAGTAATCTGCACTGATAGAATATGTTCAAATCAAGGTTATGAATGCTTGGTAAACGTTATAATAAAATGTTTTCCAAGATTATGATATACCATAAAAATTTTACATTCCAAACTTCCCTCATGTGCTCATGGAATTTTGAAGTCCTAAGTCTTCCTTAATAAGGACCTTGTTTAGGGCTGAATTGTGTTCCCCAAAACTCATATGTTAAAACCCTAAGTCCAAGTACGTCAGTATATGACTGTACTATATTTAAAAATAGAGCCATTAAAGATGTGATTAAGTTAAAACTAAAGGACCGGTGCACGAGGGTGCACCAGTGGGGTCCCTCAGTCTGGCCTGTGAGGATCAGGCCGAAAGTGGCTCTCCAACATCCCGGAGGGGTCCCGGATTGCGAGAGACCGGTTCTCAGGTGACGTACCCTGGAATCGGGCTTCCTCTTCCTTGGTCCTGGGCGCATCACCCGAGAACCACAGCTGCCAAGTCACCACAGCTCGGCAGCTCCTGTGTTGAGCGTCTGGCCCCTGGTGGTCAATGCGCAATCATAACTACCGGTCGGCCACTCAGATGGTCAGCCGGTCACTTAGGCTTTTATATATATAGATTAGGCCATTAGAGTATGATAATATAATCTGACAGGTATGCTTATAAGAAGAGGAAATGTGGATACACGGAGACACGCATCAAGGGGTACCTGTGCAGAGGTAATAGCATGAGAAAAAACAACAAGAGGATGCCATTTGAAAGCCAAGGAGAAAGACCCGAGAGAAAAGCAACTCTACCAGCACCTTCCTTCATCTTAGACTTCCAGCTTCTAGACTAGTGAGAAAATAAAATTTTGTTGTTTAAGCCACTCAGTCTATGGCACTTTGCTATGGCAGCCCTGCAAACTAATAGAGGGCTTAAAAAGCAATCACTAATAAATCCTATGCAAGTTTTCATTCCAATATTCTCACTGACAGAATTTCGAAATTTATAGCTATAAAGGAGAAACATTACAGGAAGGAAATATGATTAGAATATAAAATCCATGAGAGCAGGATTTCCTTTGTTCACTAATATATCCCCAATGCACAGATGCTCAATAAATAATTACTTAATGAATAAGTAAATGCATGGATCAGTAAATGAGTGGCTATGATTTTCTTTGTATAAATTACGAAGACATATATACTGTTGTAACTTCTGAAATAATGCCACTGTCTCAATATTATATATTCAAACGAGTATTTGTTTTAAAGTGAAATATTCTTTCAAAACTTACTGTCAAATTTTCCATTTGTAAATCAATTGTGAAAAAGAAAATTTCACAAATACATTCTTCAAGGACATAAGAAAAACTACATTCCAAAACAATAGATTTTCAAATAAATTAAAAGGCTAATTATTAACATACTACAGTATACTAGTACAGTTCTAAATGGATATGAGAGAACAGTAAACAAGCATCTATTTCTAGCTGCAGACTTATTATGGACCCATTGCTATCAGCGAAGTGCTACTAGAAACTATTTGCCAATACATGAAAGAATTATTTATTTTAATCCATTCACTTTAAGGAAGGAGTGTAATAGAGCATGTTGAAAGGCTGCGGAATTGCTGGAGTCCCAGAATCACTGAAGAATACTTTTCACTTTGGAGGAACCATGCAGTCAATAAAAAAGGATTCCAAAATAGAACAATACACTAAAGAGATCTGTTCAATGTCAAAGTTTGGCAATGCAGCACAGCCAAGAGAAAGTACTTTTAATCTTAGAACAAGGAGGAAGTATTAGACAATGTTTGTGCTTAACTTCAATTACTGTTCAAATTTACTTTAATCCAATTAGAATGCATTATTCATTACAGTATATTTTCTCTATTTGAAATCTATTTGGAAACTGTACCCTTAAATAAAAATATTTTGTCACCTATTAATGCTTAGTAATCTGGTTTAAAGAAAGCCTTGGATACTATATACCTTAATCCAAGGCTAAAGGGACATACTCCTTATACTTCAGGGCATAAATAACAAATCCATAGATAGCTTTTTGCAACATCTACTTTTGCTTCTAAAGGTTGGAGCAAAGACGTCCAAGAAGTGAAAAGAGAGCCTAAACTGCCCTACCCATTTTGGCTCAGTGGATAGTGTCTGCCTGCAGACTGAAGGGTCCCAGGTTCAATTCTGGTCAAGGGCACATGCCAGGGTTGTGGGCTAGATCCTCAGTGATGGGCATGCAGGAGGCAGCCAATAAGTGATTATCTCTCATCACTGATGTTTCTCTCTCTCTCCTCCCTTTCCCTTCTTCTCCAAAATCAATAAAAATGTATACACACACACACACGAGCTGAAACTGGACTTTACTGCTTTATTTCAGCTAAACAGATACACTACTTGATTAGCATTCTCTATTAGCATCGCTGAAATTAATCTAACTTCAGTAAAACAATACTGCACTTATGCACTAAGTCAGACACTGTAGGTTGCTCCACCCAAAGCTACAATTTCTTTATCTTGCTTTTCTCTAATTCAGAGGCTATCAAAGCTAAATACTACCTTTCCTACTCTCCCTTTGTACTGAGAGTCCATGTGAAATAATTCTAATGAATGAAATAAAAGCAGATGCTTTCAGGCTGCATAAACCACACCTGTTCCCCCTTTCCACTTCCTCTTCCTGTTTTTAGGGCTGAAGCTCCAACAGTCTCAAAATGAGACAAAGGGCAAGAGAAAAACAGATAAATCAGTAGCCATAGCAGTTTGATTAAATAAAATACATCCACTGATTAAATTAGAAAAAGTAAAAGTCCACTTGTTTAAAGCCATTGTTAGTTTAGTATTTAATTATTTGCAATCACAATCTAAACATAAGTGAACTAAGTAAATGGCCCATACTGTTTAAATCTATGCTGTAAGGCTTTCCCCCACTGGGGGTAGGGGCAGGGTGTTGGTAAAAAGGGGAGGGCAATTATATAACTGTAAGGCAATGTTTTCTCAAACTTTTCTACTAAATGTCTTGTAATAGGCAAAAAAAAAAAAAAAATCATTACTTTAAGATATGAAAGACATAGCAAAGAGTCGTAACTATGCATACAGTATTTCTTAAAAACCTTACCAGTATCTTTAACCTTACACAAATCTCACATATACAATTACATATACAAATTAAATGACATGTCACAAGTTTCTATATGAAAATAAGATTTTAAAGCCTCTTTTTCTTATTTAAAAATTAGAGGCCCGGTACATGAAAGTTGTGCACTGGGAAGCGGGGTAAGGGGGTTCCCTAAGCCCGGCCTGTGGCCTCTCACAGTCCGGGACCCCTCACTCCTTACCGATCAGCTCACTGCTCCTTAGTGCTGCTGTGGAGGTAGGAGAGGATCCCACCAGGGCCACTGTGCTCACCAGCTGTGAGCCAACTTCTGGATGAGCCGCACTCCCCCTGTGGGAGCACAATGACCACCAGGGGGCAGCTTCTGCATTGAGCGTTTGCCCCCTGGTGGTCAGTGTGCATCATAGTGACCAGTCGTTCTGGACGTTCCGCTGTAACGGTCGCTTAGGCTTTTATTATGTAAACTAGGGGCCCAGGGCGCGAATTTGTGCACCCTGAAAGGAACTGTGGACCATGAGGCTGTGGTAGGCACAGGGATGGGTCTCAGCCCATCATCTGTGCCCCCCGCCCAGCCCCTCCCACCATGGCTCCTGGCACCCTGTCTGCTGGCAGCCCTACTCCCACCGCCACTGCTCCCACGCGCTGACAGCCTCGGTGCCACTCGCACCCACTGAGGGCGTGGAGCGATTGGGGCTGGCACCAGCAGCGGGTGCGAGTGAGGTTGGCGCCATCAGTGGGTGCGAACGGCGGCTGCTGCCCTGATTACCCCTCAAGAGCAGGGTGAGGTGGAGAAGACCTCAGGGGCGATCAGGGCCGGCATCTGCCACTCGCACCTGCTGATGGCACTGAGCAATCAGGACTGGCACCAGCACAGGCAGCGGGTGCAAGTGGCGGTTCTGGTGCTGGCTGCAAGTGCGAGTGGGGCCGGCGCTGGCAGCAGGTGCGAGCGCCGGGCGGGACAGCGGTGTGTGGGAGCAAAGAATTTCCAGTAACCAACAGAGGCTTGCCCCGATGACAGTGCCCACCTTGGTCTGGTGCCCCCGTTCACCTGCTCCACCATCCCATCATGGCCGATGCCTGTCATTTTCTGAACACGCCCCCTGGTGGTCAGTGCACTTCATAGTGACCAGTTGTTCTGCCGTTTGGTCTATTTGCATATTAGCCTTTTATTACATAGATATGTTCAAGAAAATTTTATGTTATAAAATGACTTCTTGGTACCACAAAACACATCATATTTGTTCCTGAAGCTACTTGTACCAAGGCCAAAAATCATATCTGTAAAAGGAACTATTATCAAGGTTTAGAACCTTAGAAGGCACTCATAAAAACCTTACTGACTTTTTACTGGGCGTGTTTTCATCTCTCTGGGATTCTCTCACTTTAATAACACTGAAATCAAATATAGTTTAATGCCCTATTACAAAAAACTTTATGATAGCTTCCCTTAGGAGCCATTACTAAAAGCAAGAATTTGTAAGAGTTTTTACTCTTAAAAGCATATTATGGAAGAACAAAAAAAAAATGTAGCTTCCTTTATGAAATACAAGTTTCTGATCTTAACACAGCTAATTTCCTTCTAGATAATCTTAGGCTCTGGTCTTACTGCATCTACTATTTTGAAATAGCTAATCCTAACCTTGGCACTCTCTTAGAATCACCATAAGTTTGTTCATTTTTATTAACATCCATCCCCAAGGACTTGCATTATAGACAGCTTGCAAAACTCTAGATTAAGAATCTGAGTGCTCTCTGCACTCTCCCCACATTTCTAAGGGTCTTTTCTCTGATTTCTAAGCAAGCCTCTTTTTGGAGACTGACACTAAAAATTAACTCATCTTTTGGTGCTATTGCTTCATCTACCCACCTACCCACACACCCACAGGCACATGCCCACAGGACAGCACATACACACAAAGGCTTTAAGATTATAGAGTAAACAGATGATTGCTTCCTCACAATAATGTATTAATGTAACTATCTTAGATGGATGTCTCGTAAGATATTTCTAACAAACAAGATGGTACCTTTTATTACTTTTCAAAAGTTCCCAGCAATAAATAAAGTACTAACTGTATTTTTAAATGTTAAAATTCCTATTTATCTATAAACTAAGGAAGCAAACACTAATAACTGATATTAAAAGTACCAGTGCTATCAGAAAATAAACTTCCTGCATATTGATAGTATGTTTATACATTAGAAAGATCTGTTTACCCTTATTGTTTAAAGCTATCCTCCTATCTAATCTAATAAAAGAGAAAAATGGTAATTGGCGTACGACGATACCCTTTTCATTGGCTAATCAGGGCTATATGCAAATTAACTGCCAACTAAGATTGAAGGTTAACTGCCAACTAAGATTGGCAGTTAACTGCCAACAAGATGGCGGTTAATTTGCATATGTAGGCACAATGCAGGGAGGCAAAAGGGAAAGCAGGAAGAAGCCCCCTGACACTGACAGTGATCGGAAACCCAGGGGGGAGCTAAGAGCTGGGGGGCAGCCATGATTGGAGAATCAGGCACCTTTGCCGCCCTGGCCAGTGATAGCAGGAAGTAGGGGTGGAGCCAGCGATGGGAGCTGGGCACGCTCGAAGCTGGCAGTCCCGGGAGCTAGGGGTCCCTTGCCTGGGCCTAAAGCGGAGCCCACGATCGCGGGGCCACTGCAGCTGCGGGTCCCCGCTGCCCGGGCCGGACGCCTCAGCCAGAGGCCTCAGGCCTGGTCAAGGGGCCGATCCAGTGATTGGTGATCGGAGGGTGATGAGGGTCAACTCCTCTGGCTGAGGCATCAGGCCTGGGTGGGGGGCGGAGCCGGGGATTGGGGGGATATGATGGTCCCCTTGCCCAGGCCTGAAGCCTGGGTCAGAGGCGTCAGGCTTGGGCGGGGGGTGGAGCAAGCGATCAGAGGGAGATGGGGGTCCCCTGCCCAGGCATGATTCCTGGGCCAGAGGCCTCAGGCCTGGGCGGGGGCCAGAGCCAGTGATCGGAGGGAGATAGGGGTCCCCTGTCCAAGCCTGACACCTCTGGCGGAGGCGTCAGGCCTGGACAAGGGGCCGATCAGGCGATCGGAGGGTGATGGGGGTCTACGCCTCTGTCAGAGGCGTCAGGCCTGGGCAAGGGGCCGATCCTGCGATTGGAGGGTGATTGGGGTCAACGCCTGAGGGCTCCCAGTATGTGAGAGGGGGCAGGCTGGGCTGAGGGACACTCCCCCCCCCACACACACACACACAGTGCACGAATTTCGTGCACCGGTGCCGGGAGCCGGTCCATCCTTGCTGTCAAGGGACCTGGCATATATGGCATACTGTTCTTAATATGTTTGCTCACCTTCTTGGCACTATGTGTTTTAACCAAGGTCACCTCTCCGAGAAAGGTTGAATCCCCAGGTAGGGATTTTCCCCTGAAGTTAGGGAGGGAATAAAACCCCTCAACTAAGTGCCAGGCGGGTAATTAATCACTTTAACTATGAACAATCATGCTTAAGCTACATAATCTTTACTTCCTGGAATGGAGATAAGAAACACCCTAACCTTTGTAATAGAGATTGATAGGATTGAATCAACTGGTATAAATACAGTTGTAACAAGACAGAAAGAGACAGAACTCAGAACTTAGAACAGAATCAAGAAGACAGAACCTACACGGAGCCTAGAGACAGAAGAACTTTGCTGGAGAGAGCATGCCGGAGGATCCTGGAGAGGGACTGGCCTCGGAGCCTAGAGACAAAGCCTAGCGGGAGAACATGGCAAGGGATCCTGGACTGAACCTGACTACAGAGATTGGCAGGAGAACCTGACTGGAACCTGGACACTGAACCTGACTGGAGAGCCTGGACAGAACCTGGCTGGAGATCCTAGCGAGGGAACATGGCTACAGAACCTCGCTGGAGATCCGAAGCAGAACCTCTCTGGAGATCCGGGCTAGAGATCCTGGCTAGGTTGCTGATCAACTGAACGCTGTCTCCATGTCATTCCTTCTTCGCCAACTCCGTCCACGCCTTTGGGGACCCCTGGACCCGCTGGGGTTGGACCCCGGCACACCGGGCTCCTAGTTTCTAATATGTACTAATCAAAAGCTGTGGGATAATTTCTATTTTTTGTTGATATTTTCCCTGACCCCAAAATGTGCCCTGCTTTGATTGCATATTTTAAAAAAATTATTTAAAATTTAGTTGTATTTATTGCAAAACTTTAAATTTTGAATATATACAAATACCTTAATGAAAAATGCAACTAGAACCAAGTAGTCTTAGAAGCTCTATTTCTGTATACAGTCTTTTGTCAATACTACCAGCTATAAAATTCAAAGTGTGGGAAAACGCCTTTAAAAACTCTATCCACAGAAGTTTAAGTAAAGAAAAACATTATTTTATTACCCAAATTAAATTACCTAATGATTTTCTTAGATAAGTATAATAACTTAGATGCCCTTCTAACTATAATTACAAAGTATGACCACAGCAAGAAATTTTCAATAAAATATTTTTTCACACCAAGGGGTAACCAAGAACCTCAAGTGGTAGTTTGTAATGAATACCACAGGATGGGTCTAAAGTGGTTTAAATGATTTAAGGGTTTAGGGGTGATAGAGATTAAAAATTCTATGGTATGCTTTGTTAAAACTGATTCTAGGATAAAAACAGCATTCTTAAAACTTCTTATAATACTTCTTCATAAGGTGTTTAATTTGTCTAAATATAAAAAGGGAAATTTCAGCCTTAACCGGTTTGGCTCAGTGGATAGATAATCAGCCTGTGGACTGAAAGGTCCCAGGTTTGATTCTGGTCAAGGGCATGTACCTTGGTTGCAGGCACATCCCCAGTAGGAGGTGTGTAGAAGGCAGCTGATTGATGTTTCGCTCTCATCAATGTTTCTACCTCTCTATCCCTCTCCTTTCCTCTCTGTAAAAAAGTTAATAAAATGTATTTTTTTAAAAAAAGGGCAATTTCAGTATGGTTAACTTTATAAAAATATTGTTTGATAAATTTTAAACCCTTTTCCTAAAATATCCTGTTGTGCATACTACAGGAAAAAAAGCAGGCTTAACACTCGAAAAACAAAACTGTAACTGGAGCTATTAAAACCCATGCATATGAATTTTATACCACCTCACGGTTTAATGACCAATACAAATGTTAAAACAAACTCATAAAAAAGCTATTTCTAGAAGTAGAGTATTTTTTTCTTGCACAACCACTTCCAAGTTATATTTCAGAAAACATCACTTGGAAAATAAGAATTCTCTGGAACTACAAGGAGTTTAAAGTGGGGGTAAGGGGGAAATTTAGGTGACCAGAAAAGCAATCTATTCTTTAATGAAGGTGTAAAGAAACCTGTTTCAGTATAATTTTTTCAGTCAACTAGCAATTTGGAGACCTCTCTACATCATCAATTAGGAAGTTCCAGTCCTACAAAAACTAAGAAAGAGCTTTCATTCAAAATAATAATTCAGAATAAGTAATTATTCCCCCAAATACTATATTCATTAGAAAGCTCTTCTGCTTCCAACTTGGTTTTAAACCATATGTAGTTTCTGATTGCAGAAATCAGGTAAAAACACATCAATTCTTTTTTTGGTATTATTAATCCTCATCTGAGGGTATTTTTTCCATTGATTATTTTTAGAGAGAGTGGAAGGGAGAGGGAGAGACACACAGAGAGAAACACTGATTCAAGAGAGACACATTAATTGGTTGTCTCCTGAACACGCCTCCAACAGGCCAGCGTTGGCCTGGGATTGAGCCTGCAACTAATTTATGTGCCCTTAATAGGAATCGAACCCATGACCCTTCAGTCTGCGAGCCAATGCTCTAAAAGCCAAACCGGCTGGGCAACACATCACTTCTGTATGTCATTTAATATTTTATATGGAGAAACCATTTATCTTTTAGGCAAATGTTACATTTATTTTAGAGATACCACTGCATTAATACAATCACTGTTTCACTTATAGGGGATGGGTAGGCTCATGTTTCTTTTGTTATTTGTTTTGTTTAAAAGCTCCCCCCCGACACACATACAATCTAAATACCAACTCTTGATTTGGTTATGAAATCACAAAGACAATGAAATAATTCTTTCATATCAATGTTGTTTTCTATATACTTAATTCACAGTAGCAAAACATAAAAATAAGGTTAATAATTAATCTTCATAAATGGAGAATGGCATTTTACATGTAACCTTCATAAAAATCAGATCTTTTTTCATTACACTTTCACTGTACACAAATCAATTTTTTACTTGTGTCATACACACAAAAGACAGGTAATTATATGCCACGAAATTAAAGTCAATCAAATAATCTAATCTGAATCATAATTATTTTTTGCTGAAATACTACTGAATTTTAAAGCTAAGTTTTTTCAGAAGTATTATTCAAACCCACCTTAGATCCAAAAATTAAAGACACTGTACTGTTTGTTGTTGGTGCATCCTACTTTACAGTGACATAACACTGGAGAAAAGGCAATCCAAGTGTTTGATGCTAGGAGACATTTTTTCAAACACTTCAATCAATCCAAGACTGAAATTGCAGAAAAATGCCTTGGTAAATGCTGCTTTCTGGCTGTCCTGAACATTTAATCTAGATCCAAAGCATACTTTTAAAAAGATTTATATTAAAATGTTGCATTCTTCAGCTGTTTCCACCCCCACAGCAGAGATCAGGTAAGCGCTTTGTGAATGAAATTAAGATGCTGTTTCTTTTTCCCCATTATAATCAAATTCCCAGAATGGAAGTTCTCATTTGCACCACTATGTCAGAGCCCAAAACCTTGCTAATAATGTCCTTAAAATTTAATGCAATATCAGATTAATCATAGGAGCTCCACCTGCTACAGTGTAAGCACTACTATCCCCTCCATGAGAATAAGATGCAACAAGAGTAGAGCCACTATGCTGAAATATTTTCTGGCTGTCTTCGGAGAGGGGCCGCGAAGGGCTCATTATATAGTGTGATTATAGATGAGCACGAGCTTATCATACATAATGCTTTCCTTACGACAACAGTAAGCATTCTAGGCTAATTTACAATGTAGTTTAAAGGTAAAAAAAGAATACCTCAATCACTTTTTTGTTGTTTGATTCCGCTTTTTGAACCATTCCAGAAAAAAAAAAAATTAATTATCTGGCAAAATTATACTAGAACTAATAAAAAAAAGTTCAGTTAAGTAAAAATATTTTAATACATCAAAGTAACTTAAAATTTGGGGAAATGTTACTGAATCCATTTTGTTGTATATCTGTAACACAGAAAATTTAAAGGCAAAAAGTCAAGCAATTTAATTCACTGAGATATCATTTATCTGCTCTTCCAAAGATTATTTTCTGTGCTTGGCTTTTTAAATCAATCTATTAGCAGAAAAGTATCATTACCTAATTACATCCAAAACAAGGAGAACAATATGAAAATGGCATTCTTAGAGTATTTTATATATAAAATTTTGCACATAAATTATAACATAGCTTTGTTATAATTAAAATGGGTAATATTTATTTAAACTTAAAAGTTAGTTAACCAATAATAGCAAAATCCAGGGTAACAACAGAAAAATACTTCTTTCATCTATGTAATTATCTTTTCTTTCTCCTACTATATATGGGGTTTTCTAAGCAATGTCTACTGAAGTTAGGAAATTATCAGGATAATGAAGACTATTGAATTTTACAAAACTAGAGTTATCAAATCATATATTTGTATTCAAACACCTTACTTCTCTAACTTAATAAATAAAGCTTTTTAACAAATATATATATTTATTGGGTTTAGAAAGAAATGGAGAGGGAGAGAGAGGTAGAAACATCAATGATGAGAGAGAATCGTTGACTGGCTGCCTCTGCATGCCCCACACTGGGACTGAGCCTACAACCCAAGCATGTACCCTGACCGGGAGTTGAATCATGACCTCCTGGTTCATAGGTTGATGCTCAACCACTGAGCCAAGCTGGCTAGGCAATAAAGCTTTTTATGGAAAGATATACTTTGCAATACCCCAAAGACAGTGAGCCAAAAGACAAGAACTTCCTATCACCAATCACTACTCTAATTCCAAATCTACCCAAGGGTACATTTAATTCTAATTTCCTAAACTTTCTCTATTCTGTCCCATTCCTAGTTAAGCAATTTTATAAAACAGGGGTGGGTGTCCTAGCTGGTTTGGCTCACTGGATAGAGCGTTGGCCTGTGGACTGAAAGGTCCCAGGTTCGATTCTGGTCAAGGGCATGTACCTTAGTTGCTGGCACATCCCCAGTAGGGGGTGTGCAGGAGGCAGCTGATCAATGTTTCTCTCTCATCGATGTTTCTGACTCTCTATACTTCTCCCTTCCGCTCTGTAAAAAAAACAACAAAAAAGAAACCAAACCAAAACAAAACAACAACAAAAACAGGGGTGGGGAATGTCCTGCCTGCAGGCCGTATAAGGCCTACAAAATCATTTGGTCTGACCTGCCAAGGCAATTGCAGGCAAGACTCGAAATTCAATAAATCTAGGAGCTCTTTTCATAGCTGCACTATTCTTTATTCTTATTTTCTTTACTTCACCTCTGCCCTTTCATATTCCTTTTTCTTCCCCTCTATTTCCTCCTATATTTTTTTTTTTCCTTTTACCATTCTTATTCTCTTTTCTCTTTCCTAGTTCTCTCTCCTTTTATGGTTGTTTTTGTTACTATACTGGTCTTCTGTATAGTTTTGTTTTGTGTTTTATTTTGTTCTGTCAGCACTTGCACAACAGCTTGCATGATGTGGTAGGGAGTGGGCCTCACAGTAAGCCAGGCTGGGAGGAGATTCCATCCACAAATGGGACCACAACATTCAAGACCCAATTACAACAGGAGAGACCACATAACACAAGGGACATTCCTAAAGCACCCAGCTTAGGCGATTGCACCACTGGGTCACACAAAACACTTATACATAAGGCCAACCCTCAAAGACTGGGAGGCATAGCGGTTTGATCTAACACATAGAAACATATACAAAGGGAGAGCAAAAATGAGGAGACAAAGAAACAAAACCCAAATGAAAGAATCACCAGAAAAGGAACTAAATGAAATGGAGGGAAGCAACTTGTAAGATAATTAACACTAGAAAGTATACTGGTGAAAGTATATACCTATATTGCCCAAAAGCAGTCAAAATGACTGCATTGTGAAAGAATAATATTGGAGCACTCTTCACTTATGTTCCTTAGCTTTTCCAATAACTCACTTCTATTCGACATTTCTTTCATGAATTTAGGGCGCAAAAGAAATAAAATAAACAACTTATTAGAACAAGTATCACTGCATAAAGATTCGAATAACAAGTACTAGTTTAGTTTAGCTTATTGAGCAACTGCAACTTATCAAGTATCGACAATTTATCATGTACTTGTATGTTATCATGTGATGGTAATCGAAAAAAAATGAAAACTGTTATTTCAATACAGAGCCGAACTGGTCATATAAGAAATTTACTCAATTCAATAATAAGAGTCATTTGATTATTTAAAATTTCCCAAGCAGTCAAAATGACTGCTTTTGGGCAATATAGGTATAACACATATATATATACCGGAAATGAATGAGGGGGGAGGTAACTACAATTATTAATAAACGCATTTATATGTTGTACAAAAAGTCACAAAATTCTAAGACATTGTGTCCTTATATACATAATTGTTTTTCTAATTGAAATTAAAAAGCAGTCAAAATGACTTCCTTGGGCAATCTAGTGTTAAAGTATTAGTTATAAGGGTGCTCAAACAACTTCGTAAGATCTACAAGCAACTGATTAAGAACTATTAAGTTCTTAATAAGGATCTTAATGAGAACTACACTAACATGAAAGAAGAGATAGAAACCATGAATCAGAATCAATTAGAAATGTAGAATGACAGAGCTGAAACAAAGAATACCCTGGAAAGAATCAACAGTAGACTAGAAAAAGTGGAGGATCAAATAAGCGAATTAGAAGACAAGGTAGAAAAAAACACCCATTCAGAGCAACAACTGGAAAAAAAAAGAAAGAAAAAGAAAAAGCAGGAGAGTTTAAAGGAGCTGTGGGGCAACATGAAATGTAACAACCTATGAATCATAGGGGTACCAGACTGAGAAGAATCTAAGCAAAGAATAGATAACCTGTTTGAAGAAATAATGACAGAAAACTTCCCTGACCGGGTAAAGGAAAAAGTCACACAAATCCAGGAAACACAGAAACTCCTAATCAAGATGAATCCAAAAAGACCCAAACTAAGACACATAATTAAATGGCAAATGTTAAAGACAAAGAAAGAATCTTAAAGGATACAAGAGAGAGAAAGAAAGTTAGCTAAAGAGAGCTCCCATTAGACTGTCAGCTGATTCTTCAATAGCAACACGTCAGGCCAGAAGGGAGTGGCATGAAGTATACAAAGCAATAAAAAACAAGCACTGAATCCAAGACCACTCTATCCATTAAGGCTATCATTCAAAATAGATGGTGAAATAAAGAGCTTCACAGAAAAAACAAAGGCTAAAGGAGTTTACTACCACCAAACCAGCACTGCAAGATATGCTAAAGGGACTGTTGTAAGAATAAATAGAGCATAGACATAAAGAATAAAAATGGCAACAAATAAGTACCTATCTATAACCTTAAATGTAAATGGCTTAAAATGCTCCAATCAAAAGATATAGGTTGCTGAGTGGTTAAGAAAACATGACCCATATATATGCTATCTACAAGAGATCCATCTCACATCAAAAGACTCACACAGGATGGAAGAGAAAGGACTGAAAAAACTTCCCCATGCAAATGGTAATGAAAAAAAAAAAAAGCTAGGGTAGCAATACTCATTATCTGACAAAATAGACTTCAAAATGAAGGCCATCACAAGAAACAATCAAGGCCATCCTATCTAATAAAAGAGAAACATGGTAATTGGCGTACGACCGCTACCCTTCCCATTGGCTAATCAGGGCAATATGCAAATTAACTGTCAGCCAAGATGGCGGCCGGCAGCCAGGCAGCTTGAAACTAACATGAGGCTTGCTTGCTTCAGTGACGGAGGACTCCAACGTTCCCCGCCTGCCGCTGCAGGCCTCTGAGCTGCAAGCAACTATGTAACAAACATAGAAGCTAAACAAAACCCCAGAAACCTGCTGGGCTTCAGCCAGCCGGATCACAACATTGTAAGCAAAGGCCAGAAACCTACTTTCAGCAGCGGAGGCCTAAGAGCTGGAGCCAAGCCTCAAAGCTAAAGCTGGCCCAGAATAAAAAAAAAGAAAAAAGAAAAAAAGGAGCGGTTGGGAGCTTCAGTCACCCCCAGCCTAAAAACAGCCCTCAGCTCCTCACCCAGACTGGCCAGGCACCCCAGTGGGGACCTCCACCCTGAAGGGTGTGTGACCAGCTGCAAACAGCCATCATCCCCTCACCCAGGCTGGCCAGGCACCCCAGTGGGGACCCCCACCCTGATCCAGGACACCCTTCAGGGCAAACCAGCAGGCACCCACCCATGCACCAGGCCTCTACCCTATATAGTAAAAGGGTAATATGCCTCCCAGAACTGGGATCAGCGGAGCCGCGAGGCCTCCCGGCACTGGGATCAGCGTGACAGTGGGCAGCGCCCAAACCCCCTGATCGCCCTGCAGCTCTGTGTGTGACAGGGTGCGGCGCCCCAACCCCCTGATGGGCCCTGCTCTGTGCGTGACAGTGGGGGGCTGCGCCCCAACCCCCTGATTGGCCCTGCTCTGTGCGTGACAGGGTACAGAGCCCCAACCCCCCTGATGGGCCCTTCTCTGTGAGTGACAGGGGGAAATGCCCCAACCCCCTGATTGGCCCTGCTCTGTGCGTGACAGGGGGTGGTGCCGCAACCCCCCAATCGGCCCTACCCTGAGCGTGACTGAGGGTGGAATCACAACCTCCCGATCGCCCTGCTCTGTGTATGACAGGGGGCGGCGCCCCAACTCCCCAATCAGCCCTGCTCTGAGGCCGACCAGGGGCTGCACCTTGGGATTGGGCCTGCCCTCTGCCACCTGGGAGCAGGCCTAAGCCAGCAGGTCGTTATCTCCCGAGGGGGTCCCAGACTGCGAGAGGGCACAGGCCGGGCTGAGGGGCCCCCCTCCTGCCCGAGTGCACAAATTTTTATGCACCGGGCCTCTAGTTTCATAATCAGAAAGGAATCAATACAACATGAGGATATAAACCTGGTAAACGTATATGCACTCAAAACTGAAGCACCCAAATATATATAAAAAAAACTTCTGGAGAACTTTAACAGAGAGTTAGATATCAATCTTAATATATATAAAAACCCTGGGTCCATCATGACCGCACGGAGGACCAGTCCATCCCCCGGCCCTCAGGCTCCATTGATCAGGGGATGGCTAACAGGGGAACTGGGTCCCTCAGGCTCCAATGAATCCGTGGCAGCAGCGACTGGTGAGTGGGCGGAAGGCAGACCGCTTGGTCCCTTCCCTGGCCTGCAGGCTCCCATTGATCAGGGGATGGCTAACAGGGAACCAGAGTGAGTGAGTGGCGCTCACTCTGGTTCCCTGTTAGCCATCCCCTGATCAATGGAACCAGAGTGAGTGGCCCTGGCCGGAGACTGGCAAGCAGCTGGAAGGCAGGCCTCCTGGTCCCTCCTCCTGGCCCTCAGACTCCAATCAAGGGGTGGCGGAGGTGGGGCGGAACTGGGGACTGGCTTCCTTAGTAGTCTAGCAGGTACAATCTCCAGAGGACAGGCCAGGCACCAATGGACCAGCGCCACAGGCACAATGCTGATAGTGCTCCTGGCCTCCTGGAACTCGGCCTCAGGCACTACAGCTGCTTCCCCTCCCTAGACACTCCACAAGGAAGAAAGGCTACCGCCAGCAGCGCCACCTAGCGCTGTTACTGCTCTACAGTGCCAGAGGTTACTGCTCTCCCTGTGCTTCCTCCAGGTTGACCGCCCTGCTCCAGATGAAGTGTGCGCACTGCACACGGAAGGAGATGTGAGTAGATAGCACACAGGCAATTAATTTGAAAAGATTTTGGACCAATCGTTTCCCTCATTGGTTTGTTGGTTTGTTCCTCTCTAAGTATTTCCTTAACAACCTCAAAAAGGGAGCAGATACTAATAGGAACAGTCCATTAAGGCTAATTAAAGCCATTAAAATTAATTTTGTTTGGAGATTTATTGGGAAATTTGGGACTCCCATTGAGACCATTGATGCACGCCGGGGAGTCACCTGGCAGAGCCCCTGAAATGACTGCTGATGGGGGCTGTGACACAGTGGCTGCCCCCTTGCCCCCCGCCCTGCAGGCCTCGCACCTGCTCTGAGGGGCTCTAGCGCTCTCACTGCTTAGCTCATCATCATAGCTGCACCTCCAACCCCTTCAGGTTATGAGAGGAGAATAAGAGGGTGTGAACCGTGAAGGCCTAACTGGGAGACGTTTTCACAAGAAGGTGGACCCAGCCGTCATTTTATGATGTGGTTTGTGAACTATTAAATGTCCCCCCTTAAAATATATCTTCAGGGTGTGCCCAGTGCCAGGGAGCCCACGGGGAGCAGAGCCCTTAGATGTAAGCATTCTGTGCATTTCGAGGTCTCCTGAGGGTATATGTCCTCCGGAGGGTGAACCCCAGGCTTCAGGGAGGCCTCCGACAATTGTTTGAACTTACGGCTCTCACAATGTGTGAAGGCAGGAAAACCGGCTGTGTAATTTGCATCCTGTCCCCAGGTGTTACAGGGCAACACGCAAAGCTAAATGGGTGGAACTGCGATGGCACCTCAGCTGACTGAGGTGGGAGGGTTCCCTGAATCCCTGGGCATCTGTGATCGCGGGAGTCCTCGCAAAGGGGGCCGAGGGAGGCAGAAGGAGGACCTGAGGAAGTGTGAGGAGCTCGGCTGTTATTGCTGAAGGAAGAGGCTGGAAGCGGAGCCAGTGGTTCTCCCAAGCCCCTGGGCAGAGACGCGCCAACCACACCCATTGCTGCCACTGTGTCCCCACCAACAGAACTGCAAGTCCATCAGCATGCGCTGCTGTCAGCCCATGTATGTGTTCCTTCATTATAGGAGGATGGAAACTGGCCCCCAGGGGGATGGGATCAGAGGCTCTGTGGCCAATGAGCAACCAAGTGGAGAGTAAGTGGTGGGGAGGGTGAGGCCAGCACTTCAGAAAGCGAGGTGTACTCAGGAATACACTGGGGGACACTGAGTGGTGCAGGAACACAGGAGCAGGGCAGGCAGACAGCGGTACTGCATGAGAGGGGAGGTGGTGCCAAAGGGCAGCGGGGGCAGTAAACCCCCGTGGACTCAGCCAGTACCAGGCCTGGGTCTCACAGGTCCTGTGGTCAGACTGGGGCAGCTTAGCGGACCCTCTGCTCCAGCTCTCACACACTGTGCAAGGCTGCAGCGAGCGGGGAGCCTTCTGGCCCACACTCATCAGGACGCTGGCAGAACCCGTCCTGGGGATGTCTGACTAGAGGCCCAGCTGCATGCTGGCTGTGGACAGAGACCTCCTGAGGTCCTAAAGGCCACCCCGGCTCCTTGCCACAGCTTCTCCAGTCCCTAAGGGGCCTTCCGCCACGGCTGCCATGACCAAGCAGGACAGGCCTCAGGGAGCCGCAGGAGCCACATCCCAGCTCCCTGGCTTGGCTGTTAGGAGCAGCCATGGCCTCTCCCACACTTGAGAGGAAATGTTCACATGAGGCAGGACACCAGGGCCACTGGGGTCTGCCCACCACTGACAATAGTCACCCTGGACCCTGTCACAGTGTTGCCTGGATCCTAAATGTGGAGAAATGTGTGACTCCTGCCAACTGTTTGTTTGAAGAGATGATGAGTCCATTCTCCATGGTCCCCACGGGCAGTTGTCAGATCTCCCAGGAGGCCTTGCAGAGGCCATCTTGCTTGGGGGCCTAGAGACTCAGATCTTTTTGTCAATGTGAAACAGTCCAACTCTAGCATGTCAGACACAGATTCCACTGTAAGAAATGTACAAATGAACAAAACAAAACAAATCTGAGAGTCAGATAAGCCAGTGCAGTGTCTGACAGCAGTGTCTCCTTGGAGCGGCCATCGGGGGTCACTGGTAGAAATTCCGTCACCTGGGAACCCAAAGAAAGACTGCTCAGGGCTAGAGAAAGCACTGAAGATGTTTTAGTGCATGACAACATGGTCCCTGATTTCGTTAATAGAGGGGACATTTTAGGCCTTATCACACAGCCTCTGTTATGGTATATTTACATCATCTTATATAATAAAACCCTAATATGCTAAGTGTTCAGTGGTCCTGTCAGCCATTCAACCAATCAAAGCATGATATGCTAAGGTTGCTCAACTGCTTACTATGACATGCACTGACCACCAGGGGGCAGACGCTCCAACCAGTAGGTTAGCTTGCTGCTGAGGTCCGGTCGATAGGGACTTAGCAACACAGGCCGGACACACCCTGCAGCCCTCCCACAGTCCCTCCCCAGCTGGCCAATCTCCTGCATCCCTCCCCGATCTTGATTGTGCACTGGTGGGGTCTTTTGGCCTGGCCTGCGTCCTCTAGCAATCTGGAACTCCTTGGGGACCAGGAAGGAGGGGGCAGTTTCATTCTAGCTTCTTAAAAGGGAAAGAACATTGGTCCAGTCTCAATGGTTCTTTTACAAATTATATAAAGCACGTGACCAAAAAATTTCAACATATGGGAAGAATCAGAAAAATTTGAATAATAAAAGAACAATTAAAAGTAGACTTGACAGAACCACAGAAGAAAATGATGTTAGAACTAGCAGAAATGGACTTTTAAATGGCAATTTTAAATATCCTATATAAAAAAGGCTAATATGCAATTGTCCCCTCGACCGGGAGTTCAACCAGGAGTTTGACCAGGGGGCAGGGCCATCCCGCCAACTGCCTGTGGCTCCTCCCCCCAGGTGGCCCTGCTCCAGAACGCTCCCTCCACCCCGATCAGGGGGCAGGGCCGGCCGACCAACCTCCTGCGGCCTGTCCCCCAAGCTGGCCCTGCCCCCGATTGGCCTCCCAACCCCCACCAGGGTGGGCCAGCCAGACCCCACCAGTGAATGAATTCTAGTCTATATATGTAAAAGGCTAATATGCTAAGTGTCCCACTGACCTACCAGTCGCTACGATGTGCACTGACCACCAAGGGGCAGATGCTCAATGCAGGAGCTGCCATGACAGGCACTGGCACCACAGACCTGGCACCCAGAAAGCAACACTCGGCTTCTCCCAAGTGGAACAAAGGCCCCACCAAATCGCAGCCAATGCTGCCGAGACCCCATGGCATAAAATGCAGCCCACAGCCCAGCTCAGCCCTAAACCGTCACTGTGGGCACCAGGTAATGACGTCATGTAGCAACACATAGCTTCCTCTCCCTAGTGATGACTAGCTTCCTTGCAGTTTCTTCAGCCTAGGAACAAGACTTGCTTTATATCCAGGTGCAAACATTTTTTACTTTAACCAAATGTCTGTGAAGCGTTTTCCTGTGCCTCATCTCATTTGATCCTCACAGAAGTCCTGGAATAGGTAGACAGGAGGCTCAGTGGGATCCTATTTTCTTTTCATTAGCCGGAAAACAGAGATTTAGAAAGTTTAGAAACTTGACCCAATGGAAAAGAAGAAATAGTGGACCTTAAAAATGACTTCAGGTTTTCTCACTGCATAGAATATAGTCAAACACTGCTGCAGTTAAATATTTTACCCTTTGTTCTCCCTGTGAGATCTATAATAATAATCTCCTTCGTGTTGACTGGGTTGGAAAAAGTTTAGCTACATCAGAAAGCAGGTCTAATTAAGAAAATTATTTTATATCTTTAAAAGGCTAAGTTGACTCGCGCATGCGCAATACATATAAAGCTCTCGTTGGGTGCCAATCGCATGCATGTGTTTTGATCTGTCATTGTAAATCATTAATTTGGTTGACACTCTATTATAGATAAAGAACGATAGCAATATTAAAATATTTCTTCTAATTAATTTCCTTTCAATGTGCACGAATCCGTGCACTGGGCCACTATTATATAAAATAACACAGAGGAGAGGAGAAACCAAGATGGCGGCATAGGTAAACATCGGAGATTACTGCCTTGCACAACCACTTCAAAAATACAACTAAAAGACGGAACAGACAGCATCCAGAACCACAGGAGGGCTGGCTGCGTGGAAATTCTACAACTAGAAGGAAAGAGAAAAGCATACCGAGACTCAGAGGAGGTGCGTTGCATAAGTAAAATACAAAGGTGCGGAGGTGCATGCGGAGAGGGCTGGCGGCTGAGGATACGACTGTCTTTTTCAATCAGGAGGGAGTCTCAGACTCAGCTCCAGTTCCGGGCAAGTCTCTGGGGACCCAGACTCATACGGGAGAACCGGGACTGTCTGGCATCGGTCAGAACGCGAGGGCACCTTTCTCTCAGAGGCACTCGCAGCGATTGCCGGGGCCTCTGAGGGCAGGACTGAGAGCAGCCATACTGCTCGCTCTGCCCACCCTGTTGATCCCCTGGGGCCCCGCCCCGCCCAAGCCGTACATGGAAGCTTTTGCATATGAAAGGCCCGGCCCTTTGTAATCTGAAAATTACTTAACAAACTGCAGCTGCCCCAAAGGCCCCAGGGCAACTTGCATTGCTTTACAGCTGGCTTCTTCTGGGTAGCCTCAGGCAGAGGCTAGATTTGCACCTCCTTAGATCCAAGAGCCAGTGTACCCAGTGGTCAGAGTGGGACCATCCAATTAAAACTCAGATCCAGAGAGGAGAACCAAGATGGCGGCATAGGTTAACGCCGGAGTTTGCTGCTTTGAACAACTACTTCAAAAGTGAAACCAAAAAACGGAAGGGACATCACCCAGAACCACAGGAATGCTGGCTGAGTGGAAGTCCTACAACTAGGAGGAAAGAGAAACGCATACGGACACTCAGAGGAGGCGCAGTGCTGAAGTCAAATTCTGAGGTGTGGAGTGCGCGGAGCGGGCTGGTGGCGGAGGGCGCGGTTGTTGTTTTCAATCGGGAGGGAGTCGCAGACTCTGAGCTCCAGATCCGGGCGAGTCTTTAGGGACCCAGACTCAAACGGGAGAAGCGGGACTGTCTGGCTTCGGTCAGAGCGAGTGCAGCTTTCTCTCCCAGCTTTGCAGCGGGTGCTGGGACTCAGAGAGGCAGAGCCCCTTGGGACAGGACTGAGAGCCGCCATAACTGCTCTCTCCGGCCCACCCTGTTGATCCTGTGTGACCCGCCCTGCCCAAGCCCTGCACAGAGGCATTTGCCGGATAGCCTCAGGCAAAGGCTAGATTAGCACCTCCCTAGAGGACAGAAGTTCTCTCACTGCTGACACAGCTGATTCTCATAGCCACTTGGCCTGGAGGTCAAACCCTCCCTGGAATTAGCTACAACAATCAAGATTTATCTATAAGACTGCGAACAAAGACCACTAGGGGGTGCACCAAGGAAGCATAACAAAATGCGGAGACAAAGAAACAGGACAAAATTGTCAATGGAAGAAATAGAGTTCAGAACCACACTTTTAAGGTCTCTCAAGAACTGTTTAGAAGCTGCCGATAAACTTAATGAGATCTACACGAAAACTAATAAGACCCTTGATCTTATATTGGGGAACCAACTAGAAATTAAGCACACACAGACTGAAATAACGAATATTATACAGACGCCCGACAGCAGACCAGAGGAGCGCAAGAATCAAGTCAATGATTTGAAATGCGAGGAAGCAAAAAACATCCAACCGGAAAAGCAAAATGAAAAAAGAATCCAAAAATGCGAGGATAGTGTAAGGAGCCTCTGGGACAGCTTCAAGCGTACCAACATCAGAATTATAGGGGTGCCAGAAGATGAGAGAGAGCAAGATATTGAAAACCTATTTGAAGAAATAATGACAGAAAACTTCCCCCACCTGGTGAAAGAAATGGACTTACAGGTCCAAGAAGCTCGGAGAACCCCAAACAAAAGGAATCCAAAGAGGACCACACCAAGACACATCATAATTAAAATGCCAAGAGCAAAAGATAAAGAGAGAATCTTAAAAACAGCAAGAGAAAGAAACTCAGTTACCTACAAGGGAATACCCATACGACTGTCAGCTGATTTCTCAACAGAAACTTTGCAGGCCAGAAGGGAGTGGCAAGAAATATTCAAAGTGATGAATACCAAGAACCTACAACCAAGATTACTTTATCCAGCAAAGCTATCATTCAGAATTGAAGGTCAGATAAAGAGCTTCACAGATAAGGAAAAGCTAAAGGAGTTCATCACCACCAAACCAGGATTATATGAAATGCTGAAAGGTATCCTTTAAGAAGAGGAAGAGGAAGAAAAAGGTAAAGATACAAATTATGAACAACAAATATGCATCTATCAACAAGTGAATCTAAGAATCAAGTGAATAAATAATCTGATGAACAGAATGAACTGTTGATTATAATAGAATCAGGGACATAGAAAGGGAATGGACTGACTATTCTTGGGGGGAAAAGGGGTGTGGGAGATGTGGGAAGAGACTGGACAAAAATCGTGCACCTATGGATGAGGACAGTGGGTGGGGAGTGAGGGCAGAGGGTGGGGCGGGAACTGGGAGGAGGGGAGTTATGGGGGGAAAAAAAGGGAACAAATGTAATAATCTGAACAATAAAGAGTTAATAAAAAAAAAAAAACAAAACTCAGATCCATAAGGGACACACTCAGGGGCAGACTCAGTGAGCACCAAAGCCAAACTGAAGCAAGTCTTGCCCCAGAAGGGTGTCTTCAGCACAGAAGTTCTCCCACTGTAGATACAGCTGATTCTCACAGCCAATTGGCCTGGAGGTCAAATCCTCCCAGTGTTACCCAAAACAATCAAGGCTTAACTACAATAAGATTGTGCACAAAGCGCACAAGGGGGTGCACCAAGAGTGTCTACCCAGGTAATTGGGGAGGCTGAGCCACTGGGCCCTATAGGACACTTAGCACAGAAAGCCACTCTATTGACACAGTGAAGCATAAAAAATGCCGAGACAAAGAAACAGGACACAAATGACAGAAATGGAGGCAAGCAAACTACTGGATATAGAGTTTAAAACCAAACTTTTAAGGTTTTTCAAGAATTTTCTAGAAACCGCCAATAAACTCAATGAGACCCTCAAGAAATCTAGTGAGACCCTCGATGTTGTGATAAAGGACCAACTAGAAATTAAGCATACACTGACTGAAATAAGAATATTATACAGGCTCCCAATAGCAGACTAGAGGATCGCAAGAATCAAGTCAAAGATTTGAAATATGAAGAAGCAAAAAACACCCAACCGGAAAAGCAAAATGAAAAAAGAATCCAAAAATACGAAAGTAGTGTAAGTAGCCTCTGGGACAGCTTCAAGCGTACCAACATCCGAATTATAGGGGAACCAGAAGAAGAGAGGGAGCAAGATATTGAAAACCTATTTGAAGACATAATGACAGAAAACTTCCCCTACCTGGTGAAAGAAATAGACTTACAAGTCCAGGAAGCGCAGAAAACCCCAAACAAAAGGAATCCAAAGAGGACCACAACAAGACACATCATAATTAAAATGCCAAGAGCAAAAGACAAAGAGAGAATCTTAAGAGCAGCAAGAGAAAGAAAGTCAGTTACCTACAAGGGAGTACCCATACGACTGTCAGCTGATTTCTCAACAGAAACTTTGCAGGCCAAAAGGGAGTGGCAAGAAATATTCAAAGTGATGAATACCAAGAACCTACAACCAAGATTACTTTATCCAGCAAAGCTATCATTCAGAATTGAGGGCCAGATAAAGAGCTTCACAGATAAGAAAAAGCTAAAGGAGTTCATCACCACCAAACCAGTATTATATGAAATGCTGAAAGGTATCCTTTAAGAAGTGGAAGAAGAAGAAAAAGGTAAAGATAAAAATTATGAACAGCAAATACATATCTATCAATAAGTGAATCTAAAAATCAAGTGAATAAAGAATCTGATGAACAGAGTAAACTGGTGAATATAATAGAATCAGGGACATAGAAAGGGAATGGACTGATTATTCTTGGGGAGGAAAGAGATGTGGGGGATGGGGGAAGAGACTAGACAAAAATGGTGCACCTATGGATGAGGACAGTGGGTGAGGAGTGAGGGCGGAGGGTGGGGTGGGAACTGGGTGGAGGGAAGTTATGGGGGGAAAAAGAGTAACAAATGTAATAATCTGAACAATAAAGATTTAATTTTAAAAAAAATAAAGAAAAATAATAAAATAACACAGAGGAAAGGCTATACAATGTGAATGCAATTATGAATTTAAAAAGGAAAATGGAAAATGGAATCTAAAAAGGAGCTAATTGACATTCTGAAAGAGAAAAGTAAAATAAATGAAATTAAGAAGTCTTGTGACACATCCAAACAAACAATGAAATAATTTTAAATACTATAGAACTGTATTGATGATGGGTAAGGATTTTCAAAATATATTAAATACAAATGACCCCATTATTCTGCCAAGTTCTCTACCCTTCTTAAATCCTTCAGCCACTAACTAATGACAACACTCTTTCCTTCAACCTCTTATCAGAATTCTCAGCAATGACTTCTAAACACCCAACATCAACCAAAGGTGGCATCAGAAATAAAACTTATTTGATTTACTCAAAAGGTAGGTTTCCTTAGTCACAGGGTTTATAAAGAAATGTAAAGTTACCACTTTATAATGGAGCAGGTGGCCTACTCAAACTTATAAAGTAGTTGAATATGTCTCTTTGATTGTCCTATTAAACAAAAACTTTCTGGTAAGGACTCTACAAGATGAATTTAAAACTCTACCTCCCAGGAGAAGTCGCATACACCCAGGAGAAGTGCATCTGTCCACAAAAAAAACCCAACCTATATAATAATGCTCAGCCCTGGCTGACGTGGCTCAATTGGTTGAAGCATCATCCTGTACACTAAAAGGTTGCAGATTTTATTCCCAGTCAGGGAACGTACCACGTTTCGGGTTCAATCCCTGATAGGGGGTACATTTGGGAGGCAACCGATCAATGTTTCTCTGTTCAACTGATGTTTCTCTCTCCCTACTTCTTCTAAATTTTTTTTTAATATTCAAAGCAGCTTCATTCATAACAGTTTCAAACTGGAAACAACCCAAATGCCCACAATAGCAGAATAAACAAGCTGTAGTATATTCATACAATGCAATACTACACAACAGAAACAAACTACACACAGTTGCATAGATGCTGAGTAAACGAAGCCATAAAGAATCCATAAATACTGTATGATTAAATTTGTAAGAAGTTCAAAACTAATCTACAGTGATATAAATCAGAAAAATGATTATCTCTGGGGGAGAACATATTATTTTGGAAAGGGCAAAGGAAGTATTCTGGGTTACTGGAAATGTTTTATATCTTTGTAGGTAGTGATCAAAGTTATAAAAAGGCATTCCGCCGCATATTTAAATTTGAGGATTTTTACCCAAGTCATAGCAATGATGATGATGATGATGATAATGACGCTGTGAAGCAGGATAACTGCTAATTCCTAATAAACAGGAATCTCTAGGAATTATTAGAAGATGTTAGTATACTACTGAACTGGGAGAATGGTGCTAATCATGAAAGCATACTTTCCTTTATTTAAACTACTCCTGACATTCTGTCTATGTGTCCTCTTTAAACATCCATTTAAAATTATACTTTTAGATATTTATCTTCCAGAGTTCATCTGGGGCAGGAGTCAGCAAACGTTTTTTTAATGGGCAGGTAGTAAATATTTTCAACTTTGCAGGTCACATTGTCTCTGCTGCAACTACTACTCAACTCTGCCATTGTAGCATTGAACGCAGCCATAACAATAAGCAAATAAATAAGCACAGCCTGATTTATCACACTGGCTGACCCTCGATCTAGAACAAAGACTATGTTAATAATCTTTGTTTTTCCATATCTATCATTTACATATTATAGTACTTTATATACAGTAGGTACTCAGCAAAATAAAGCTAAGGTGAATCTTTAAAATCATCCCTTCTAATGCCTTCATTTTTAAGTAAAAAACATAAAATCCAGTCCTGGCTGGTGTGGCTCAGTTGGTTGGGCATCATCCCATACACTGAGAGGTTGTTGGATTAATTCCCAGTCAGAGCACATGCCCAGGTTTTAGGCTCAATCCCAGTAGTGTGTGTGCAGGAGGCAGCTGATCAATGTTTCCCTCTCCCTCTCCCTTCCTCTCTCTCTAAAAATCAATAAAAATGTTAAGAAAACAAAACAAAGTGTAAAACCCAGAGGTTAATATTTTCTCAATATCATCATTGTTTAGGTAGTGCCTCTTTTTAGTAAATACATAAAGATCTTATATCCATATTTAATACTGATTAAAATTTCAACTACATTAAATATCAGAAGATGAATTAAAACAATGATTATTTTTAAAATATTATCTTTATCTGTAGAATTTACTTTAAGTTAAATAGCTATCAATACAAGCTCTGAATCACATAACCAGGAGGAATCAATCTAATAACTACTTAAAGTTCACCATTTAAAATGAGAAACTAAGACTAAAGTTTGTTCCAGGATCCAAGTTTTTCTGAAAGCCAAAATGATGATAATGAACATAAATTAATGGGAGTCAGTATTAGGTTATAACTATAATTTAACAACTAAGTTATGAGAATAATGTTTTATAAAGTTATACTCCACTCCAATAGTATATATACTTAAACTTATCCTAGTACAGGTTATTGAACATTTTTTACACAGCAGGAAAACAATTAGCCAACAGTAGAGGGCAGCAATTCTATTCACTATTAAAATTTAACTTTCAAAAATCTAAAAACCCTGAAGTCTCTGTACTGGGCCTTTCTTTGAAAAGGTTTAACACCCCTTTCAAAGCTCTGACTAACATACAATAATATAATACAATCTAGCACAAGTAAAAGTGCCCTGACACATAACAATCCTTTTTCTTTATCCATATAAGATGCTTACACTCTAATCATCAAAGGTATAATAGTTATTATAGTCATGAATTTTTTGTAACTAAAGATTCAAGGAGCTGTCTCCAAAGACCAGGCATTAGCATAATTCTAAAATTCAAAATACAAGCATCAAAAGAAAAGGTAAATAATGCAAAAATAGCCATGAATAGAAGTGTATTTCATACTTTTTCATTTTCCTTTTATTCCTACTTCCAACTTGCCTTACTGATAGAGCTATACCTAAACCACCCACCACCTCTAATAAGGAAAGAACAACCAGCAAACTAACCATAAAGGCAAGGAATCCTATATAATAAAACCCTAATATGCAAATCAACCAACCGGCGTATGACACGCACTGATCACTAGGGGGCAGACGCTCAACGCAGGAGGCGACTGGCAGCAGCAGTGGCGGGGGGCGGGGCCAGCCAGTGGGTAGCACCAGGCCGTCAGCCAAGGTGGGTGCCAGCGGGGCTCCCCCTCCCCCATCTCCCCGCTCGTCAGTCGCCCCACAGATGGCCCTGATTGCCATCCAGGACTAGGGACCCTACTCTATATATTGGGAACAGTGTCTTAGATTTAAAAATTAAAACCTGGCAAGGCTTCTCTAACACTGAAAAAACAGGATGATGCAGTAATGACATGCATGGACTCTGCCTTGCACATTTTGTGGTCAGCCCTGATTCTAACACATAACTGTGTGACAAAGCCAATTACTTAACTTCTCTCTGCTCTAGTTTTTCCACCCATAAGATGGGGAAAATGGTACTACTGCCTCAGAAGGATCATGTTATGTATTACTTTTTATAATCAGGGCAAAAAAAAGTAGCTCCCCTTACAACAGCAAGATGCCTTTCACCTGTATAAAAAGTATGGTCACTGGTTCACGCAGCATCCTGGATTGCAAGAGGGATGTCCAACTGCCAGTTTAGGCCTGAATCCCCTGAGGGGTCCCAGATTGTGAGAGGACGCAGGCCAGGCTGAGGGATCTCCCCATGCCCCCAGGGCATGAATTTCATGCACCAGGCCTCTAGTAAGAATTATAAAAGAGGAAAAACCAAGTGTCAAAGACTGAGACAATTAATCAGAAAAGACTGTTCTGTCCCACCAGAAGGATATATATTCTATTACTATTTAATAAAAAATTATGAAAAAGAGCTGTTAACAATAAAGTCTTCCTATGTGGTAGTCATCGTTTCACACACTTGGGAGGTATTAGCTAATTAATCTTTAATAACTCTGTAAAGTAGATGCTATTATTTTCTCCATTTTAGAATAAGGAAACTGAAACATAGAAGTGTAAGTGAGTTGTCCAGGAATTAAGGGTTGGGACTAGAAACTCAATGGTTGTCAAAGCCTGAGCTCTTAACTGTTATCCTTTACTCTTGCCAGACCAGTGGCACAACTTGAGTTGAATGACATTGCAGAATGCAGACTATAAAGAATTTAAAAAGTGAGAGAAAGACAAAATAAAAAAGTGGAAGTCTTAGTTATTCCCATGCATTTGAAAATCCAACTATAAACGGATGAGCAGAAATATTGTAGTATTTAAAAGCAACCTCTATTATTCCAATTTAGTATAGGTTCCAAATAAGGTGAACTGAAGGTGAACATTGATTGGGTATTAAAAATTAACAAAAAGGTGAAATAGTCAAGAAACAAGACCATATATTCTGGAAAGTTCAAAGAAACTCAATCAGTATGAATAATATTATGAGCTATAATGAGCTTTTCCAGATGTAAGTAGGGATGTAACTTGGTGAAAACACATTTAATATAACATAGGGCATTTTAATGGGAAAGTAGCCTGAGGTGGTTTAAGTTTAGAATTGTGGCAATATTTATAAAAAAATTTAAAATGATCGTACCTTTTATACTAGAAATTACTCACCTATTGAATCATGGTTATGTTCAGAAACTAAATATCGAATACATCATTTAAGAGAAAAACAGAAATAACCCAAATGTTGACGGATTAAACAAATTATAAAACATCCAAATAATGGGGTCATTTTAAATGCTATAGATAATCTTCAATAACATGTAAGGAGTTGCGAAATATATTAAGCACAAATGACCCCGTTTTTCTGCCAAGTCCTCCACCCTTCTCCAATCTCTTAGCCATAGCAAAGACTAATAACTGATGATAGCACTCTTTCCTTCAACCTATTATCAGAATTCTCAGCAGACTTCTAAATATCCACTATCAACATAGCCCTCTGAGTATCCAACATCAACCAGTTGGTACCAGAAATAAGCCTAGTTCATTTATTCAAAGGCAGGTAACTTTAGTCAACCTGTAAAGTCATGGAGCAAAGGGCTAGACAAAACTTATGAAACAAGTAAAATGTATCTCCGATTAAGCAAAAATCAACTGGTAAGAACTCTAAAAGAGAGTTTCCAGCTAGGGAGAACCAAGACGGCAGTGTAGGTAAAGGCAGGTATATGCGCAAGTACTCTCCACATCCCACAGCCACATGAAAATTACAAGTCAAATACAGAATACCCATCATTCAGAACCACCTGAAACCTGGCTGAAGGGAAGTCCTACAACTAGAGAAGTAAAGAAAGTACATCAAGACTGGGAAGAGGGGCAGAGGCACTGAACGGATGGTCCAACGCCCACATGTGGCGTGTATTTCAATAGGGAAAGGCCTCCTGAGAGAAGCAAGGGGCCCCAGCCACACACCAGACCCCCAGCCTACAGTTCCTGAGCTGGAAAGAGAAGTCCCCTTAACTTTGGGCTGTAAAAACCAGCAAGGATGTAAAAACCAGCAGAGATTGTAGCTAAGTCCAAGGAGGCTATTGGAGACTCAGTAGTTCCTCTTAAAGGGCCAGCACACGACTTACAAGGGCTCGCTCCTTCTGAGCTCGTGCTGGGGCAGCGGGACTTAGGGGGAGCCAGGGATATATGGGAGGAACTGGATTATCTGGCATTGGGGCAGGAACTAGGAGGCAGCTTTCTCCCACACAGGAGTGGCTCACAGGAGTCATTGTTTTTGTGCTGGGACCTCCCCCCAACTTTGAAGAGTTGACTGGCAGCGATATCTGAGTTTCCATCAGCATGGCTCACACTGTTTGCTCCATCCTGGGGATTCTCTAAGACTTGCCCCATCCAATTTTCAGCCTCACCCAAACTGTTTGCAGAGGTTTCTCTATATGAATGACTTGTCCTGGTTCAGGCTTTAGACTTTCCTAAACTCTCTCAAACAAGCGTCAGCGTGACCCAAACCTACCAATAAGAGGCCCAAGACCCAGCACTACCACCAGCCTAACCTGCTTCACAGCAGGCCTCACCTGGGCACTTCCAAGCCCAATACAAGTAGCAGCTATCTGCAGATTGCTCTGTAACTCCTGCTGGGTGGCTCCAGGCAGTGGCTGATTTTACCCCTACAAGGAGACCCAAGAGCCAGTGCACCCGGTGAACAGCTTCAGACGATACCAGATTAAAACTCTACACATCTACAAGAAACACAGTCAAGGGGCAGACTCAGTGAGCACTGCTCCACAGCAGCTCTTCCACTGTAGTCACAGCTGGTCCTCACAGCCAAATGGCCTGGAAGTTAATTCCTTCCAGTGACGCCAATAGCAATCAAGGCTCAACTACAATAAGACTGCAAACAGCCCACACAGGGGTGCATCTAAAGTGCCCGGCTCAGGCGTCTGGGGAGGCTAAGCTATTGGGCCCTACAGGACACCTACTATACATAAGAACACTCTACCAATTCCAGAGACATAGAAGCTCTACCTAATATGCATAGAAACAAACACCAGGAAGCCGCCAAAATATGGAGACAAAGAAACATGTCACAAATGAAAGAAATGGAAGGAAGCAAACTACTGGACACAGAGTTCAAAACAATGGTTATAAGGTTGCTCAAGGATCTTAATGAGCTTCAAGAGACTTAGTGAGACATACAAGAATCTTAGAATTTCAAAGACATTAAAAATGACCAGTCAGAAATTAAGCATAAACTCACTGACATAATTAACAATTTATAGGGATTCAACAGTATAGTAGAGGATTCTGAGAATCAAATCAACAATTTGGAACATGAGGAAGCAAAACACCACCCAATCAGAACAACAACAAAAATAATCCAAATATATGAAGACAGTGTAAGAAACCTCTGAACCATTTGGCTCTAGCCAGTTTGGCTCAGTGGATAGAGTGTCGACCTGCAGACTGAAGGGTCCCAGGTTTGATTCTGGCCAAGGGCACATGCCAGAGTTGCAGGCTCGATCACCAGTAGGTGGATGTGTAGGAGGCAGCCGATCAATGATTCTCTCTCATCATTGATGTTTCTATCTCTCCCTCTTCCTTCCTCTCTGAAATCAATAAAGAAATATATATATTTTTTTAAAAAAAGAAAAAGAAAACCTATTTGAAGAAATAATGACAGAAAACTTCCCCTACCTGTTTAATGAAATAGACTTGTAAGTCCAGGAAGCAGAGACTCCCAAACAAGTGGAATCCAAAGAGGCCCACGCCAAGACACATAATTAAAATGCCAAAGTTTAAAGACAAGGAGAGAATCTTAAAAGCAGCAAGAGAAACATAGTTAGTTACCTACAAGGGAGCGCCCATGTGACTGTCAGCTGATTTCTCAACAGAAACTTTGTAGGCCAGAAGGAGTGGCAACAAATATTCAATATGATGAATAGCAAGGGCCTACAACCAAAATTGCTCTACCCAGCAAAGCTATCATTTAGAATTCAATGTCAAATAAAGAGCTTTACAGACAAGAAAAAGCTAAAGAAGTTCATCACCACCAAATCAGTATTACATGAAATGTTGAAGGGTATTCTTTAAGAAAAGGAAGGAAAAAAAAAAGATCAAAAGTATGAACAATAAAATGGCAATGAGTGCATATCTATAAACAATTGAATCTAAAAATCTAAATGAACAAGAAATCTAATGAACAAAATAAACTAATGAATAAAATAGAATCAGAGGCATGGAAATATGGAACAGACTGACGAGTTTCAGAGGGAAGAGGGAAGGGGGAGTGGGAAGAGATTAATCAAAGATCTTACTAGTATATGCATATATGCATTATCTATGGACACAGACAATAGGGTGGCGAAGGCCTGGGGTGGGGTGGGGTGGGGTGGGAACCAGGTGGAGGGGGGCAATGGGGTAGGAAGAGGGGCATCTGTAATACTCTCAACAATAAAGATTTTTTTTAAAGGAGAAAAAAAATCTAAAAGATCTATTTAGAATCCTACTCCCCAAGCTAGGGAATCAAGAAAACTTAGTTTAGTCTCTGGTTGATAGTCTATACTAGTAGTATGGAAGGTACCTAAGAGAGAAACTTACCCATCTCTCCTGCCTCTCCCTTCTGAGTAGGAAATATTCCTTAAGGTGTATTACTTTTTTAGAGAATGTTCCCAATACTGAAACATTTTTTTCTCTAACTAGGTAAGTTGATTACAAAGTTTATATGGAAAAACAAACAGGAAGGAATCGGCTTTAAGGAAAAAGCTCAAAAACAGAGAAGCAATGAGAGCAGTTAACTGTATTAGATGTTAAGGCATACTAAAAAGCTTTAATAAGCAATGTCAAGTTGGTTCTTGAATGGACAGACCAATGAAATAGAATTAAATATCCAGAAATAGATCCAAATACATATGGGAATCTGTCAAAAAGTGGCATTTCAATTTAGTGGTTGTAAATATGGACTTTTTAATAAATGACATTGGAACAAATGGGTAGCCATGTGGAAAAATATTACATTAGTTCTACAACTAACACTATATAGCAGGATAATCTTCAAATGGTCCAAAGATTTAAAAATGAAATCCTATATAAATACCAAAAGAACATCTGGTTGAATTCTTTAGAACTCTGGAAGGTAGAAGGTCTTACTACAACTCAAAAATTCAGAAGAGAGAGGAGCAAAGAGGACTGACTGATAATAACACCATGACAAAGTGTGTGTGTGTGGAGGGGGGGGAAGTGCACCTCTTATCATAGTCAAAGTCTAATCTCCCTTTTATATAAAGACCACCGAGAAATTGAGAAATAGACCAAAAACCCAACAGAAAAAAGTACAAAATATAATTAACCTTGCTTAAGTATAAGAAATCCAAATTAAAATTACATTATGCACCACTTCTCACCCAACAAATTGAAACATACAAAAACTGAAAATACATTCTGTCAACAAAGTTACAGGGAAACCGTCACTCTCAATACATTCATTGCTGGTGAGAATGCAAATGGCACAACTCAAAAGGAGGGAAATCTGGCAATAGCTACCAAAATAAAAAATGCATTTACTCTCTAAACCAGCAATTCCATACCATACAGATATTCCTGCACAAATGTTAAATAATATGCATAAGAAGTTACTTACTGAAGCACCGTTTATAGTAAAAGGTTAGAGTATAACAAAAATACATTTATATCTTTTGAAAACTTGGAATATTTCAAGATTGCACTATTAGGTGTAGGTCCAACTTTCTTCTTTCTCCAATTAGAACCAGTTGTTATAGGTCATTTATTAAAAAGGCCATGTTTGGGTTAAAGAAACTATGATATATCCACATAATGAAATATAATTCTGTAAAAATGAATCAGAAAAAGTTCTGTATAGTAAAATGAAGAGGGCTTCAGGATACTATAAGTAAAACCAGTAATACAAATATAAAACATACCACCTACTATATAAGGAAAAAATAAAAACATTTTTAATTCTTATAATGTATAAACACTAAAAGGATAAATAGAAACAAATAAATATAGTTTTCTATGGGACCAGGGGGAAAAGAGATTGAGACAAAGCGATATAAACTTTTTAATAATAGTTTTGTTCTTGAGTTTATTTTTAATATGTGAATATATTACCCACTCAAAATTATTTTTAAAAATTCAGGAGTAAATAAGTGAAGGCCTCGCTGTTGTATGAAAATGGTTGTTATAGATCAATAATCCGAAGTCTATTTAAATTAATTATTAAAATTCAGTTCCTCTGTCAAACTGACCACATTTCATTGCTAGTGGATAGGAAAGCACAGATATACCAGTACAACAATTCCATTATTGCATAAAGTTCTATGAGACAGTGCTAAGTATTTAGTTAACATTTTGCAGACTGGTGATGGAAGTAAGCCCTTTAAAATGAAAAAGGATCTGTCTCTCCTAAATAGAGTCTAAGCCAGAAGAAAAAAAATACACACTTTACATATATAGTCAACAAATCAGCCAAGCATTTAAGTGGCTAGTAACCAATTAAGTGTCAAGACATGATGATGTAATCCATTCACAACGTAAACTAGGAAATAGGTAGATGGAAGTTTCCTCAAAAGTTAAAAATGGAACTCCGATTCAACCCAGAAATCCCACTTCTAGAATATATCCCAAGAAATCAGAGACACCAATTAGAAAAGACATATGCACCCCTATGTTTATAGCAGCATAATTTACAATAGCTAAGATTTGGAAACAGTCTAAGTGTCCATCAGCAGATAAGTGGATTAAAAACCTATGATACATCTACACAATAGAATACTACGCTACTATAAAAAAAGAAGGAACTTTCACCATTCGCAACAGCATGGATGGACCTGGAAAGCATTATGCTAAGCGAAATAAACCAGTCAGAGAAAGGTAATTTGTGGAATATAATGAACAACATAAACTGATGAACAAAAACAGATCCAGCGACAGAGAAACACCCAATGGACTGTCAAACCTCAGAGGGAAGGCAGGGGAGGGCAGGTAAGAGATCAACCAAAGGACTTGTACGCATGCATATTAGCATAACCAATGGACACGGGGCAGTGGAGACCTGTCCTGGGGGGTGGGAGTGGCCGGGGAGGGGTCGATGGGGGAAAAAGGAGACATATGTAATACTTTAAAGAAACAATCAAACAAACAAATAAGAGAAATAGGTAGAAAATACTGGGACGATAAACCACTTTGAGGATCTTTTTGAATTCATCATAAATACAAAAAGATAAATTCTAGTAACAATTTTCCAGGATGTCAAAATATAACCATATTCAAAATGGGACAATATGTATTAAAAGTAAAATATTCATTTTTTTTAATCCACAAGTTTAGAACATCTGTGCAAAAGCTTCATTCATTCAATAATTATTTACTAAGTATCCACTATATGTAGATACTCAGACACTTGGCCAGGTATTTGGGATACCAAGGAGAATCACACAAATACATGATAATACTGAATGTTATAAAGGAAAAGTAAGGTATACTTATACAAACAGAGGAACCTTCCTTAATCTTGGGCATCATGGAAGGCTTCCCTAAGGAAGTAATATGTAAGTTAGAATCTGAAGGGTAAGAATTGGGGGTAAGGACCTGCAAACGGGAGAAATTATGCATGAAGATCTCAAAGAAGAAAAAAACACCCTACAAGATGTTTTTTAAAAAGACCTGTTAACAGAAATAATGAAAAACTTGGTTCCAACTCCTAAAACATGTACTAGCAATTCCTTAAGTGGAAGAGACCCCCAAGACTGTATATCCTTCAAATATTGCCCTAATCACACTTAATATGAACTCTGAGTTTGGACAAATAAGTGAAATAATAAAAATAGTAATAACTGGTATCGGAGAAACCAAGATGGCAGCATAGGTAAACACCGGAAATTGCTGCCTCCCACAACAAATTCAAAAATACAACAAAAAGACAAAACGGACATCATCCAGAACTACAGGAGGGCTGGCTGAGTGGAAATTCTACAACTACAAGGAAAGAGAAAAGCACACTGAGACTCAGAGGAGGTGCGGAAGTAAAGTGCAGAGGTACAGAGGCTCGAGCGCGCGCAGAAAGGGGCTGGCACCTGAGGATGCGGCTGTCTTTTTGAATCAGGAGGAAGTCACAAGCTCGCGACTGCTCTGAACTCCAGTTCCGAGAAGTCTCTGGGGACCCAGGACTCATACGGGGAGAAAGTGGACTGTCTGGCAGCGGGCAGAACTCAGAACTTGAGGGCAGCTTTCCCTCAGAGGTGCTTGCAGCAATTACCGGGACACTGAGACGTGGGGCCCCTTAGGGCAGGGCTGAGGATCAGCCATAGCTGCTTGCTCTGTCCTGTTGATTCCCTGAAACCCCACCCCACCCAGGCTGCTGCAGAAGCTTTTACATATGAATGCCCTGGCCCTTTGCAATCTGAAAATTACCTAACAAATTGCAGCTGGACCAGACAGACCCAGAACTTCCAAGAGAAGGCCCAAGGCCCCACAGCAGCTTGCATTGCTTCACAGCTGGGCCTCATCTGGGCACCTCCAAACTCCAAAAAAGGAAGGAGAATCTGCAGATCTCTTCATAGCTCCTGCTGGGTAGCCTCAGGAAGAGGCGAAATTAGCATCTCCTTAGATCCAAGAGCCAGTGTACCCAGTGGTCAGAGCGGGACCATCCAGATTACAACTCCTCAGATCCATAAGGGACACACTCAGGGAGCAGACTCAGTGAGCACCAAAGCCCCACTGAAGCAAGTCTTGCCCCAGAAGGGTGTCTTCAACACAGAAGTTCTCCCACTGCAGATACAGCTGATTCTCACAGCCAATTGGCCTGGAGGTCAAGTCCTCCCAGTGATAACTACAATAATCAAGGCTTAACTACAACAAGATTGTGCACAAAGCCCACAAAGGGGTGCACCAAGAGTGTCCACCTCAGGTAATTGGGGAGGCTGAGCCACTGGGCCCTATAGGACACCTAGCACACAAAGCCACTCTACCAACACAGGGAAGCATAAAAACTGCGGAGACAAAGAAACAGGTCACAAATGACAGAAACGGAGGAAAGCAAACGACTGGATATAGCGTTCAAAACCACGGTTATAAGGTTTTTCAAGAATTTTCTGGAAACCGCCAATAAATTTAGTGAGACCCTGGAGGATATGAAAAAAGACCAACTAGAAATTAAGCATACACTGACTGAAATAAAGAATAATATACAGAGATCCAACAGCAGACAAGAGGATCCCAAGAATCAAGTCAAAGATTTGAAATACAAAGAAACAAAAAACACCCAACTGGAAAAGCAAAATGAAAAAAGAATCTAAAAATACGAAGATAGTGTAAGGAGCCTCTGGGACAACTTCAAGCGTACCAACATCCGAATTATAGGGGTGCCAGAAGAAGAGAGAGGGCAAAATATTGAAAACCTATTTGAAGAAATAATGACAGAAAACTTCCCCTACCTGGTGAAAGAAATAGACTTACAAGTCCAGGAAGCGCTGAGAACCCCAAACAAAAGGAATCCAAAAAGGACCACAACAAGACACATCATAATTAAAATGCCAAGAGCAAAAGACAAAGAGAGAATCTTAAAAGCAGCAAGAGAAAGAAAGTCAGTTATCTACAAGGGAGTACCCATACGACTGTCAGCTGATTCTCAACAGAAACTATGCAGGCCAGAAGAGAGTGGCAAGAAATATTCAAAGTGATGAATACCAAGAACCTACAACCAAGATTACTTTATCCAGCAAAGCTATCATTCAGAATTGAAGGTCAGATAAAGAGCTTCACAGATAAGAAAAAGCTAAAGGAGTTCATCACCACCAAACCAGTATTATATGAAATGCTGAAAGGTATTCTTTAAGAAGAGGAAGAAGAAAAAGGTAAAGATAAAAATTATGAACAGCAAATACATATCTATCAACAAGTGAATCTAAAAATCAAGTGAATAAAAAATCTGATGAACAGAGTAAACTGGTGAATATAATAGAACCAGGGGCATGGAAAGGGAGTGGACTGACAATTCTTGGGGGGAAAGGAATGTGGGGGTGCAGGAAGAGACTGGACAAAAATCGTACACCTATGGATGAGGACAGTGGGAGGGGTAAGGGCAGAGGATGGGGTGGGAACTGGGTGGAGGAGAGCTATGGGGGGGAAAAAGAGGAACAACTGTAATAATCTGAACAATAAAGATTTCATTATTAAAAAAAAAATAACTGGTGTCAAGTGTAAGAGAATTTCCTGTGATATGAAAACTCCTGTTCTCCCTCCTAAGCTTAATCAAGAATACACAGGAAAAAAAAAATTTTTCTTATTAGGTCTTTGTCCTGCCACTAAACTTCTGCTAAATGACTCTAAAATGAATAGAGACAGAAAACATCCCTTTTCTACTTGATCAACAGCAGTACAACAAAAGATGGAGAAAGACATAATTCTACTGAAAGAAACTCTGATACTAATTTTCTGCAACTTCCTCTTTCCCAGAAGTTAATGGACAGCTGGGAAACCTCTATACCAGCTATTTTCAACCAGTGTTCCACAGCAGGCACATTGGTATGCCACAAAAAAAATTTTAAAATATACAATACCTGACTATTTAGTCAGGACACTGATCTCTTTTCCCTTAGACTGTCAAATAAAAAAGTGACAACAGCCAACACAGCAATAGCTGTCTGTGAGAATTAATAAAAAAGTATGCCATTTTTTGTCCTATTGGCCAAAACTGTATTTTTTGATGTGCTGCAGAATTTTATTAATTAGTAATGTGTGCCATGAGATGAGAAAGGTAGAAAATCACTGCTCTATATTGAAGAATATGAATGCCCTTGGCTGCAGTTTATACCTAGTACTTTACTGCTAATAAAAACACATATCATATATAACAACTAGAGGCCCTATGCACAAAATTCATGCAAGAGTAGGCCTTCCTTCTCCCGGCTGCTGGCACCGGCTTCTCTCTGGCACCTGGGACCCAGGCTTTCCTCTGGCTGCTGGCAGGCATCTGGGACCCGGGCTTCCCTCGCAGCCCCGGCTTCGTCCGGAAGGACATCTGGTCTAATTAGCCTATTTCGTTTTTATTATTATAGATACTCCCAAATCACTCTTGTTGGACCTGGTATGCTCCAAGTTAATTTTCCTATAGTGATAACGAGCCCGACAAAACCACACTTCTCTGCCTGGGCCCCTCACAATATTAACTCCACACCAACAGACATACATTTACAAAGGAGCTAGCTAAGAACACAAGGATTTACAAACACAAAAATAAATACCTTTTAGAAAGGCATTATGTAAAAAAAAGCACCAACTAAATATTGTATCCAAGCCAATTAAACTACACAAAAATCTATTTATGAATAACTAACAATAATCAGAAATACTGCCACAGTAGAAATGCTCACTAGGATATTTTCCCCTGCAAAATACATAAATTCAGAACAATATTTGTAAAATGTATTTCCTTCAAAGAAGAAGTACATTTTTCATTTTCACTAAGAGGCAAAACAAATATTACATTTGTGTTTAAAATGAATTAACCAGAAAAGGAATGTAGAGCTATCTGTGATTATTTTAAATTAGCAAATGGCATTAATACTCTGTAAATGAAGGGCAAAATTTGGCATTTCAGTAGCAGTGATGATTTAGTCATCACATCTCCAGTCTAGTCATTTGCAAACATTTTAAAATAAGAGCTTCATTGTGAAGAACATATAGTTATGGGGAGAAAAACCCAGAAAACTAATCATCATTGCTTTAGCTCAACCCACATGCCTGCTCTTAAGGGTATCCATGGTAGCAGTGATGCAACATGCCTACCTAGCTCACGGTGCCTACACAAGTGGGAGAGAGGGGAGGCGGATGATGAAAAAATTTCACTTGGAAAAATGTTGTAGTATTAACATGATAGAATTATATCAACTATACTGTCAGACTTTTAAAACACATATAAAGCCAAAAAGCTCTCCAAAAATCAAAAAAAGAGAAGAGACCCGTGGGAAGAAAACATTATAGCACTTCAGTTGAAAAGAAAATTAAGAATTTTTTCTTCCTACTGTAGTAAGTGGTTAAATAAATTCAAAGGGTTTTATAACTAGTAACAGAAATAATTTTAATTTAGCTCTTTTAAAAGTAACTACAAATAATGTTTTAATCTTTCTAATTTCCAACCTATATCTTTTCTATTTTTTATAGTTACTTAATGCAAATTGATAAAAACTTTAGGATACTGATTTCATATAATTTTTTAACAATAGTTTTCTTGCTTTAAAAGGGTCAAATGCAATATTTTAAAAAATTTGTCAAGAAGGATATAGGTTGGAGAGAAGAGATAGATGCCTTGATAGAATATCAGAAATAAAAATTCAAATGAATGAAGTGATAAAAAATAAATCACAGGAAGAATCAACCACAGACAACAATGAAAATAACTCAAAGAGAAAAAAAACACCGCCACCCTGGTTTCCAGGCTTATTACCCTTTAAACATTCTTTAAGAATATTTCAATAAGATAGTTTACCTAAAGGCACACAGAAGACATCCCCTTACAAACTGGATGGGATCAGATAATGAACATGTTTGTATTCAAAGCTCCTACTATCTGAACTATGACTCTGTGAATAACAAACAACTAATTTATATCAATTTTCTCACTTTTCCTCTTCTGAGAAACAATTCACTATATAAGAATAGCCTATTTTCACAATTTACAAATGATTTTATTCTTTTATCACTGAATGTAACTTAAAAATCTCAACAATTTCAACTAACAATCACTATGTGTGCTAAGTTAATAGAAATAGACAAAAACAAAAAAAGTAAGTTATTCTGTATTTTGAAAACCAATGTATAAGTTTAAAATGTAAGCATCCTGAATCTTACACAATTACAATATCATCAACTGGTGTTCAGAAATAAGAGAAACCAAACATAGAGGTTAAGTGAAGTATGCTGCACTTTGAGGACAGGCAGCAAAACAGACTTCAACCAAGTACTTTAAGAAGTACTTTAATCATTTGAAGGCCAAATCAACATCTTTCCAAAGGCAGCACAATGAGAACTTATTTTCTTCTTCTTCTTAAAAAAATGATACTTGTGTAGATAGAAGAGTCCAGAAAATTTTCTCAAGATGAGTTATACTTTCAACCAGCATAACATGTTGGGACAGAAAATAAAGTAGAGGGAAAGAACTCTGAAACTATATTTAGAAGATTTAAATATAATCAAGGCTTTATAAACCTTTGCTGTGGGAGAAAAGCTTCCTGTGTAAATCTCAAAGGGAAAAAAATATCCGTTCATTACATTATTTTTAGCTATCTGAAACACATTTCAAAATACTACCTTCCCTAAAGGATATAAACTAAGCATTACATGCATTCAAATATCTGTTTTCAAATATATAACAATGGTTACACTTTATTTTTGAAATACATTATGAACAAAAAGGTCTCTCACATTCTGTCACTAGCAATGAAACATAGAAAGCATACTGTATCTTACCTTTGTGGTTACAATGCACAGGCAATCCATTACTTTACCATTACAATATAAAGCAATTTATTGCAAATTATTTTAAGTTGCCTATATGAATAAAAATTTAGAAATAAAAATTAAAATTAAAATGAGGTTGTGAGATGAAAACCATAGATGAAAGTTACAACTGTGACAAGATCTCTCCAGGATCCATTCTTAGAGGTAGCAATTTTTCTACTATCTGAAATACAAAAAAGCAGAATGTGTCATGTGCCCTACAATCTTCTTTATGTAATCTGTATCTGAAGAAAATGAAGTTATTCCACAAAACACTGTGGAAGATGTCAGGGTTTATTCCACAAGAATTCACTGCTGCTTCAGATGCTATTTCATTAATCTCTTTTTTCAAGATATGAGGTTGACAGTGAGTCATCTGATGAAATGCTCCACAAAGAGGTTTCCCCGATATAAAATTAAATCTGCTTCTTGTTTGCTACAGTTTGGATATTTAAAAGACAATTTTTAAAAAATCACTAAAAAAAAAAATGCAAGCCAACATTTCTTCCACTATACCATTTCAGCAACTGCAGCTTGCAAAGTAATGACTTTCTCAGGCAGTAATGAATGGAATGTTCCATGTGGTATTTTTGAGAAGGGGTGATAGAAGAACAAAATGCAATAATTTAAAATATTATTTCTAAAACTTATCTATTGTCTTTTTTACTAAATAATAATATTTTACCAGTGATGCCAGATTTTAACTTTAGTGCCTTACTAAGTCCATTTTGTCTAAGTCCATACAAAAAAAAAAACAACCCAAAAAACCCATCAATACCACAAGAAGATAATTATAACTATGTACCATTTCAAACTCAAGAAGACTTCGTTTTTAACCCAGAAGTAGCCTAACTTTGTGAATTCATTGTACTGTCCTCAAGATCACTGGAAATAGAGCTAGATAGGCTGATAGGAGATGAGGCATAGGGATGCAACTGGCTTTCAATTTCATAAGCTTGTAGCCACTCTCTTCCATTAAGGAAGAGTATTACATGCAATTTCTTATAGTCCACAAGGTTTTCTCAGAGTCTACAGATACTGTGAATGGCCTCAAATTAAATCAACTGAACTGTTCCTATTAGCTTCTTATACCATATTCCTACCCCTAACGATTCACATATCATGGGCTGCATCAGCAACTTACATACTAAACCAAGTTTCACTGTAAGAGTTATGAAAAAGAGTTAATGCAAGTATATCATTTAGATAGTACCTATCATATAAGTAAGCATCATCATCATTTTATTACTATTATTGATGACTATCAGGTGATAGCCTTTTGTTTCAAGCCTAATAGTTTGCATCTGAGACAGATAAAGTGGGACTTTACCCTGAACAGTCTACTAGGATGGTTGTAATGATTAAATGAACTATACATGCACAGCACTAAATAATGACAACCTTGTTACCTGCACAATAAATGGTAGTTACATCTATCTATCTATCTATCTATCTACCTACCTACCTACCAACCTACCAACCTACCTTCCTATCTATCTATCCATCTGTAGCTATAAGGCTTGGGGGAGTGGGGTGCAGAAGTAAATTTCATCATGAGCTAACACCCTTTCCCTCTTGTGGGACAGATAGCCTGGAAATTACATGCTCAGTTGGAGACAGAGTATCCCCTTCTTCCTAGCCATCCCAACATGAAAGAGTAAAGCCCACTCAAGGCTCATGACTCTTTAAATAATTAAAGTTTATTACTTTTAGGAAGATTACTGAAAACAATGTATGTAACATCCAAGTACTAACTAGGCACTACATTCTGGAAAGAAGCAGGTGAAACAATTACCAGAGCTCACGAAGGGCCAAGAATAATTGAAAAACTCATAATAGCCTTGGCTGGTGTGGCTCAGTTAGTTGGGTGTCATCCTATGCAGCAAAAGGTTGCTGGTGTTATTCCCAGTCAGGGCATATGCCCAGGTTGTGGGCTCAATTCCCAGTAGGGGGTGTGCAGGAGGTAGCTGATCGATGTTTCGCTCTCACATTGATGTTTCTCTCTCCCTCTCCCTTCCTTTCTCTTAAAAAAAAATCAATAAAAAAACTCAGTATATACAGGTCCCTGGGTAGAGTACTCAGAATAGTATTGCCACAGGTCTGGGACAAAATTAACCCTATACTAAAGGCTGTTTGACCCAACTCAAAAAGCTTAAAAGCAAGCTTCAAAAGGATCAAGTTATTTCCAAGTAATTTAACTGCATCTCAAACAAAGCTCAAGAATATTTAAAGGAATACAAAAAGATCGAGGCCCCTGAAAAGGTTAAATCGATAATGCCAATAAAAAATTACCAGGTATATAATAAAGAAACAGGAAAATACAACTTAGAGAGGAGAAAAATCAATCAATGAAAAAAGACCAGAAGGAGAGGACAGAGGACGTCTGAAGAACGGTAGGATTGGGGATCTGGGCTGGAGAAAGAGACATATGACCACTGGGACAAGTGGGTCAGAAGAAACCTGCACTGCACCAAGTCTGCGTCCCTTGGGGACACGTGTAACACTTGACTGTGGAAGGAGGTCCACAGGACTGCTGGCAGCCAGGGAATACTAATATATAAAAGCCCAGGGTCGTAACAACCGATCATAGACGAAGGCTGACCAACCCGGAAATCCTTCAGTCACTGCTGGGTTGCTGTGGCGACCCAGCACTGACTGCCCCGCTGCAGCCTGGCGAACCAGCACTGACTGCCCAGGGGGCTAAGACCAAGAAGAGAGGCAGGGTCTGATCCGCAGCCTCAGTGGCAGCTGTTGATCAGTACTTGCCTCTCTTTCTCTCCCTCTTTCTTTCCGGGCTTCGCCAGTAGCCGGGCCTTTCTTCCTCTCCCGGCCTCCTCGGGGGCTGCTGTTCAGCACTACCTCTCTGATCAGGCCCAGAGATAGGCCTGGAGATGCTGACTCGCATAGGAACTGACCAAAGAACCAAATGTGGGTGTGGTGAAGAAGCAATGGCTGTCTAGGAAGCGGAGCTTTTGACGCTGACTGGCATAGGAACCAACCAATCAGAACCAAATGTGGGTGCTGTGGGGGAGCCAATGGCTGCCTAGGAGGCGGAGCTTTTGATGCTGACTGGAATAGAAACCGACCACTCAGAACCAAATTGGCCAGCAGAGGAGGGCAGTTGGGGGTGATATCAGGCCTGCAGGGGAGGGCAGTTGGGGCAACCAGGTTGGGAGGGGAGGGCAGTTGGTGGCGAGATCAGGCCGGCAGGGGAGGGCAGTTGGGGGCAACCAGGCCGGCAGGGGAGGGCAGTTAGGGGTGATCAGGCTGTCGGGCAGAGGCAGTTAGGGGTAATCAGGCAGGCAGGCAGGTGAGCAGTTAGTAGCCAGCGGTCCCAGATTGCAAGAGGGATGTCCACAGGGGTCGGGCCTAAACTGGCAGTCAGACATCCCCCAAGGGGTCTCCAACTGGAGAGGGTGCAGGCTGGGCTGAGAAAACCGCCCCCCCCCCCCCCATGCACAAATTTCGTGCACCGGGCCTCTAGTCTAGATATAAGTCCACAGCTGTGAGAGGCTGCGCCCAGAAAGGCAGCTTGATGAATTTCCCTAGCCATGTGGTACCAGGGGAGAGAAACACACAGTGGCACAGTTCTTTTGCCTTTATATTTTCCTTGCTTTTATTTCCTAAACCTAGTTCATAGGACCTTTCAATTACAAACACTCACTGAGGCTGCGATGCAGGTGGAGGTGCAGTTTCGTGGAGGCGCAGTTTCGTGGAGGCTAGGGAGAGGCTGTGGAGAGGAGCAGGACAGGGAGATGTGACCAGGAATCCATCACTGGGACGTTCTGGACCCTCCAACCAGAAGCAGCAATTTTTATCCTGAAGAGCCAGCTCCTCTCAGCAGCACCCGCAGGGCATCTATTGCAGCCACACCCAGCCTCGAACTTTGCAGAGGAAACGAAGAAACTGAATAGCCCCAGGGAGCCCTGGGGGAGTGAGTTGAGGGGTCATTTGGTCCCAGAAACCAATAAAGCAACACCCCTTCCTAAAGCCAATGTCAGAAATGGGTGCTTGTGTAAATAAGACTATAAAAGCAGGCAGAAAAACAAAGCGGGTAGATTGGTCCCGCTTGCCTGCAACTAAGGCTGTGGAGACAGACACAGAGCAGTGGTGGATCACTGGGAACTTCAACAAGTGCTGACTAACAGGAAACTGAGAAGTGGCAGATAGAACAGTAGAGAGGAGTCTTAAACCAGCCTCCATGGGACATTAAAACTCAGCTGAACCAAACAACAATTCACTTTCTTATTTTTCTTATGTGAGTGTTCTTTTTTTAACCTTTTACTATTTGTATTATTTTTTTTCATTCTATTTTTATTATTTTATCTTATTTTCATTTTTTTCACTCTTCCTCACGTCTTCCTTTTTCATCCTATTTCTCTTCTCCTGTCCCTGCTTTCATTTTTCTCTCTCCTTTCTTTTTACTCCTGGTTAAAAATTGATATTCTTTATCTGCTCTATTGGTGATGATTATTATTGTAGTCTCTAATGGCTTACTCATATATCTAATTTCCTCTCCCCTGCTACAAGTCCATGAACCCTTCTCTTTTCTCTTTCTTTGCTAGCCAATTTTTTCTTATGCTTTTGTTTTCCTTCTCCTCTCTTCCTCTCTTCTTCTCCTAATTGCTTAATTAGTTTCAATCACTAAACTCAAGCTTATCTGCTTGCTCCTCTATTCTCCTTCTCCAAAAATAGATAAGTATATAAATTGAAAGAAATTTTTTTAACTTTTTATTTTTTCACTATTTTGTTTTTTAGCCTTTCTTCTTACCCACACATTCTCTTTCTAGCTCCTCTATACTGAACTGTGGCCATTCCCCTAATCATTTAATTCCTTTACCTTACTTTCAGGATATAAGCTCTGCCTCTACAGATTCAGTCCCCCCTTTCTACTGGGTGTTTCTTGTTGGCATTTTTTGGTTTGTTTGTTTTGTGGATTTTCTCCCTATATATGTGTATTTTTCCCCTTCTTTTTTCTTCTTTTTCTTTTCTCTCTTACATTTTTTTCTTTTTCTCAATATCATTTTTTGCTTTCTTTTCTCCCTCCTAATTCTCTTTTCTCTGGTGGGTACTTTTATTGGGATTATAGGTGTCATCAATACATTCATGTTCTATTCCCTTTATGTCGTGTCTTATCTAATTGCATTTTGTGCTGTTTGGTCAACATGGTATAGAGTGAGCCACAGAACCATACACCCTGGGAGGAAACTCCATCCAGGAATGGGACAGTAACACTCAAGACCCAACTACACCAAGAGAACCCAAATATCCCAAGTAGGGGGCATCCCTAGAATACCCAACCCAGAAGACCAAAGAGATTGAACCAGTGGGTCCCACAAGACATCTACTATATAAGAAAAACTCAAAAAAACCTGGGTGACATAAAAGTTTGATCTAATACATAGAAACAACCACAAAGGGACAGCAAAAATAGGGAGACAAAGAAACAACCTCAAATGAAAGACAAGGAGGAATCACAAAAACGGCAGTATACGAAATGGAGGCAAGCAATTTATCAGAGAAAGAATTCAGGGCAATGGTTATAAGGATGCTGAAAAGGATGGAAGACACATTCGATAACATGTGTAAGAATCAAGTGGCAATGAAGAAGAACCAGGAGGAAATGAAGGATGACATAGCTGCAATAAAAAAAAAAAACAATGGAAAGAATCAACAGTAGACTAGAAGAAGCTGAGGACCACATCAGCAAGCTAGAAGACAAGGTAGAAAAAAAACACGCAAGCAGAGCAGCAACTGGAAAAAAACAACTTAAAAAGAAGGAGAGCCTAAGGAAGTTTTGGGACACTACCAAACAACATCTGCATAATAGGGGAGCCAGAAGGAGAGGAAACACAGCAAGGAATAGAAAACCTGTTTGAAGAAATAATGACAGAAACTTCCCTGATATTGGGAAGAAAAAACTCACACAAGTCCAAGAAGCACAGAGTCCCAAACACAATGAAACCAAAAAGACTGACACCAAGACACATCATAATTAAATTGGCAAACACCAACGACAAAGTAAGAATCTTAAAGGCTGCCAGAGAGAGAGACAGAAAGTTACCTATAAGGGATCTCCCATTAGATTATCAACTGATTTCTCAACAGAAACATATCAGGCCAAAAGGGAATGGAATGAAATATACAAAGTGATGCAAAGCAAGGAACTGAATCCAAGAATACTATACTCAGCAAGGCTATCATTCAAAATTGAAGGTGAAATCAGGAGCTTTACAGACAAAAAAGGGCTACAGGAGTTTATTACCACTAACCGAGCAATGCAAGAAATGCTAAAGGGAGTGCTGTAAAAAGAAATAGGAAGGGAAGAAGGGGAACACAGGCATAAAGAATAAAATGGCGATATAAAGTACCTATCAATAATTACCTTAAATTTAAATGGATTAGGTGCTTCAATCAAAAGACATAGGGTAGCTGAATGGATAAAAAAAACCCTGACCGATAGATTTGCTGTCTACAAGAGACCCACCTCAGAACAAAGGACTCACACAAACTGATAGTGAAGGGATGGAAAAATTTTTTTCAGGCAAATGGAAATTTTAAAAAAAGCTGGGGTAGCAATATATATATCTGATCAAATAGACCTCAAAGTGAAGGCCATAACAAGAGATAAAGAGGTTCATAATACTAAAGGGAGCAATGCAACAAACGACTATAACTCTGGTAAACATATATGCACCTAATGCAGGAGCACCGAAATACATTAAAAAAAAAAAAAAAAACTTGTGGAAGATATCAAGGGTGAGATTGACAACAATACAATCATAGTAGGGGACCTTAATAACCCATTGACACCACTGAATAAATCCTCTAAAGAAAAAATCAGCAAAGAAACATCAATCCTAAATGACTCAATAGATCAGACGGAATTAATTGACATCTTCAGAACAGTTCACCCCAAAGCTACAGAATATACATTCTTCTCAAGTGCACATGGAACATTCTCAAAGATAAACCACATATTGGGACAAAGGCAAAGTGTCTTTAAATTCAAGAAGATAGAAATCATATCAAGCATCTTCTCAGATCACAATGGCATAAAATTAGAAATCAACTACAGTAAAAACAATGAAATCAAACACTTGGAGGCTACATAACATGCTATTAAACAATGATTGGGTTTTCAAAGAGATCAAAAAAGAAATAAAAAGCATCCTAGAAACAAATGACAATGAAAACAACAATCCAAAATCTATGGGACACTGAAAGCAATCCTGAGAGGGAAGTTCATAGCTGTACAGGCCTACCTCAAAAAACAAGAAAAGATAGTAATAAATTATCTAATTCTACAACTTAAAGAATTAGAAAGAGAGCAACAAGAAAAGCCCAGAGTAAGCAGAAGGAAAGAAATAATAACGATCAGAGCGGAAATAAAGGACATAGAGACCAAAAAAACAATACAAAAGATCAATGAAACTAAGAACTGGTTCTTTGAAAGGATAAGTAAGATTGATGAACCTCTAGCCAGGCTCACCACGAAACAAAGATAGAAGACTAAAAAAAAAAAAAAAAAATCAAAATGAAAAAGTTAAGGTAAAAACAGACCCCAAAGAAATACAAAGGATTGTATAAACAAAACCAACAAACAAAAAAAACAATACTATGAACAACTCTACTCCAACAAACTGGACAACCTAAATGAAATGGACATATTCTTAGAAACATAAAAGCTTCCAAAACTCAATCAGGAAGAATAAAAAAACCTGAATAGGTGGATAACAACCGATGAAATTGAAGCAGTAATCAAAAAGCTTCCAGCAAACAAAAGTCCTGATCTGGATGGCTTTACTGGGGAGTTTCACCAAACATTCAAAGAAGAACTAAAACCTATCCTCCTCAGACTAATCCAAAATATTCAAGAGAAATGCACACTTCCAAGCTCTTTCTATGAAGCCAACATTACCCTAATTCCAAAACCAGGTAAAGACACTACAAAGAAAGAGAATTACAGGCCAATATCCCTGATAAACACAGATGCTAAAACCCTCAACAAAATTCTAGCAAATCGGATTCAGCATTACATCAGAAAGTTCATACCCCATGACCAAGTGGGATTTATTCCAGGGATGCAAGGCTGGTACAATATCTGCAAATCAATAAATGTGATACATCACATAAACAAATTGAGAGACAAAAATCACATAATCATATCGATGCAGAAAAAGCATTTGACAAAATCCTACACCCTTTCTTGATAAAAACTCTCAGCAAGGTGGGAATAGAGGGATCATACGTCAACATAATAAAAGCCTATATGACAAACCTTCAGCCAACAGGAACAAGACAGGGATACCCACTTTCACCACTCCTGTTCGACATAGTACTGGAAGTGCTAGCCATAGCTATCAGACAAGAAGAAATAAAAGGCATCCAAATTGGAAAAGAAGTAGAACTGTCATTATTCACAGATGACATGATATTGTACATAGAAAACCCTAAAGACTCCATCAAAAAACTACTAGACTTAATAAATGAATTCGGCAATGTAGCAGGATACAAAATTAACACCCAGAAATCTATTGCTTTTTTATACACCAATAATGAACTCACAGAAAGAGAAACTAAAACAACAATCCCATTTACCATGCACCAAAAAAATTAAGACACCTAGGAATAAACTTAACTAAGGAGGTAAAAGACCTATACTCAGAAAACTACAGGACACTGAAAAGACAGAGGAAGACATAAACAAATGGAAGATTATACCATGTTCATGAACTGGTAGAATCAACATCATTAAAATGTCCATACTATCCAAAGCAATTTATAGATTCAGTACAATCCCCATATTTCACAGACCTATAACAAATGCTCCAAAAATTCATATGGAATAAAAAAAGACCCCGAACAGCCACAGCAATCCTGAGAAAGAAGGAAGTTGGAGGGATCACAATACCAGATATCAAGCTATATTATAAAGCCACTGTTCTCAAAACTGCCTGGTACTGGCACAAGAACACACATATAGACCACTGGAACAGAACAGAGAACCCAGAGATTGACCCCAGCCATTATGCTCAATTAATATTTGACAAAGGAGGCAAGGGCATACAATGGAGTCAAGACAGTCTCTTCAATAAATGGTGCTGGGAAAATTGGTCAGATAAATGCAAAAAAAAAAAAAATGAAACTAGACCACCAACTTACAGCATATAAAAAATAAACTCAAAATGGATAAAGGACTTAAATGTAATATAGGAAACCATAAAAATCTTAGAAAAATCCACAGGCAGCAAAATATCAGACATATGTTATAGCAATATCTTTTCAGATATAGCTCCTAGGGCAGTGATGGCGAACCTATGACACACGTGTCAGAGGTGACACATGAACTCATTTTTTTGGTTCATTTTTCTTTGTTAAATGGCATTTAAATATATAAAATAAATACCAAAAATGTAAGTCTTTGTTTTACTATGGTTGCAAATATCAAAAAATTTCTGTATGTGACACGGCACCAGAGTTAAATTAGGGTTTTTCAAAATGCTGCCACGCCAAGCCCAAAAGGTTCGCCATCACTGTCCTAGGGCAATGGAGGTTAAGGAGAAAATAAACAAATGTGACTACATCAAAATTAAAAGCTTCTGCACAGCAAAAGAAACCATCAACAAAACAATAAGAAAACCCACTGCATGGGTGAACATATTTGCCAATGTTATCTCCAATAAGGGTTTAATCTCCAAAATTTACAGGGAACTCATACAATTTAACAAAAGAAAAATAAATAATCCAATCAAAAATTGGGCAAAGGACCTAAACAGACACTTCTCGAAAGAGGACATTGGAAGGCCAAGAGACATATGAAAACATGCTCAAAGTCACTAATCATTGAGAGATGCAAATTAAAAACAACGAGGCATCACTTCACACCTGTCAGAATGTTACCATCAACAAATCAGCAAATGACAAGTGCTGGTAAGGATGTGGAGAAAAGGGAACCCTAGCACACTGATGGTGGGAATGCAGACTGGTGTAGCCATTGTGAAAAACAGTATGGAGTTTCCTCAAAAAATTAAATATGGGACTGCCATTTGACTCAGTGATCCCACTTCTAGGAATATATCCTAAGAAACCCGAAATACCAATAAGAAAGAATGTATGCACCCCTATGTTCACAGCAGCACAATTACAATAGCTAAGACCTAGAATCAGACCAAGTGCCCATCAGTAGATGAGTGGATATAAAAGCTGTGGTACATTTATAATATGGAATACTATGCAGCAATAAAAAAGAAGAATATCTTACCCTTTGAGACAACATGGAGATGACCTGGAGAGTAACATGCTAAGTGAAATAAGTCAGTCAGAGAAAGACAAGTATCACACGATCTCACTCATATGCAAAATCTAAGTAACAAAATAAACTGATGAGTGGAACTGATCCAGAGACATGGAAGCATGGAACAGAGTGTGGAATCCCTGAGGGAAGGCAGGGAGGATAGGTGAGTGGGAGGTAATCAACCAAACACTTCGTATGCATAACCCATGGACACAGACAATGGGGCAGTGAGGGTGTGGGGTGGGGGGAGGGGGGGGCTGGAGAGGGTCAATGGGGGGAAAAGGAGGAGATATATAATACTTTCAACAATAATTATTAAAATAAAAAAAAACTGAAAAATTAAGTGAGACAACACTGTAAATTTGTTGGTGGGAGAGGAAGTTCAGACTAGTGTCTCTGATGTACTATCTTTGAGAAACAGAGACATTCTGCTAGAGAAATAAAGCATCAGAAAGCACGATAAGAACCCTAGGGGACTGATAAAGGAAATAGCAAAAGGAGCTGACCACCAAAACATGGGATTGTAAATAATTCTGAAGGCAAGAATTCAAGATTTCAACAATTCATAAGGTTGTACTGTAAAATTTTATCAGATGTAAGATTGGAGCATCATCCTGTTCACCGAAGGATGGCAGGTTCTATCCCCAGTCAGGGTGTATATTGGAGGCAGCTGATAAATGTTTCTCTTTCACATTGATGCTCCTCTCTCTCTTTCTCTCTCCTTCACTAAAATCAGTAAATATATCCTTGGGTGAGGATTAAAAACATAAAAGACTGAGATGGAGTTCTGCTTCAGGAATATAGAATTATTGGATAGACTAGAGGCCGAGTGCACAAAAATTTGTGCACTCGGAGGGGGATGGGAGGGGTGTCCCTCAGCCCGGCCTGTGTCCTCTCACAGTCTGGGACCCCTCGGGAGATAACGACCTGCTGGCTTAGGCCTGCTCCCGGGTGGCAGAGGGCAGGTCCAATCCCTAGGTGCAGCCCCTGGTCGGGCTCAGAGCAGGGCTGATTGGGGAGTTGGGGCACCGCCCCCTGTCATGCACAGAGCAGGGCAGATTGGGAGGTTGCGATGCCACCCTCAGTCACGCTCAGGGTAGGGCCGATTGGGGGGTTGGGGCACCGCCCCCTGTCACACTCAAGGCAGGGTCGATGGGGAGGTTGCGGCGCCACCCCCTGTCACACACAGAGCAGGGCCCATCAGGGGGTTGGGGAGCTCCCCCGTGTCACGCACAGAGCAGGGCCCATCAGGGGGTTGAGGAGCTCCCCCTGTCACTCACAGAGTAGGGCCGACAGGGGAGTTGGGGCACCGCCCCCTGTCACACACAGAGCAGGGCGGATCAGGGGGTTGGGGCACCGCCACTCTCACACTCAGGGCAGGGCCAATGGGAAGGTTATGGCTCTACCCCGTCACACACAGAGCAGAGCCCGTAGGGTAGGGGGGTTGGGGCGCCACACCCTGTCACACACAGAGCCGCAGGGTGGTCAGGGGGTTGGGGAGCTCCCCCCTATCAGGCACAGAGCAGGGCCGATCAGGGGGTTGGGGCGCCTTCCCCTGTCAGGACCAGAGCAGGGCCAATAGGGAAGTTGTGGCCCTGCACCCTGTCACACAGAGCCTCAGGGCGATCAGGGGGTTTGGGTGCTGCCCCCTGTCACGCTGATCCCGGTGCCGGGAGGCCTCGCGGCTCCGCTGATCCTGGTGCTGGGAGGCATATTACCCTTTTACTATATAGAATAGAGGCCTGGTGCATGGGTGGGGGCTGGCTGGTTTGCCCTGAAGGGTGTCCTGGATCAAGGTGGGGGTCCCCACTGGGGTGCCTCGCCAGCCTGGGTGAGGGGATGATGGCTGTTTGCAGCTGGTCACACACCCTTCAGGGTGGGGGTCCCCACTGGGGTGCCTGGCCAGTCTGGGTGAGGGGCTGTGGGCTGTTTTCAGGCTGGCGGGTGACTGAAGCTCCCAACTGCTCCTTTTTTTCTTTTTCTTTTTTTATTCTGGGCCAGCTTTAGCTCTGGCTCCAGCTCTGAGGCCTCAGCTGCTGAAAACAGGTATCTGGTTTGTTTGGGTTCTTCAATCGAAACTCTGTATCAACTCCAGCTCTGAGATCCCAGCTCGCTGAAAGCAGGTTTCTGGGGTTTTGTTTAGCTTCTATATTTGTAACTATGTTTCAAACTGCAAGCTTAGAGGACGGCAAGGCAGGCGGGGAACGTTGCAGTCCTCCGTCACTGAAGCAAGCAAGCCTCATGTTCAGTTTAAGCTGCCTGGCTGCCGGCCGCCATCTTGGCTGGCAGTTAATTTGCATATTGCCCTGATTAGCCGATGGGAAGGGTAGCGGTCGTATGCTAATTACCATGCTTCTCTTTTATTAGATAGGATGGTACCAAAGATAAGAAATATACTAAATTTGAACATAGTCTGATAATAACACTGTATCAATTTTAAATTTCCTTAGTCTGTAATTACATACTAGATTTTTTTTACAAATGTTCATAAAATAGAAAATTTTAAAAAATTTTAGGAAAATGTTCTTCTCTTCAAAGGAGATACATACTGAAGTACTTAAGAGTAAAGCAATTTGCTCTCAAGTGGTTCAGCATAATTTTTTTTAAGTTTATATATACATGTGTGTGCGTGTGCAGAGAGCAAGAAAATGTGACAAAAATGGCAGTTTATTATTTTAATTTTTCTGTAGATGTAATTTGTTTCAAAATAATTTTTAAAAGAGATTGAAAAAGGCCCAAATGACAGTAAAATATAAGTCCCAGAAGAAAAGTACAGAGTACTTATTAAATAAAAATCTCTCCACAGTGATAGTTTTTTAAAAGAGAGAACAAGAAAAAGTGATAAAACTTATTAGCCACCTTTGAAAGGGATTATTGCACAAGCTCTACTCTAAAAGCTAGTCTTTAAAAGAAAATATAAGCTTTACCTTGTTTTTGTAGGAGGAACAAAGGTTCATCCCTAGTTAATGAGGAAAAATGGTATTCTCCTTTTTTCAGGAGAATACCAACTAATAATAATAAATAAGATGAACTGATAAAATTAGGAAAGGAAATCAACATTTTGAAACTTCTAATAAAGTGAGTGATTCAGGCAAGGATCATTAATGAGTAAGGTAAAAATTCACTCAATATAAGGTGTTGAAGTACTACCCCCTAGATACTTAATAACTAAAAAGAGAACAATATACCTATACAATGGAGGATTTGGAGGTCACCACCCTTAAGTAATCAAGCATCAGCACAAGTGCAACAACCTGATATTCTATGCTGCCTAATGTAATACCATGTGAAGTACAATATATAATCATGAAGTCTGCTTCCCAAAAATGAGTCTAATCAACTTTTACATCTACCTTGTTACCAGAAATACGGGACTTAGTGGAATGACTTAAACACAAGGCAACAAACTAAACAAATACAGTGTGTGTGGTATTCTATAAAATAGCTGGCATAGTCTCTTCATAAAGTTAATGCCATTTAAAGGGGGACGCGGAGTTGGGAGGGCTATTCCACTAGAACAGGGGTCCTCAAACTCTTTAAACAGGGGGCCAGTTCACTGTCCCTCAGACCGTTGGAGGGCTGGACCATAGTTTAAAAAAAAACTATGAACAAATTCCTATGCACATTGCACATATCTTATTTTGAAGTAAAAAAACAAAACGGGAACAAATACAATATTTGTATTTGTATGTGGCCCGCGGGCCGTAGTTTGAGGACTCCTGCACTAGAATCTAAGAGAATAGATCATAAGAGAGTAGAGACACTATACCAGATTTAATATGTGCCCTCACAACTCATTCCAATGTTTGCCTCCAAACTGTCACATCTGCCTTCACCTTAGCAACCTTAGCAACATCTTGGCCTCTGGACTCTTATCCACCTCTCATCTCTCACCTCCTCACTTGAAACTTTCCTGTTAATCACAAAACTAAAAACCATATTCCCTGCACCCAACAAATCCACATCCTTAAAGTTCAGGGGAACTGATGCCAGTAGATAAATTCTTTCCCTTTCTTTCCTTCGATATATGGCTTCTCAGGGATGCAAGTTATATATTTATGATTTGTGCACCTTTATGTACAAATAATACAAAGTACTTAAATAATTTTAAGTCAGTGTTTAGAGGACTTCAGATTAAACCTAGTAGACTAAATATATGCTTTTAACTCTACTATCTCCTAAAACTCTACATAAATTAAAGCAGATAGATTGTTTTAAAGCATTAAATCACAAGGTCAAAAGGGAAAGGAGATGCCCTCACTACATTACTCAGTTAATTTCCCTCCCCTGAAGATGAACTCAGAGGGCTGAAATAGGGAGCCTGGAGACAGCAGGGACAACTGAAAACAAGAGAGTATTATACACTGAAAGTGGACTAAGTGTATAATATTCCAGACATATCTAACCTCTCACTTTTTTCAGTTATATTATACTTGCTGCTATGCAACCTGCTTTCAATAATTGAATAACACATAGTGGATAAACAGATATTTTTATGCCTGCTATTTTATACTGCATTAAGTGGCTACACCATAATGTATTTATACAGTTTATTTCTGATATTTGTATTTGTTCCTTGATGGTTTTTACTAATATCAAATATTGCAATGAACATGCACATACATACAAACACACATATATGTCTTTTAATATATATCAATAATTTGTAAGTACATTTGGAACATATGCTAGATCCAAGGATATGAATATGTACTGTCAAGCTATCTTTCCAAAAGGTTTCACCACTGTATTCTCCTATCAACAGCATAAACGTTTCTCTTTCCTTGTTTAATTAATCTTTGATAATCAAATTAGAATATTCCCATTGTCAATTTGCATTTTTTAAAAATGAAGTTGAGCATCTCTTCATAGGCTTATTGGTCCATTTGTGTTTATTTTTCTCTAAACAGCCCATCCACATTCTTTAGTCACTTTCCTACTGAATGTTGGCTTTTTCCTATTTGAAAACAGATAACATTTTGTTTTTAAACTAAACTCTTAAAATCAGAAATATCATTCAACAGACACATACCAGAGTTGAGGAAAATTTTTTGAAAAAAGAAAAAAAAGCACTGAGAAAATTAACTTATTTTCTACAGAATCCTAATAGAATTAAATGTTTAATTAGATAGTAATTTACTTGCTTTCTTATATTTTGTCATCTTCTCTAGTTTACTGGCTTTTTTCTTACTGATTTGTAAGAGGTTTCCTGAGAGGGTTGGAAATTAGTCCTTTTCCATAAATATGACAACTTCCCCCCAGTTTGTTATTTCTCATTTTATTGTATCTTTCAAGATACAGAAGTTCTATAATCAAAGTTCAAACAATCAAACTTTGTGAAGCCCACAAACAAATTCTACAAAGTCAGCATTCTTAACCTTTTTTTTTAATTTTTCTGGGTTTTCTTTGTTGTCATGCTTAGAAAAACTTTCCTTATCCAAAAATCATTTAAAAGTTTATTTTTATAATTTCATTTTTTAAATATATATATTTTTTTATTTCAGAGAGTAAGAGTGAGGGAGAGATAGAAACATCAATGATGAGAGATAATCATTGATCAGCAGCCTCCTGCAGCCCCCCACTGGGGATCAAGCCCGTATGTGCCCTTAACCGGAATTAAACCCAGGACACTTCAGTCGGCAAGACGACACTCTACACTGAGCCAAACTGGCTAGGGCTATTATTTCATTTTTTTAACCTTTGAATCTTTGATCCACTTTAAATGTACTATATTATCAGGAACAGGATTACCATAGATGGAATTTAAATGTCCCCCAAAATTCATGTTGAAATTTTAAGCCCGAATGCAATGGTATTAGGAGGTACTTAGGTCAGGAGGGTGGAGCCTTCATTAATGGAATTAGTATCCTTATAAAACAGACCCCAGAATGCTCCCTCACTCTTTCCTTAATGTGAGGACACAGGGAGAAGATGGCTGGCCACCTATGAACCAGGAAGCGGGCTCTCCCTAGACATGAATCTGCTGGTGAGTTGATCTTGGACTTCCCACACTCCAGAACTGTGAAAAATAAATTTGTGTTGTTTATAAGCTATCCAATCTATAGTATTCTGTTATAGCAGACATGCTGGTGCACCTTTTTCTGTTGGAATTTCTCATTAAATTAGGCAATTTCTCTTACCCCTACTTGCATCTTGCTTCCTTTCAAATACTCTACCTTACAATCTCTAAAAGTAGCACACTTCTTTTAGAATTAGGATTGTTTTTATGAAAATGACACATGCTCATTATTTTTTAAAAAAGTAATAAAGTATAAATAAGAAAAAAAATCATCACCCAGAAACAATCATTCATATTAAACAAATATTATTTCAAACATCTCTCTAGACATATGTACAAAGTAAAGGGCACACATACCAAAAACAAAAAAAGTTATATGAAAAGGGCATATAACCATATCACTTTAAAAATCAAATTGTATTATTAATTAACATTTAAAAATCTATTTGAAATGGACTATTATAAGCACAAATGATATATCAACTAAAGGGAATGGAAACTAAAATTATCCAAGAGAAAGTGATGAAAAATATAGAGGAGGAAAATAAGGACACAGAAAATACTACACTAGAATCTCTAATCAAAGGGAAACACAAGGACATATCAAGATTAGTAAAGAGAACTGTGAATTGCGTTTTAAGAGGTCTGAAATCCAAAGGTAGACTTTCCCAAACTAGCTGAATAAACTAGGTCTCAGTTTTTCTTCTGGATCTCAGTTTCTTCATCTTTAAAATGAAGGAGAGGGATAAAATGTTTTGATTTTTCTTGCTCTAAAATTCCGTTTTGTTATGTAACTTAAACAAGAAACTGAGAAACTGTCTCATTCATTGCCAAAGGGCTGTCTGATTGCTGCCCACCAATACTTGTTCCTAATTTATTACACACCAAACAGAAGCTGATTCAATTTTCCAGGCAATTCTCTAGTACTAACTACAAGGGACCAGAATCATATTCAGTCAGACAACCACCTTCAAATTACTAATGTTTCTCAAACAGAATCTTCACTACAAAATGCTTCATATTTCTGTTATGTCACGTCTAACTCTACCAGCAACAATATTTAACAAAAAAGAACATTATGAAAATAGTTATGAAAACTCAACAGTTTTAATTACAGAAAAATATAGAAACCAATGCTGACCTTTGAATTTATTGATCAGTCTCTAAAATTTTAATAATACAATCTTTCAGGACAATAAACAGAATCCTTAGGATAAATGTAGCAAGTAAACTGCCCAGGACTACAAAACTATATTCAACTTCTAAGAAAGAATACCAGAGCAAAACTATTTTTTCAAAGTACATATAGTTTCTATCTAAGTATCACACAGATAGAGCCTCATTGAAGTCTATCATACAAAGTATTTTTTAATAGTCTAAAGCCAGTATTTCACACCTTCAAACCATTTACACCATTTTAAGACCAGGGCACCAGAGATTCTGAGCTTTTCTTTTCAAAAGTATTTTTAATCCTATCCTCATTATTCCATTATAAATAGTAGTTCCACAAAGTGCCCATTTTAATAAAATGAAAAAAACTTAGTAGCCCTAAACAGCTTAAGGGAAGAAATTTTTATCTTACCTCTATACTAGGGCTAAGGCTGCTTGGCAGTGTTTCTGAAGTCACAGTAGTGCTTGGAAGGCTGGAAATTTCCCAAGTATTCACAGGCTGTATTGGTTCAGACTGCTTTGAACGATCTATACATTTTGGATTATCCAGTAAGGTCACTTCATAAAATTCTTGAATATCTACAGGTGAGGAAAGGAAAAAAAAAAGTATATTTTCTAATTAAACTATGCATTGCTAAAACAACATAATCCAAAGGCAAAAATTTTACTCTAGATTAGCACAGTAAGTCCAACCTTATAGCATGCTTAAACAGTAAATATGTTTCACTTTATTATGTCACAAGCATATCAGAACCTGCAGGGCACAGAGTAAAAGTCATAGGCTTTTTACACTTCAAAGTCAGTACTGAGTTAAATAAAATACCTCCTTTTTCACCAATTAGCTACATATTTAGGCAAGTTACTTAACCTCTGATAACTTGCCTCTTATCATTATGAATTGTTACAAGGACTGAATAATACATGCAAAGTGCACAATGGCACATAATAAGCTTCTAACAGAAAGCAGCTAATATTATTATAAATTCTGCATATATGACTTACTACTGATATTTTATATCTTTGTACCACCAATATCCAGGCTGGGCATGTAAACCTCTTAAGTGGTTTTAATGGCTCTTCTAACCAAACGATAACAAAACAAAAAATAAGTGAAAATAAAATCAATAAACTAGAAGCATTTTTAGACATCTCTAGTCTGGATATTTAGAAATGGCTAAGTTAAACAGTTTATGTTATTTTAGAAATAATCAGTTAAAGGTCTGACAAAACTCTAAAAGAAATCATAAACATACTAATAGCAGCATAGGATAATTTAGAATATCATGTTACTTTGTTATCAGTTGGAATTATATAAGCTTGATACATTAACACTGATTATTCATGCTGCTCAGAAGTTCTGAGTGATAGTTTATTCTATATTAGTTTACAACAGTTAGTTCTTTATTCACCTACTGGTTTAATTTTGAGTTGATTTTTTTAAAGGAGGGAAATTAATATCAGCAAAGGTGGCCATTGTTCTGTACAGAAGAATTATACACAATAACTATAAATAACATAGATGGAATAACTTTTACTTCTTGTTTCTCAGAATGATGAAAAGACTAGTATTTCCTTTAAAAACATGTGAAGATAGTAGAGACAAAGTAACTCCCTTTTCAGTTTTAATAACCAGTGGAATTGTACAACTTTCTAAGTAAAGGGCTAATAAAAACTAACATCTACACAATAAAGAAAATAACCGACTTCAAAGGGTTTCAAGAATATTACTAGAAAAAATTGTATGTGAAAGCATTTATAAATCATAAATCACTATATAAAACTATTCACATAACCATCACGAAAATAAAAAATTCAAATTCAGAGCACTGGCTACAAAGTGTTCTTACCAAAATTTGTTTAACCTGAACCTAAAGCAAGTCTTTAAAATCAACTTCTAGTTCACAGGAAATAAAGGGGATAGAGGAACAAATTATATGACACCAGAAAAGCAAGCAACAAAACAAATCGGGAAGGGGACATTCTACAAAAAAACTGCCCTGGTTTCTGTAAAAAATTAATATCATGATAGAGAAAAACTGTTTGAAAGCAAAAATTTTTCTGTATAAGAGAAATGAAAAAGACATAGCAACCAACTACAACATTGAGCCTTGACTAGTATGTGTGGTGGGAGGAAGAGAGAGGAGCTATAAAATACATTGTAACAAATTCGGAAATTCAAATATGGGCTATTTTCCAGAAAATATTAGGGGATTTTTTTTTTTTGTAGAAGATATATGTGTGAGAGTATGTGTTTATTTATGTAGTAGGGCATATATTTCTATATATGTAAGATATATATTTTATATGTGTAGGAAATATCCTATACTCGAGGCCCAGTGCATGAATTTGTGCACCAGTGAATTTGTGCACCAGTGGGTCACTTGGCCTGGCCTGTGGGATCAGGCCAAAACCAGCTCTCTGATATCCCCCAAGGGGTCCCAGATTGCAAGAAGGCACAGGCCAGGCCAAGGGGACCCCACCAGTGCATGATCAGGGTCAGGGAGGGACACGGGAGGTTGGCCAGCTGGGGAGGAACCATGGGAGGGCTCCAGGGTGTGTCCAGCCCATCTTGTTCAGTCCAGATCGGCTGACCCCAGCAGCAAGCTAACCTACTGGTTGGAGCGTCTACCCCATGCTGGTCAGGGCTTGTCAGAGCGAGCAGTTGAATGGCCTCAGCATATCATTAGCACATTACTCTTTGATTGGTTGAATGGCTGACCAGAAACTTAGTATATTAGGCTTTTATTATCCTATCTAATAATAGACAAACAGGGTAATTGACTATACCTTCACTACGCTTCCCATTGGCTAATCAGCATGATATGCAAATTAACTGCCAACAAAGATGGCGCTTAATTTGCATACGTAGGCTCCAGGCAGCAGAGCGAAGATTGAAGGCGAGCCGGAGCAGCGAAGACGGAAGATGGAAGGTGGCTCCGGCTGGGGCTGCGAAGACGGAGGACGGAAGGCGGCTCTGGCCAGAGCGAAGGCCTGGGTCCCAGGTGCCAGAGGAAAACCAGTGCCCGCAGCCAGGAGAAGGGAAGGCCTATTGCACGAATCTCTTCGTAGAATAATAAATTAATCTCGCCGAAACCGGTTTGGCTCAGTGGATAGAGCGTCGGCCTGCGGACTGAAAGGTCCCAGGTTCGATTCCGGTCAAGGGCATGTACCTGGGTTGCGGGCATATCCCCAGTAGGAGATGTGTAGGAGGCAGCTGATCGATGTTTCTCTCTCATCGATGTTTCTAACTCTCTATCTCTCTCCCTTCCTCTCTGTAAAAAATCAATAAAATATATTTAAAAAATAAATAAATAAATAAATAATATAATAAATTAATCTCTAGTAGAATAATAAAAGCCTAACATGCTAAGTGTCCGACCTAATGGTCGACCACTCGAGCAGTTGCTATAATGAGCACGACCACCAGGGGGCAGGTGCTCCAACCGGTAAGTTAGCTTGCTGCTGGGGTCCAACCAATTGGGACTGGGCAAGAGGACCAGACATGCCCTGGAGACCTCCCACAGTCCCTCCCCAGCCGGTCGGCCCCCACAGGCCCCGGTTGGACCTGATCGCCGGCCAGGCTGAGGGACCCCACCCGTGCACTGGACCTTTAGTATATTTATAACTATCAAGAGAGACGGGAGAGAGAGAGAGAGAGAGACAGACAGACACAGGTATTTCCTACTAAAAAAACAAAAATAACAATTAACAACACAAAGAAAATCCAGAACTCCTAGTATAGTATTTGCCTCAAGAGCACTAAATGAGTATTAATTGGTTAGTTACCAATCTTTAGCCCACATCACTACATAAAATTATTACTGCAAATCAAATTTCAAATCTTAAATTTCTATGTGACCTTTTATTCTATAACTAGAGGCCTGGTGCACGAAATTCGTGCACTCAGGGGTCCCTCAGGCCAGCCTGTGCCCTCTCACAGTCCAGGAGCCCTCGGGGGGTGTCCGGCTGCCATGGAGGCAGGAGAGGCTCCTGCCACCACCACTGCGCTCACCAGCTATGAGCCCGGCTTCTGGCTGAGCAATGCTCTTCCTGTAGGAGCGCAATGACCACCAGGAGGCAGCTCCTGCATTGAGCATCCGCCCCATGGTGGTCAGTGCGCATCATAGCGACTGGTCGTTCCGCCGTTGGGCCGAAAACAGCTCTTAGACATCCCCCTAGGGAGTCCCGGATTGCAAGAGGGCACAGGTCAAGCTGAGGGACCCTACCGATGCACAATCGGGGCCAGGGAGGGACGCGGGAGGTTGGCCAGCCAGGAAGGGACCATGGGAGGGCTCCAGGGTGTGTCCAGCCCGTCTCACTCAGTCCCGATCAGCCGGACCCCAGCAGCAAGCTAACCTACCAGTCGGAGCGTCTGGTCAGTGCACATCATACTGAGCGATTGAGCGGCCTTAGCATATCAATAGCATATTACACTTTGATTAGTTGAATGGCCGACCGGACAACCGGACACTTAGCATATTAGGCTTTTATTATATAGGATTAACTAACAAACACCGCTGTATTCACTCTTCAATAACATCTCTAATGAAAATCTGGACCAATGCTGTCCAGAAGAACTTTCTGCAATGATAAAAATGCTCTATAGTTGCCCTAGTTGTGCTAGATTTTGCTCATAGGTTAGAGCGGCCGGTTTGATTCTGGTCAGGGACACATACTAGTACCTAGGTTGTAGGCTCTAACCCCATCCCTAGTCCGGGCTGTTGCGGGAGGCAACCAATTGATGTGTTTCTCTCACACTGATATTTCTCTCTCTGTCTCTCCCCATTCCTTCCACTCTCTCTAAATATGGTAGCCAGTACCTACATGTGACTATTGAACACTTAAAATGTGACTAGTGTGACTGAGGAACTGAACTTATCATTTCATCTAGGTTTAATTAATTTAAATAGTTATATTTGGCTAATGGTTACCAAATAGGACAACTGAGATCTAGACTAATACAACGCAGAGTAACATTTTACTATCTGGTATGGTTAAGGAACAAAGTGTTCCCTACATAAGTTTTTCAAAAGTTCATTTGCATCTAGCTACTAGCAATTGAAATGCCTTAAATCTAGGTCATATAGTCATCTATCAAACAGACCTTTCTAGTTTGCTATATCTGAGCTCCCATGGACTAGAGCAGCAGTTGCCAACTGGTGGTCCGCAGACCACTGGTGGTCTGTAAGGTCTGAAAGATTGGCAACTGCTGGTTTAAGAAAACCTTTGGAGCAGCAATCGCCCACTGGTGGTCTGGACCACTGGTGGTCTGAGTTCCAAAAGGTTGGCGACCGCTGGACTAGAGAACCAAATATTCATATTATTTAAACAATATCAGGCTTAAGACAAAATAAGCTGAGTAAAATACCCATTAGGATAGCTAGTATCATCAACAAAACAGAAAAATAAAGAGCCTTGATGAGGATGTAGAGAAATTAAACCCTTGTGCATTGTTAACAGGAATATAAAATTATGCAGCTACTGTAGAAAAAAACAGTATAGTGGTCTTTCAAAACATTACACAGAGAATTACCATTTGACCCAGCAATTCAACTTCCAAGTATATAACCAAAAGAACTGAAAGTAGTGACGCAAAACAAATACAGTCCTACTTCAGAAATATTGCAAGTTTGGTTCCCAACCACCACACAAAAGCGATTATCCTAAGACAGTGAATATTGCAATGAAACACTTTGCACAAATATTTCTGTTTCCCAGTGCATTATGTTTACATTACACATAGACAAGCACGTGAAAAAGTGCTGCACATGTCATCAGGGAAATGCACGTTAAAACAATGAGATACCACTCTACATCTATTAGCATGACCAAAATACAGAACACTGATACCACCAATTGCTGGCAAGGATATGGAGCAACAGGAACTCTAATTCATTGCCACCCACTTTGGAAGACAGTTAGGTAGTTTGTTGCAAAGCTAAGCATACTCTTATGGTACAATGCAGCAATTGCACTCCTGGATATTTACCCAAATAAGGTGAAAACTTAAATGTCCACACAAAAATCTATACACGTGTTTGTAGCAGCTTTATCCATAACTTCCAAAACTTGGAAACAACCTAGATATACTTCAATAGGTGAAAAGATAAACTGGTACATCCAGACAATCAATATTATTCAGTATTTAAAAAAAAAAAAAGAGCTATCGAGCCATAAAAGGATGTGGAAGAACTTTAAATGTATATTACTAAATAAAAGAAGCCAATCTGAAAAGGCTACATGCTGTGTGATTCCAACTATGTGCCATCCCTGAAGAAGGCGGAACTATGGAGATAACAAAAAAAGATCAGTGATTATCAGGGGTTAGAGGTAGGAAAGTGATGAAGAGGCAGAGTACAGAGGATTTTTAGGGCAGTGAAATTACTCTGTATACTATAATGGTGGATACATGTCATTATACAGTTGTCCAAACCTATAAAATGTACAACAGAGTGAACACTAAGGTAAACTATGGACTTTGGGTAATAATGGTGTGCCCATGTAGGTTCATCAACTGTCACAAATGTACCATTCAGGTGGGGGATGTTGATAATGGGGAAGGCTATGTTATATGTTGAAGCAGGGAGTATGTGGGGAATCTCTGTACCTTTCTCTCAATTTTGCTATGAACCCAAAACTGTTCTTAAAAATAAAGTCTTTAAAAATATATATATATGAGCTACCAAGCCATGAAAAGACAGAGAAACCTTAAATACATGTTGCTAAGTGAAAGAAGCCAATCTGAAAGGCAAAACTATGGAGATAATAAAAAGATCACTGGTTGCCATGGGTTCTGGGGGAGGGAGGAAAAAATGAACAGGTGGAGCACAAGAGATTTTTAGGGCAGTAAAACTACTTTGTATGATACTAAAATGGTGGATACATGTGCTAAAGCAACAAATGTGAATGTCAATTTTATCAATGTATAACACAAAAAGTGAAACCCAATGTAAATTATGAACTTTAGTCAATAACAATATATCAATGGCTTATCAACTGTTAACAAATATACCACATTAGTGCAAGACGTTAATAATAGGGGAATGGGGTGGGGGGGTGATGATGATATGGGAACTCTGTATTTTCCAATCAGATTTTCTGTAAACCTAAAACTGCTGAAAAAAATTAAAGTCTAATAATTTAAGAAAACATACAAGGGAGCATAATAAGTAACAAATTCTGTTTTAAAAAGCAATCTCATACTTCATTTCAAAATAATTTCCAATCTAGCCCTGGCCAATGTGGCTCAGTTGGTTGGTTGCGGGTTCAATTCCCGAAGTGCCCTGACATACCTAGGTTATGGATTTGATCCCGGTCGGGGCATATGTACAGAAGGCAACTGAATGATGGTTTGTTTCTTTTTTCTCTCCCTCACTCTCAAATCAATTTACACACACACACACACACACACACACACACTCTCAAGTGAGGATTAAAAAATAATAATTTCTAATCTATTAAAGATTTAAATGTTAAAAAGATAAGCCATGAAAGAATTTAAATATAATAATCATCTTGGGGATAGGAAAGCCTTTCTAATCATGGTACTAAAAACAAGAAATGAGCGTGCGCACGCACACACACACACAACTGATAAATCTAACCATATATACACATACCTATGTGTTTTTTAAATAAAAGTTTAAAAACAAATGACAACAAGGGAAGCTAGTTGCAACTTACACGGCATATAGAGTTAACATCTCTAACAGATTTTATACCTCTAAGAAAAAAAGGGGGGGAAAGGTGATGGGAGGGGCAAATGATATGAACAAACAATTCACAAAATAAATTAAAAGAAACAATGTAGGAAAATTCTGACATCATTGGTCATTTCTTTCATCAGAGAAATACACAATAAAACATCAAAATGACTAAATATGTATTTTACATATCAGAATAAAAATATTAAAAAGATTAATAATACTCCATCTTGTTTAAGGTATAGTGAATTAGTCATTCTTCTACATGCTGCCTAAAAATTTGAATCTATAAAATATTTCTAAGGGTAATTTAATGAATTACATCAAATGCCTTTTAAAATCCATATCCCCTTCTATCTAGCAATTCATTTCTAGAAAACTATCCCAAAGATATAATAAAGGATGCAGAAAAAAGAGGCATATACAAACGCAATATTGTCTATAATGCCAAAAAATTATATGCCTAAATGTTCCTAGGACATCATTAATAAAACTACAGTAAATCTATACAATGTAAACACAGTCATTTAAAGTTGCACAAATTGACTAAAATGGAAAGATATCAAATAATAAATTTTGTAGTATAAAAATAGTTAATATGGGTAATACGGAAAAGTCATACTATATGCACTTGCGCAAATTCACCTACAGCACCTCCTTCTACCAAAAAAAGATAACGTTCTACCTATCAGACACCCCCAGTAAGTGAATGTCACTAATAAAAAATTAGAAGGATGAAGATTGTTCCCTCATATAGTGTCCATTTTCATGCATTTCTCATAATGTGAGCACCTCTCTGTATCTTACTGTGCTGAGTGTGATTCTAGAATTATGAGCTTTTAGTATAAGAGGTTACTTAATCACAAGCCAACTACTTCATCTATTGCTCAACTGAAGAAAAAATTATTTCTTTCCACTAGAGGAAAAAAACAATTGTACTGTAGTTAATGACAGACAGTGTTGAATTCCGGAAAAATTTTCAAGGATAATTTTAATCTGATGGGATTTTTCACTTTACACACTGATTTTAAGTATCAATTCCCATGAAAGAAACAATTCTATTTGTGCAGGGAGTTTGCAAAATGAAAGTGCATATGTATACACAAAGAATAACATTCTAAAAGGATATTCACCCTATGGAACAAAGAGGAGAGAAGGCTGAATGAAAATTGAAATATAACCCTGCCATTTAGAGAAAAAACTTGTATCAGTTAATTGACTAAAAGTACGTTTTTATTAACTAAGAGAGACAACTGTCAAATCTACTCGAGCAGATTCACTGTTTTCTTCTAAGCCAATGTACATTTAAATAGCCTTTTTGATCACCAAAGAATCAACACTAATAAAAGAGAAAAATGGTTAATTGGCGTACGAGCTACCCTTTTCATTGGCTAATCAGGGCTATATGCAAATTAACTGCCAACTATGATTGACAGTTAACTGCCAACAAGATGGCGGTTAATTTGCATATGTAGGCACAATGCAGGGAGGCGAAAGGGAAAGCAGGAAGAAGCCCCCTGACACTGACAGTGACCGGAAACCCAGGGGGGAGCTAAGAGCTGGGGGGCAGGGCAAAGGCGGCACTGGGGCCGCCTTTGCCCTGCCCCCCAGCCATGATCGGAGAATCAGGTGCCTTTGCCGCCCTGGACAGTGATAGCAGGAAGTAGGGGTGGAGCCAGCGATGGGAGCTGGGCACGGTCGAAGCTAGCAGTCCCAGGAGCTAGGGGTCCCTTGCCTGGGCCTAAAGCGAAGCCCACGATCGCGGGGCCGCTGCAGCTGCGGGTCCCCGCTGCCCGGGCCGGACGCCTAGGCCAGAGGCGTCAGGCCTGGGCAAGGGGCCGATCCTGCGATTGGAGGGTGATGGGGGTCAAAGCCTGAGGGCTCCCAGTATGTGAGAGGGGGCAGGCTGGGCTGAGGGACACTCCCCCCCACACACACACCCAGTGCACGAATTTCGTGCACCAGGCCCCTAGTATCATATAAAACTTAACTGTATTACAATTTGTGCTTCACACACTAGAAACAGGAAAAATGTCAAGCCAGTATCCAACAATAAATTACTTTACTTTAAATACTATTTGACTAACAGCCATAGGGTATTAACATACATATTCTTTAAAACAAGGGGTGTATCAAAAGGAACTAGAGCTTCTCAGAAATGGTTGATTCCAAGGCTGAAGCAGGATATGTACAAGTGAACCTAGAATATCATGTTATGCCAAAAGTAAGAAAATGCTTTAAAAAATGATAGGGTATGTCATAAGGACAAAAGAACAAGTTTGTGAGGGCTCCCACTAGATAAATCTGAGACAATCTGAGCACCAAAAGTATTAAGGATAGTAATAAATTATCAACTATTGAAAGAAAATAGATAGATACATCAACAGATGGACAGAGAAATAGATGGGGGAGAAGGGCTCTTAATTACAGTAAGATGCCAAGTGTTAATTGGAAAATGCGGAGGAGTGCTACTTTTATAAAACTGTTATTCTGAACATAGTAAAAACTGGTTCAGGCAAGCATCATCAATGAATGCTAAATTGTATGTGACAATTTTGCTGAAAAGCAATCTATACTAATAAAAGGGTAATATGCTAATTAGACCAGATGTCTTCTGGACATCCTTCCGAACAAAGCTGCAGTGACTGCGAGGGCCAAGGAGGGCCGGCAGTGGCAGCAGCAGCGGGGTGATGGGGGGGGAGGGGGGGCACCTTTCCCTGATCGGCGTGGTCACCTCCCGCAGAGGGAGGACAGAGGCAGTGGCGGCGGCAGGGTGATGGGGGTAGCACCTTCCCCTGATCAGCCTGGTTGCCTCCTGCAGAGGGAGGCCAGACTACGGCTTAGGCCTAAGCTGTCAGTTGGACATCACCTGAGGGCTCCCGGACTGTTAGTGGGGGCAGGCCAGGCTGAGGACACCCACCCTCCCGCCAGTGCATGGATTTTCATACACCGGGCCTCTATTCTATATATATATAAAAGCCTAAGAGACCAGATGACCAGACAACCGGCCAGTAGCTATGATGCGGACTGCCCATCAGGGGGCAGACACTCAATGCAGGAGCTGCCCCCTGGGGGTCAGTGCGCTCCCACAGTGGGAGCACGGGAGCGCCGCTCAGCTGACGGGCTGCTGACTGCTGGCGAGCACAGCTGCAGCAGCGCTAGCCTCTCCTGCAGACACTCCCTGCAGGCACAGCAGAGCCGGGAGTAGCGGGGTGCCCAGCCGCCTGCTGCTTCATGCACTACTTTGTGCTGTGTGGGATCAATGTGGACAGCGGGCTGGAGCTTGACAAGCTGACGGGTAAAGCCGGGCTGCGGGAGCACAGAGGTCCACTGATCCCTGCAGGCCAGGCCGAGGGACCCCACCAGTGGATGAATCAGTGCACTGGGCCTGTAGATTGCTTATAAGATGCAAGGGAAAAAAACAGTAACTGTAGAGCAGCGGTTCTCAAACCTGTGGGTCGCGACCCCTTTGGGGGTCAAATGACCCTTTCACTGGGGTCGCCTAAGACCATCGGAAAACACATATATAATTGTATATTGTTTTTGTGATTAATCACTATGCTTTAATTATGTTCAATTTGTAACAATGAAATGGGGGGGTCACCACAACATGAGGAACTGTATTAAAGGGTCGCGGCATCAGGAAGGTTGAGAACCACTGCTGTAGAGTAATGAGATAACACCTTAATTGGGTGATCAAAAGTAACATCAATGCAGGGCAGAAGATGTGTACCTCTGGATGTGCAGAACCCTATGGAACACATAATCTAAATCTAATTAGGAGCAAGCATAAGAAAAATCCAAAATGAGAAACAATGCATAAAAAAATAAGAGGAATGGAAAATTGTGTTCTTCAAAAATGTCAAAGTCATAAAAGATAAAGGAAGACTGTGGAAATGTACCCAGATTAAAGGACACTAAAAAGACATGACAACTAAATGCAATACCTGGTCCTAGACTGGATAGAGTACTGAAAAAAATAATTAGAAAAGGAAAAATTCAGCAGAGAAATTTGACCCTATATAGATGAAATAGCTTAAACTACAAAAAATATTTATAGATGCTTTACAGATGTGATTAAAAGGTTCTAAAGAGAATTCAACCAGATTCAACATAATCAAAGCACTGCTTCAGAGCAGTAGTAAATGAAACTATTAACAAATAATCTAATTCAATCAAAACCACCAACTAAAAATTTTATAAAATTTTCCTCCAATTCCATAAAATTTTAGCTAATAGTTGGTCCACATCCATAAATGTTTTCCATTCTCAAACCTAACCTGCAAAGTTACATACACACACAGCAACAGACTAAAATATAACGTTACTGGAACCAATAAAAAAGTCAAAAAATCTAAGAAATTCTGACATTTACCATTATACCTGGAAGTTCGCCCTTTGATTACTAAGTTAAATACACTTTTCAAAATACATAAATTCCATCATCATGAACATTCACCTTCAAAGTAAAAACTTAAAAAAAAAAAACACAACAGAACCTACAGATCAGTATCTATGTTAAATATTATTGTTGTTAGTGGTCTTTATCACATTAAAATATTCAGCCCTAACCGGTTTGGGTCAGTGGATAGAGCGTCAGCCTACAGACTGAAGGGTCCCAGGTTTGATTCTGTTCAAGGGCATGTACCTTGGTTGCGGGCACATCCCCAATAGGGGGTGTGTAGGGGGCAGCTGATGAGAGAATCTCTCTCATCGATGTTTCTAACTCTCTATCCCTCTCCATTCCTCTGTAAAAAATTCAATAAAATATATATTTTTTTAAAAAAGAGTCCCAGGCAAGTGGGAAAAATACACATTTATAAAAAAAAATATTCAACTTATGGAATAGCCTAGTAGTTGGCAGTGAGGAGAGGCTCTGGATTCAGATTAGCTGAGTTCAATTTCTGGCTCCACAATTTAGCATCCTTGGGCAAAAGATGTCATTTCTCAGTGCCTCAGTTTTCTAATCTATAAAATGGTATAATCATCTCATAGATGAATATACACCTCATAGGATTATGATAACTAAACAGATGCTGTATTAGCACATAAAAAGTGCTTAATGTTAGCCATTATTTCTGTTTACACACACTTAAAAGTGTCATATTCTGATAGCCATTAAGATGGCTTCTATGGAAAACAGTATGATAGTTCCTTAAAAATTAAAAAACATAACTACCATATGATCCTGCAATGTTGATTTACAGGTGTAAAGTACATTATCACACTATTTCAAAAACAATGGTGTAGGTGCAGAAGAAAAAGAAAATCGTATTGACCTAAATATTTTCAAACACTGAAAAAATAAAGGCTAATAAATTAATCTAAATTCAACAAATAGAAAAGAATGCATATATTTGTCAACAATTCAATTACAGAATGTAAACACACAAAAACCTCTACTAAATCTACCTGTTTCAAAATTCCTAAAATCTATTACTTTCCTTAAACCAAAATCTGATACCATATCCCCCCCAAATTAAAATATAATTAAATCTAAATATCAAAGTAAATTCACAACCAATGAAATTATGCAGGACAAAGATTCACAAATATAACCTTAATAATTAGGAAACTAATTCTGTCAGAATTCAATAGGTAAAAACATTCAAATAGGCAAGGCAGAATATGTAAAAAAAAATTTTTCTCCAAACAGAAATTTACCTCCAATCTACAGAGAAATCTAAGCATAGACGGTTTGGTTACTTCACTAAGCAACTAATTTTCTTAAGTTGCAAACTTCACACGGAGGAAGACTGCATCTGTCTCTCTCTGTCTACAACTATATGTAAAAGAGGACTTAATACTCATACTACTTTTTTAAACAGTTACCCCACAAAACAAAACATTCCTAGATTTAATGTTGGTTTAGAAAACCAAATAACAAAAAATTATTTTTCCTTTCCTTTTTTTTGCTGTTTTTACAGAAGAATCCAATTTGATCATCCATTTGGACCTTAAACATCAGTTTAGAAATTCAAATATAGAATATGTTCATCAATTTAAAGGTAAAAAAAAAAAAAAGCAAAATGTTGATTAATTTTTAAGGTAAGTGTCAGATATATAGCAGTTCATTATACTGTTCTCTCTAGTCTTGTATATTTTTTAATGTTTATAATAATGTTAAATTTTAAAAACTTATTCAGGTGTATTGAGTGTTTTTAAAATCTTCTTTAATTCTAAAACAAATTTAGTAGAAAATATCAATTTACCAGCAAGTTATTTCTGAGTACACTAACTTGAAGGTGGACTTCAAATCACATCAAAAGTTTATCTATCAACAGATAGATGAGATGTAAAGCCGTATCTATTTGGAAGTTACTGAGGAAATAACTATAATGCAATGAAGTACAGGTCTTATTTTAATATGTTATATAGTCAGTGACTAATAAAAAAATAAAATTTTATTCTTAGAATTGGAAGAGACAAATTTTTAGTTCAGTGGTTTACACACTTTTCAAGGTAACTGGAGGAGAGGGCCAGAGACCAATCACCTTGTTTTATATACTGGTGATTGCTTACAAAATATAAGATTTTGTTTTAAAAAGGACCTAGCTATTTTTTTAAAAAAGTCTTAAAACCACTATTCCACTGCATCCACATTCTAGGTGACATAGTATCTAGAAAAGGTTATATAATTTATGTACTATCATTCAATTAATGGCAGTGTCAGGAATAGAATGCAGGACTCTTATTTGTTCAGTTCTCATTTAAAACAATGCATCACTTCAAATTTAAGTAACAATTAAGAATACAACTCTGTTTCAATGTTCTTGCCTGTAAAATAAGATTGGACAAGATCATCTCTAAGGCCATTTTCAGATCTAAAATTCTGAATGCCAAGTTTAAACAGAGGTCTGTGTTAAGGTAAATGAATGTTCTGTTACTCTTCAAACATTTTCAAGGACTCCAGAGAAATACAAGTCAAATATGGAAAGCTACCAGTTACTCAGTCGTTACCTTTAGGGTGCTGAAACATTTCTGTAACTACACCCTCTTTTAATAGTTAATACTAGGACAGGAAACACTGTTTTCGAAGACTACTAAAATAATCATAGTGAAAGGCTGTCTTAGATATCTTTGGAAAGAATATTGGCCTATCGAAATATATAACTCACTGGATGTTCAAGTTACTGAATGCCTCAAAGAGAACCAACTACATCACTCTCTTAAGTTTAAAATAAGTTAAATCAAAGGAACATTAAGCCTAGCTGACACATAATGGTCACAAATAAAGTTTTAACTCCCACCTATTAAAGCCTGAAAGAGGTTGCTCTGAAATATGTTAATAACCCGTTCTATGGAACTTCTGAGCTGTCTGTCTTCAGTTTGGCTTAGTTTCGAACGATATTCTTCCAGAAGTTGCAATGCTCTCTGGGTATCTAAGGGAAAAAAGAGTCTGATTAAAATTATTTTACAAGGAAGTGTTTATTACACAGTAGCTGTGCAGCAAATGATTCTGCAAGGCATCTATACAGTTCCCAAATCCTCCTGGTCAACTGATGCACACCTCTATTCCTTAGAATGATTCAAAAAAATTTAAATATATGTCACAGTAGAGAAAGGAGGAAGGTACGTGGTTTTAATAAATGTGTACTGGTAGTCTACCACAATAAAAGATCATTTTAATCAAAGTACTGGTAACAGTTGCAGCTGATCTGATATGCAAAAGCAGATAATCTATACTTTGTCCTTATAACCCAAATAGTAACTGTTTCAAAATAATAGTTTTTTGCCAGTATCCCACACTGCTCAAAATAGTGTTTAGTAAGAATAATATTGCGAAACATGAAAACACCAATTCAGAGTTTTAAAGACGACGTTCCGAGGTAAAATATCCATTGCCCCTCTAGTTTCTAGAGAGAGATCAAGAAAGTTTGACACACATATGGATGTGTCCATCTTCTGAATGATGTGAGGCTTGGATCCCCTAAGCAGGGAGGATAGGACTGTGCTGTCTCGTTAAGAGTTAAACACTAATAAAACACAGCAATTAGAAAACACACATACAGAAAAGCGAGTGCCGTCCACGGGAACAGTGCCATAACCAATCCTCACCTTGCTTCCGGACCGGCATTTTCCCCCAGAGTCAGGAAGAGGGCACACACCTTTAAAACAGAAATCGGAAAAGAAACAGAACTAAAGAAGAGAAGAGAATCGTGGTGAACCTGGCACTCCTCCCCCCCAACCCCCCCCCCCCCCTACATCTCACATCGGAAAAACTCCGGGCCCCACTGCCCAACCCACCTGGGCAAAGTTTTCCCTAGTGAAAGGCAGAGCCTGGAACCCCAGCGGTGCCAGGCAGCCCGGCGAGCTTTCACCTGGGGGGCGACCCCTCTGCCCACGGAGCGCGGACCCACGTCGGCCCCCCAATCCTCCTCGAAAGCTGCCCCCTCTCCGACCCGCACCGAAAGCCTAGACGGGAGGCCACCCCTCCCCCGGCACCGGCGCTCCGACGCCCCGCCGGCGACGGGGATGGGGACCGGGCGCTCCGACCCTCAGCCCCGAAGCCGGCGGCGGCGGTAAATCGCTCCGCGGACGGCACCGGCGGGCGGAGCGCCACGCCGCGCCCGGGCCCCCTCCCCTCGCTTGCCTGTCTCCGGCCGGGCTCGCTTCCTCCGGGCGACTCCAGCGGGGGCCGGGCAGGGCAGCGGCCGCTCTCCGCGACGCCCTCGCGCCCCACATGCACACCTCCGCGGGCCCCCACACCTGCGGCGCCGCCACAAACTTCCCGGGAGCGGCGTGCGCTCGGCGCTGGGGTGCGCCCCGGACCCACTCGGGGCGGCTCCCCCGCCCTGCCCCGCTCCACGTCCCCCCGCCCCGCCCGGGGCCGGAGGAGCTCAGCTGAGGGGGGTGCGAGAACGGGGGAGGAGCTCCCGTCGGCGGCCGCACCCCCGCGGCCTCGTCCTCGTCCCCGGCCGCCGCCTCCTCGCTCGCCGGGGCCCGCTCGCCCGTTCGCCCTCGCCCCTCCTAGCCGTCCCACCCCCGGAACCTCGCCTCTTTCCGCGCCCCCAACCTCTCTCCCCCCAAACTTTCCGCCAAGATGGCGGCCCCGAAGCTGGCTGGCCGCGCCCCCACGTGACCGCCTTCCCGGCGCTCGCAGCCAATGGGAAGTGAGGAGGCGGCTCGCGCGGCGCCCCGAGCTCTCCGCGCTACCTTTGGGTGGGAAGGGGGAGGAGGGCCGGGCGGGCGCTGGGGAGGGGGCGGCGGCCCCCGCGGCGTCTCGAGTGGCCCCGCTCGCGCACAGGGGCGGCCAGCGAAGGGCTCCGAGGACAAAGGCGTTGACACACAGACTCTACAGGTGGCCCGGGTGCCCCGGGAAGGCTCGCCGTTCCCCCGCCCGAGCCCACTGGGGTGGCCCGCGGTTTGGAGCAGGATGCACCCCAGGCTCGAAAGGGTCGGGGTGTCTGCAGACAGATGCGGCTTCACCAACACCGGGGCCGAGACACAGTCCGGGACACGCTTTAAGGTTTAACCTCACTAAGCACGTGCTGTTCCCAACTCCACGTCGGGAGACAGCGCCTGTCGCCCCCGGGGCGGATCTCCGACCGCGAAAAGCGACCCGGCGGAGGAGTCGCCGGCACCAGCCACGTCAGGGGGCGGGGAAGGCGGGGCCTGGGAAGGGGGAGAACGGAGGTGCTGGGGCCGGGGTACCGTCTCTGCACTGTCTTCCACTTTGTGTGGATTTATTTTTTTAAAGTTACTCTTTGCCCCTCAGTAAAAGTTTTGCGGGCGGTCGGGGGGTGCATTAAAGAAGGGCACGTAAACTGGGGAGATGGGTTACTTTGATAAGAGTTTTAGGGTTTTACTAGTGGATTTTAAAATCTCCGTGATTGATTCCAAGCAGGAATGCATTTAAGCGTGGGAAGGGAAAGCCCGTTCCTTCTTTTGCTCATTCATTCATTCATTCATTCATTCATTCATTCATTCATTCATTCATTCATTCATTCCCCCCGGCCGGCATCCCCCGCGCAGTCTTCGGTCTCAGGTGTGACCCAGGCGCCAGCGGCCCCTTTAAGAACTCACCTGTAGCCACCGCCTCGGAAGCCGCGCTGGTTGAAGTTTCGACTGCACCTCGGAGAGGACGGCTGGCGGGACTGGACCCCGCGCAGGGGCTGAGCTACCCAGTTGGTAGGAAAAAAATCTCGCGGAAAGCTCTCCAGGTCGCTTCCCAGGTCTTCGAGCCTCTTCTGGATAACAGGGAGGTCCCGGCTCCGAGGTCCAGAGAGAAGAATTTGCCCAAGGTCACCCAGGGTTGGTAACCAAACTGGAAACACGGAGACCGAGCTTTCAAACCCGGAAGACTCTTCCCAGTCGGTGAACTTGACAGCCTTTCCCCGAGGCCATAGCCTTGGGACAGAAAGGGAAGTCCGGGGGACCTTGTACTGTAAGCGTAACAGCTACTCAGAGGCTTGCTGACCGCTGCTTTCGCTTTCCGATCGCACCTTGGAACCCAGACTTGGGAGGACCCCACTGGACCCCCTTTCTCAGTTTGAGGTAAAGGAGCTGAGATCTAGAGAGAGGGAGCAAACTTGTCCAAGGACATGTACGGGAATCGGTGACAGCAGCCCAGAACCAGGCCTCCTAATTCCATTCCAGGGCTCTTTCCACTGTGAGTTTTGGGCAACTTCGGCAGCGGTCTGTTGGTCTGTGTGCAGCAGATCTCTTTGCTCCCCTAGATCAAGCACCTTGGGAGTTTGAGCAACAGTGAAAGCAACATTTCATAGAAGAAATGAATGGACATGTGAAAGGAAGCTCTTAAAAGCAATGAGCTTAAATAGAGGGGCTTTTTAAACTAGTGAAACAGGGTATTGTTGTTTTTTTAATAGTGAAAATGTCTGATGCCAGGCATGCTATTATTATTGAAACTGCCTTGAGGAACTGTGATTCCTCTCCAAGAATGGACTCTCCAGAACTCAGAAGGAGGAAGGTATTTTGCTCTCTCCCTTAATATCATTCATTGTTCATAAATGTTCACTTGCTGGGCAATGGGGATAGCAACAAGTAAAATCGGAGCCATGCTCTTAAGGACCCACAGCCTACTAGCAGGACAATGCAGCTTTTCCCAGGAGCTGCGGGAAAGCCGAAAACAACATTTGTGTGAGTTCTCAATGTCATCCTAGTCCTCCCCTAGGAGGCAGAGGAGACAAGAGGGCCGGCTTGTCATCCTCTAGCCCTATGTGGCTGTCAGCAGTGTCCTGAAGTAGAAATGAAGCTAGTCCTTGTTCCACCTTTAGGGGCCAGGACAAGTCCAAGCCTAGTATGCGCAGCCTTTACTTTTCATCCCTCCTTTCTATCCTATCTGTGTTAGTTATCTATAGCTGCATAACAAATTCCTCAAACTTTAGCGACTTACAACTTAGTAGCTTAGTAATCTAAACAGCAATAAACATCACCTCACCGTTTCTCTAGGTCAGGGATTGAGGAGGATCTTAGCTGGATAGTTCTGGTTTGGGGTCTCAAAAGATTGCAGTCAAGATATCTATAAGGGCTGCAGTCATCTGAAGGTGTGACTGGGATTAAGGGAGACTCTTCCAACATGGCTCACTCACAAGGCTACTCAGTTGCTGGCTGTTGGCAAGAAGCCCAAGTTTCTTACCATGAAGATCTTTCTATAGGGCTTGAATGTCTTCATGACATGGTGGCTGACATCCTCCAGAGCAAGTGATCCAAGAGAGCAACGCAGCAGCCACATCTTTCATGACCTAATCAGAAGTAACAACTATCATTTCCACAATATCCTATTGGTTACTTAAGCGAGCCTGAAGAGTATGAATAAGGAGATAAGGAGGTAAGAACCATTAGGGGCCATCTTGGAGACTGGCCAGCATACTATGGCAACATACAAAGCAACGACATCTGGATTTTTCCTAACAACTTTTATTTCTTTGAAGTCTTCCTTGCTTTATGCAAGTAGCAGCTGCCATTGAATAGGATCCAAGATAGGATCTGATTACTTTTCCGACCTCCTCATTAAAATATATATTTTCGGCTCCAAATTAACTTTACTATCTCTCAGTTCTAAATCTTCCCTTCCCAACCATCCCAAACAAGCCACTCTATAGCTCCACACCTGTCTTTGTTCTCTCCCCTGTCCAGGTCCCCAGCCTATTCTCTGTAAAGGTGCCTAGATGCGGCCAGACTCGACTGCATCTTTTGCTCTCACTCTGGCAGAGTGGCAGTGTGCTGCTTGTGCCAAGGCAATCACTAAAGAGAAAGAATTTGATGCCGCCAAAACGCTTATGCCTGCTTAGGCCACAAGAAGAGGAATAGTGTTGAGAATGATGGAAGTGATCATGCTGGTCAGATCTTCACAAAATGCTCAGGGGGCATTTCCCAACAGCATGCTTTTTAAACAATATATAATTGATTTCAGAGATGAAAGGAGAGAGAGAGATAGAAACATCAATTATGAGAGAGAATCATTGACTGCCTCCTGCATGCCCCACAAAATCACTGGGCCACACCAGCCTGGCTGGCAGCACACTATAAGAGGGATCTACCAGCATCTAGAAAAAAGAGAATAACCAGAACAATAGGGAATATGAAACTTTGCCTCAAGGGGAACAGTTGTAGAATCTAAGGTCATTTCTTTGAGAAAAGACAGTATTCCAAGAAGCTTGACTTCAATCTTCAAACAGGCTTATTCTGTGTGTCCATGGAACAGGACTAAAACTAATGGATGAAAGTTACAAAGACACAGGACATTTTTTAACATGATTTGTCAAAACTGTCCAAAATTCCAAAGAGCTGCCCCAAGGTGGTGGGCGTTTCCCGTCAAGCAGAGGCTGAAAGAGTCCAGCAAAGCTTCCTTGACAGAGGGAGTAGAGACTCAGGACAGAAACTTGGACTAAGTGACCCCTGAGACCAAAGTTCTAAGCACTTAAAACTTTAGTCCTTTCTTTGCTACTAGTACCATTTTATCTACATCAAGAATCCATCCTACCCAGTTTAACTGGTACAGGGACTAACCTTTTGCATAGATAACTCCTATTAGAGCAAAACCTTCTGCATAGATAACTCCTATTAGAGCAAAAGGTACAAGTTGAAACCAAGTCTTTTTAAAATGTGGACAGTTGCTCATTTCCATGACAATTGCATTGAACTCATGCTTTTTAATGGGTGATCCATTCTCAAATTTTTGTATTATTATGTAGTGGGTTCCAAAGTAGGTGTTGGACTAGTAACTGCCTCCCATTCAAACTGATATACTCTTATACTGGTATAGACCTTCATATATAGTATTCAAGGACATCTGAGATAAACTTATTGGTTATGTTCTCCCACTTTGCAGTGGGAAACACCAAGCAAGAACAAAACAAATAACTTAGTCTAGGCAATGAGCCTGGGACTGAACATTATTAGTTCATTGTTTTTTCCATTAGACTACATTGCCTTTTCTCTACTTGACTACTTTCTAAATTAAACAAACAAACAAACCCTGTGTCTGTGTGTATGTGTGTGTATGCCCACGCACGTGCCAGAAAGACAGATACTAAGAGAAAAAAAGAGGAGACACTGAGAGAGATTCTGAGAAAATAAAGCGTGTGTAAAAAGCTAGTCTGTAACCTAGTTATATATTTGAATGCCTTTAACAGTGGAGACAATTTTGATGGAAATAGAAATGTCACCTCTGATGACAAAGAAATAAATATCCACACCTAGTTATATGTTGTGACTAAATGAAATTTTTAATGCAAAGGTGTTTACTTAAACACTCTGTAGCTTCTTTTTCTCCTTTCTCCATTTACCATTATAAGTATCCCAGAGTATGAATGAGTGCTTTCACAGGTGTATGGGACATCGCACTGGCCCTCAGACACTATTTAGTACAATCGTTTCATTTCATAGACATGTGAAGTAAACTCCAGAATAGCTCCCAAACTGTATCAGCACACAACTATCAAAAGGCCTTTTTTCTTGATAGCATAATGCTACTGGCATTTCAGGAACAATCCATCTTCCTCTTGGTAGGGAGAGGAAGTGGGAATTGGTAATTTTTTCTAAAGCTATATTTCTAAGTTCAACCAAATTTGCCTGTCTGCTTTTGAAGAACCCAAGGTATTGACAGAACCTTAGGATCCCATATTGAAATCCTTAGCACAGTGATGGCGAACCTATGACACGCGTGTCACAGGTGACACGTGAACTCATTTTTTTGGTTGATTTTTCGTTGTTAACTGGCATTTAAATATATAAAATAAATATCAAAAATATAAATCTTTGTTTTACTATGGTTGCAAATATCAAAAAATTTCTATATGTGACACAGCACCAGAGTTAAGTTAGGGTTTTCAAAATGCTGACACGTCGAGCTCAAAAGGTTCGCCATCACTGCCGTAGGATTATACTCAAGTCTTCTTACAGGAGAAAGCCGCCTTACCCCACTCCCTGCCAAGGGGATTACCAGTGGCTATTCAAAGAAGGCCCTGGGTATGGTCCCTTCATCGGATTATCCTTTCAAAGGTGAAGAACACAACTTGGAAACTTAATTGGAATTTGAAGAAAGGCTATTAGAATTTTAGGATGTCATTTGTATTCCATTTTTTAAGATGTGGCTTGGCTAATGAATTCTAATAAGCAAAAGAAGCCAAAGTATTCTTCATAACTGGATGTGGATTAAGTCCTATGACCAAACTCCTATAGCACAAAATACTGCCACAGTCTTCCAAAAGCTTTTTGTGCCAGCCTTTCATTTTTGGGAAATAACACTTGTTAGAGCCTGTAATATCCCTGTTCCTCATGTTGTATGATCCTAAATTCCTTTATTATTTTATTTTATTTTATTTTAAGCTTACAAGGAGAATGATAAAGACAAAAGATTATTTGAAATATCATTTTCTATTTAAATTTCTTTTAAATTATATTAATTTCTTCTAAAAGATAATTTTATCAACTGTGATCAAAACATCTATCTTTTATAAGTAAAGTTGAGGAAACTTGCAAGTATGCTTCTTAAAAACCCTGCAAATTTTTCTCAAGTTGTGTATCATTTCAAATTGCAAATTACCACATGAATAAATAAATCCGAGCCCAAAGCAGATAGGAGATAACAAAATAATAAGCACAAAATAAAAAATAAAGGGGGAGATTATCAGTTGCTAAGGAAAATGAATAAAATAATCTTACCTAATAATAGACAAACATGTAAATTGACCGTCCCTCTGCTACGCTCACCAGCCAATCAGGAGAGTATGCAAAGTAACCCAACAAAGATGGCGGTTAATTTGCATACACAAGCATGAAGCGGCAGAGCGAAGACTGAAGGCTCTGGCCGGAGCAGCGAAGGCCTGGGTCCCAGGTGCCAGAGGAAAACCGGTGCCGGCAGCCAAGGGAAGGGAAGGCCTATTGCATGAATCTCTTCATGCAACGGCCCTCTAGTCCTATATAATAAAAGGCTAAGATGCAAATCGACCGAATGGCAGAATGACTGGTCACTATGATGCACACTGACCACCAGGGGGCAGACGTTCAACGCAGGAGCTGCCCCCTGGTGGTCAGTGCACTCCACCAGTGGGAGTGCCCCTCAGCCAGAAGCTGCAGCCTCTCCTGCCTCTGTCAGTGGTAAGGAGCAGCAAGCCAAGTGGTAAGGAGCAGTGAGCAGGTGGCCGGTAAGGAGTGAGGGGTCCCAGACTGCAAGAGGGTGCAGGCTGGTCTGAGGGCCCCCCCCCCCCAGTGCATGAATTTCATGCACCAGGCCTCTAGTTTAAGAATAAGGGAGGAGCAAATATTTAATAAGAAATGCTACCATAATAGTTTAGAGCTTGGATTCAAGGGAGCAGAATAAAACTATGTCTCTGTTCTTTCTTTCAGGAAATCACTCCCAAAATATTAGAACAAGAAGCTTGTTCTTTCATCTTCAATGAAAACAAAAGTGCTTAGTAACTCCAACAAGACAGGAAGTAGTTATAGAATTTGTCAAATTCAAGTGCCTGGGCTGGGGGTTGGGTGAGTGGAAAATATCCCTCCCCAAACAAAGGTACCAAAAACCACAAAAACAAAAACAGAAAAAAACACACCAAAACAACAAGTAGGATGATACCTCCAACTTTGTTCTTCTTTCTCAAGATTGCTGAGGCTATTTGGAGTCTTTTGTGGTTCCATATAAGTTTTTGGAATATTTGTTCTAGTTCTATGAGCTATGCCATTGGTATTTTAATAGGAATTGTGCTGAATCTATAGAGTGCATTGGGCAGTATGGACATTTTAATGATGTTAACTATTCCTATCCATGAACAAAATATATTCTTCTGCTTATTTGTATCTTCCTCACTTTCTTTCTTCAGTATCTTATAATTGTCAGAGTACAGGTCTTTTACCCCCTTGGTTAAATTTATTTCTAGGTACCTCCTTTTTTTAATTGCAATTGTAAATGGGATTTTCTTAATTTCCCTTTTTGATAGTTCATTATTGGTGTATAAAAATGCCGCTGATTTGTGAATATTAATTTTGTATCCTGATATTTTACTGAATTCGTTTATAGTTCGAGAAGGAGAGGTGTTAATTCTACTTTGAATATTTGGTACAATTTACCTGTGAAGTCATCTGGTCCAAGACTTTTGTTTGCTGGGAGTTTTTTTGATTACTGCTTCCATCATTAGTTGTAATTGGTCTACTCAGATTTTCTGATTCTTCCTGATTCAGTTTGGATAGGATTTCACTTATATGTGGAATCTAACAAACTAACAGACTCATAGATACAGAGAGCAGACTGACAGGTGTCAGAGAGCAGGGGGTTGGGGGCCTGCATGAAAAAGGTAAAGGGATTAAGAAAAAAACACACACAAGACAGACATAGACAACAGTATGGTGATTGACAGAGGGAAAGGGAAGGTGGTAGAAGAGTGCAAAGGGGGGATAAATGGTGACTGAAGGAGACTTGACTTTGGGGGATGAACGCCCCATACAATATACAGATGATGTATTATAGAATCATACACTCGAAACCTGTATAATTTTTATTAACCAATGTCACCCCCAATAAATTTAAAAAAAAAAGTGGGGGGGAAAAGCATGTGTGTGTGTGTGTGTGTGTGTGTGTGTGTGTGTGTGTACAACTGTAACATGTTAATTCTGCACAGTGACTATAAGGTTGTCTGTTCTGTTTAGCCTCTGTACTTTTGTGAATATTTGGAATATTCGCTAATTAAATTTTTAAACCTAACAATAAAAGCAGCTACAATTGTCTTGAAGAACTCTAAAGAGCTAAAGAAATAGAGGTTTCTGATACCACTGAAATGAGGTGCAGCTAGATATGGCAAGTGGGAGCTGAAAAAAAGAGAATGGTTAAATGCCTATACAGCTATAAGGAGAAGTTACATGCTAGATTCCCACACATTCAGATAGGTGGCTACCTTTCCTACTCCTCCAAAAGAGAAGAGTTTTGTTTACTGGAGAAAAAGAAAGGCTGTAGATTTTGGGACCCCAGACACAGAGGAAGATGTGGTGAGTTACAGTACCCAAAACAGGAGAATGAGGGGAAATCTGCACATTGAACACAGAGATTCTCCCTCACCAGCCCCCTTCCTCCTTCTACATCCAGAAAACATAGCTGGGCAGATATCCTCCAGGAGGAAAATTGAATTGCCAGAGAAAAGGATTCATAGAGGCTTATAGTTGGGAGGTTCACAACAAAAATTAAGCTGAGCCATCAAGAAAGTACAATCAAAACCACAATGAGATACAACTTCATACCCACTCTAGGATGGCTATAATAAAAAACACACACACAACATATCTGTGAAGGCATACCTATTACTAAAACAAGAGCTATCTAGAAAGTGGAGCAATCAGAACCCCGCCTCATACATTGCTGATGGGAATGTAAAAATGGTGCAGCCAATTTGAAAACACTCTGGAAGTTTCTCAAAGGGTTAAACATACAGTTATCATATAACACAACAATTCCACTCCTAGGAATACACCAAAAAAAATTGAAAACATATCTCTACACAAAAACTTGTACACAAATGTTAGAGCAGCAGTATCCATAATAGTCAAAAGTGGAAATAACCTAAAAGTCCATGAACTGATGAATAGATTAATAAAATGTGAACTATCCATACAATGAATTATTATTTAGGAAAAAAAGAAATGAGATATTGATATATTCTACAATATGGATGACCTTTGTAAACATTAAGTGAAAGAAGCCTGTTACAAAGAACCACATATTGTAAGTTTCCTATTTTGAAATGTCCAAAATAGGCAAATCTGTAGACAGGAAGTAGATTAGTGGTTACCTAGAGTTGAGGGAAATGGAGAGATGAGGGGTTAGTGGTGGAAAACTAAAGGGTGAAGGTTTTGTTTTGGTTTTTTTGTGTGTGAGGTTAATAAAAATGTTCTAAAATTGATTATGGTAATGATATACAACTCTGTGAATATACTAAAAGCCATTGAATTGTATGCTTTAAATGGGTGAATTGTATGGTATGTAAATAATCCTATATAATAAAAGGCTAATATGCAAATTGTCCCTTTGGGTGGGAGTTCGACCAACCATGAGTTAGACGTGCGCTGACCACCAGGGGGCAGCGCGGAACATGGTGGGCTTCGGTGACAATCGTGGGCGGCAGTGAAGGCACTGTCGGCACCAATGGGCCCTGATGAGAGCCGGACCACGGTGGGATGGTGGAGCAGGTGAGCAGGCAGCACCAGGCCAAGGTGGGTGTGAAGGGAGGCCCTGGCCGGCAGCCGGCAGCCAGCAGCCAGCAGCCGGCAGCCGCTAGGGACCCTGCTTGTGCACGAATTTTGTGCACTGGGCCTATAGTATCTCCATAAAGCTGTTTTTAAAAAGTCAGGTTAGCCAACTTAGTGCCCTTCAAAAATGTTGCCCTGTCAACAAGCCTCTCCCAAACACACAGAACTTCCAATCAACTCAGCTTTCAACAGGAAGAGGCAACCAAGTATCGCCAGACATTTGGGAAATACCTCCATTATGAAAGGTGGAGACTAAAAATGGACAAAATAGGGGGGGAAAAAACTCAAAGAAAACAAGAGTTCAGAGTCAATGCAAAGAATATAGGAAAAATCAAGAAATTATACGCAATATTCTCAGAGAAGACATTGGATCCATAAAGTGAAGACTATAAACAAAGGAAAGGAAGAGAAGAAGAAAGCTAAAAAGACATACAATGAGAAAGAAAATATAGGAAAATGAGAGGTTTGGTAAACAAGGGACATCAAATAATAGATATTACAGAACAGAGATTAGGGGAGGAAATTAACAAGTAAGTAATATAAGAAATTAACAAAAAAGAAGTTAACAAGTAAATATGTGTGTAAGTCCCTAAAATTCTTAGAAATAACTAGAAGATCTTTTGAGAGTGAAAAATTTAAGTTTCTTCCCCCATCACAAAAACTCCAAACAAAATCACTCCATTAGCATTCAGCATTCAAATATTAGCATACCTTAGTTTACATTCTGATGCTTTCTTCAAGGGTATATTTAAAAGTAAACATGCAATTTTTAAAATTATGAAGCTAATATCTATTTGTGATTAAGAAATAAAACTGCAGTTTAGAAACAAGTATGTTTAGAAATAAAATTTGTTCTCCATTCTCATCTCCCCACAACTCACACTCTTTAACAGTGGATTTTAATAACTTGGTAAAATCACTCTGTATGCCACTATATTTTGAGACTTCAAGGGGGATGGAGATAAAAAAGCAATTCAAGAAATTGACTGGTATAGATGTTGAGAGACTGAATATATGCAGAGGTATGGGATAGACAATAGAGCTCCAGCCCAGGGAACCAAACCACAATCTCTGCAACAATTGTTCTACCATGATCAGGACTTTGTCAGTGACTGCCAGTTTACCTATTTTATTTTATTTTTACTCTTGCTTTTAACTCAGGACTAACCAGAGAAAACCAAATGTGCTCCCCAAATCAATCCCACAAAATGCCCTACTTCTACTTATCCAGCCTCCAGCTTTCTCATGTCAACAGTAAAGCTTTCCCATTCTATTGCCTTCCTTTGAGTCCCTACGAAACACAAGTGATGGTAGCTGACTCCTGAGCTATAGCAAGTTCTGAGTAAATAGCCACTGTTCTCATTCAGGTGGTCATCATTTATTCCCACAATGACAAGGAAAAGTTCCTATAAGAACAAAAATAATATTAGAAAGACTGTTTAGTCTGCTACTTTAATAAAAGCTTCATTCATTAGGTTCAGCTAATATGCATTATGCTAGTATGAGTCAGGCACAAAAACAAATTTTATTTATCTGGGACAAAACTTGTCTAAGAAGGAAACTACATAGCTGAATCTTTGGGATTTGGAAATTCAAATCTTGAGTCATTGTTTATGATCTATAGCAAGTAAACTATTTACTTCAAACTTTTCAAAGTTCCTTGGTAAACACAAATGAAGAGAAGGCCTCACCAATTAACGTAAGGGCAGAAAAAGAATTACTAATAATAATGTTTTGTTGCTAGTCTTATTTAAAAAAAAAAATCTCTTAGTACCCCTGAAGGTTTGTAACACTATCGTTAGTCATTTTTTTAATTATATAAATTATTATTTGTGTAAGGATTATTGTCCACATCCCCTCAATTATGTTCAATTTACTATTCCAGACCACAAGGTTTTTCATTAATAAAGTTGGCAAACAAAGCATCTGAAAACATTTTGCTTCAGGGAATTATATTCTGGTAAGTTTTACTGAATACGACATTTTCATTAGCTCTGCTAATGAACTGTGCTTATTCCTTTTGGGAGCCATGATTTATTAAAATAATTAAAAGTTTGAAAAAACACCAAAAGAATTACACTCATTCATTTTGAATATGACCAGGGTATTTGCAATAGAAAAATTACTGAATATTCCCTAACGTCGTGGTGGCTTTTAAACACTGCATAATTCTGGGTATTGCCATCAGGAAAGCATTGTACTGTTGCTCATTAGAAGGATAATGTCATTATAATAGCTTTACTCTGAGGGATAAACCAGTTAAATGAAGCACCATAAAAAGAAAAGCAAAAGTTTGTTTGGTGAATCATTCTTTTTTAAAAATTTATCTTTATTGTTGAAAGTATTACAGATGTCCCCTTTTTTCCCCCCATTGACCCCGCCTCCTCTCCACTCCCATCTTCTCCCCAGGCCTTCACCCCACTATAGTCTGTGTCCATGGCGTATGGATAGATGCATATAATTTCTTTGGTTTCTCTCTTCTTTCTCTCCCCAATCCCCTTTACTCTGAGGATCCTCAGTCTGTTGCATGCTTCCACGTCTCTGGATCTATTTTGTTTGTCAGTTTATTTTGCTCATTAGATCCCACATATAAGTGAGATCATAGGGAATAATCCTTCTTGTTCTATAGTTTGTTGACTCCGCATTGAGCCAGAAGGAAATGTTGTAAGACTATATAGTTGTTATAATGGGTTTCTAGGCTTCATTATCTCTGCTCGTGAAGTTATCTGTTCACACTTAGCTTTAAAAGTTAATTGTGAACAAATCAGAAGAGAATAAAAACTCAAACATAATAGAGCATTTAGGAAGATCTCCTTGGACCAGTGCTTTGGTCCTCTTCTTTGCATTGTGACCTTGTACTGGGAACTTGGGTGTGATGGTGCTGTTCTGGTCCAAAGTGCCAGGAAGTTCAGATCAGGTCAAAGTCAAGCTCAAGCCAGGCTGACTCTGAGGTCAGCTTATTCACATGTCCTTTTTTTAGGCTGGAATCACTTGAGGAACAAAGGCTACTGGAGATCAGTAGAGCTATTCTCCAAAGCCAAACCAGTGGCTTGTCAGCAAAAATGCCCTGTGTGTTAGATCTGGACTCTGAGCACAGAATATCATTGAGTACCTTTTACGTTTGGAGACAAAGAGAAGGCTGGGCGGGGGTGAGCAAGACACTCCTATTCAGAGAAAGCGCTGACCCCCAAATCCTCCATACTCAAGAAGGAGTTTGCTTTAAAACACTTAACCATGGTCTTCTTAATGTAAAAGATAGTTTTCTAGAGAAGTGATTAGGCTGGGGGCTTATATTACAGGATAACAAAGATTTGATCCAATCCAGAAGGAGAACTGCATTAGTCCTTTTGCCCAAAGGGAAGCCCTCCTGTCCAAGGGCTCTGTTGGGGATGGTGCTGATGGATAGAAGGAAGTTGGGTCTCTGAAGGCTCTAGGGCAGTGGTTCTCAACCTTCCTAATGCTGCGACCCTTTAATACAGTTCTCATGTTGTGGTGACCCCCAACCATAAAGTTATTTTTATTGCTACTTCATAACTGTAATTTTTCTACTGTTATGAATCATAATGTAAATATCTGATATGCAGGATGTATTTTCATTGTTACAAATTGAGCATAATTAAAGCATAGTGATTAATCACAAAAACAATATGTAATTATATATGTGTTTTCCGATGGTCTTAGGCGACCGTTGTGAATGGGTCGTTCGACCCCCAAAGAGGTCGTGACCCACAGGTTGAGAACTGCTGCTCTAGAGGTTGGTCAATACACCAAAGTCAATGGGTCATGGAAAAGCTTGGTCAAGTAGGAAATGTGACAGCATTAGCAATAAGGAATCCTTAATGGTCAATTCAGTTCAACCAATATTTAATACCACCTAGTATGTTCTAGGTAGTATGACTACAAAGGTGAATGTGACCCAGTTCTTTCCCTCAAAGAGCTTATATTTAAATGAAGGAAGTCAATACAGATAATCCTATATAATAAAAGCCTAATATGCTAAGTGTCCAACCATTCGTTCGACCGTTCAACCAGTCGCTATGACATCCACTGACCACCAGGAAGCAGACGCCCTGACCAGTAGGTTAGCTTGCTGCTGGGGTCCAGCTAATTGGGACTGAGTGAGATGGACTGGACATGCCCTGGAGCCCTCCCACGGTCCCTCCCCGGCCTGGATCATGCACCAGTGGGGTCCCTCAGCCTGGCCTACACCCTCTCACAATCTGGGACCCCTCGGGGGATGTTGGAGAGCCATTTTCGGCTTGATCCCCACAGGCCAGGCCGAGGGACCCCACCAGTGCACAGGCCTCTAGTTTAAGTATAATGCGATATGTGATTAAAAAAAAAAAGTAAACCCTGGGCTGAGCCCTGAAGGATAAACTAGGAAGGATAAGTAAGGAAGAAAGGTGGAACAAATTTCCAGGCTGGGAAGAGGAGGATGAAAGGGAGCAATGAGTTCTGGGAAAGTCAGAGGCAAGCTAGGCACAGAGAGGATTCTTCCTATTATTATAGATTTAGGACTCTAGATTTCTGTATATTTCTAAGAAGAGGAGTCTGAGTCTTTCTAGTTGCATGCCATCGCATGGTAACCTTCACAATCAGAAGCTGTATTCAGCATCTCACTGAAGTCCCTACTGAAGTGTGTACTATGTCCTGCACAGAGGGCTGGGATTTAGCCATCATCCTTCCTCCCTTCCTCCCTTCCTCCCTTCCTCCCTTCCTCCCTTCCTCCCTTCCTCCCTTCTTTCCTTCTTTCCTTCTTTCCTTCTTTCCTTCTTTCCTTCTTTCCTTCTTTCCTTCTTTCCTTCTTTCCTTCTTTCCTTCTTTCCTTCCTTCCTTCCTTCCTTCCTTCCTTCCTTCTTTCCTTCCTTCCTTCCTTCCTTCCTCTCCCATAAGCTTCTCTAGTCTTCAGATATATCTCTGTTAATCTTCTTTTCCTCCCTCTTCTTTGCTTCCCCATTGAGCTTCTCCAAAATGACCTCATTTCATAAAGCATGTTAATTCTGAGCCGAATTTGGGTCCCTAAAATGACCCCATTTGTAGGAAAGCTTGGAGTTCCCAGCATACTTTGCTCCCAGGGAACTTAAGTATCCTGATATCAGGCTATCTGGGGAGTGATCCCATCGGGCAGGTGTTAGTTCTAGAAAGATAGCTTAATTGAGCAGGAGACTGAAAGGGAGAGATGGCACAGGGAGGAAGGAAAGGAGGGAGAGAAGAATGGGCTCTAAAAACGGGGATCTTCCTGGGTTTGCAGCTGCTCTCTGACATTCCCAGCTCCTAAGGGTCCAACTTGCAGAGGAATTATTAGTTCCTGGGCTCAAAAATTATATTGGCACAGTTACCATAGTTTTTGGAAAATTTGCCATCTGATGAAATGAACCCTAAGATTACTTTTTCTTCACTTACATTTTAGTCTAGTTTATGTGCTCAGTGAAGAAACTTTAGAAAACAGAAAAGTACTAAGAAAACAACAAAAATTGCACAATCCAAAGATGACTTTCAATATTTGCTGTAGATATTTCTAGTATTTTTCATATATATATATTTTCCCTACAAAAATAATATTATACATGTTATTTTGTAGCATCTGTTTTTAAAAGGGAATTTACATTTATTTTTCAGCTTCAAAGAGTTTAACAAGTGATAATGGTAGAAAATTAAGAATCTGCTGAGTGATATTTATTCCTTGGAAATGTGTGCTACAATTCAATTAATGGATTAAACATTACAATATGGGCATTTCATTAAACATACTAGAGGCCTGGTGCACTGGGGGTCGGGGGGAGGGCGGTCCCTCAGCCTGGCCTGTATCCTCTCACAGTCTGAGTCCCGCCACCATAGCTGCGCTCACCAGCCGTGAGCCTGGCTTCTGGTTGAGCAGGGCTCCCCTGTGGGAGCACACTGACCACCCATGGGCAGCTCCTGCATTGATCATCTGCCCCCTGGTGGTCAGTGCATGTCATAGCGAACAGTCTTTCCATTGTTTGGTTGATTTGCATATTAGCCTTTTATTATATAGGATACCATATATCTATACAAATATACATTCTCTAACCTGGGAATCATATCTGAGTGGTCCTATCAATATTTTGCCCTCGACTCGATAAGCAATCTTTTTTTTTTTTGTAATAAAATAGACTTTAGCCCTAACCAGTTTGGCTCAGTGGATAGAGCGTCAGCCTACGGACTCAAGGGTCCCAGGTTCGATTCCATTTCAAGGGCATGTACCTTGGTTACGGGCACATCCCCAGTGGGAAGTGTGCAGGAGGCAGCTGATTGGTGTTTCTCTCTCGTCGATGTTTCTAACTCTCTATCCCCCTCCCTTCCTCTCTGTAAAAAATCAATAAAATATATTTAAAAAATAAAATAAAATAGTAGACTTTATTATTCACATGATTTGTTTCTTTTTTTTCTTTATTGATTAAGACATTACATATGTGTTCTTATCCTCCCATTGCCCTCTCCCCCTCCACTCATGCCCTCACCCTCTTGGTGTCTGTGACCATTTGTTAGGCTTATATGCATGCATACAAGTGCTTTGGTTGATCTCTTCCCCTTACCCCTCCCCTCCCCTACCTTCCCTCTGAGGTTTGATGGTCTCATTGATGCTTCTCTGTCTCTGGATCTGTTTTTGTTCATCTGTTTATGTTGTTCATTATATTCCACAAATGAGTGAGATCATGTGGTATTTATCTTTCTCTGACTGGCTTATTTTACTTAGCATAATGCTCTCCAGTTCCATCCATGCTGTTGCAAATGGTAAGAATTCCTTCTTTTTTTACCGCAGTGTAGTATTCCATTGTGTAGATGTACCACAGTTTTTTAATCCACTCATTTGCTGATGGGCACTTAGGCTGTTTCCAAATCTTAGCTATGGTGAATTGTGCTGTTATTAACATAGGGGTGCATATATCCTTTCTGATTGGTGTTTCTAGTTTCTTGGGATATATTCCTGGAAGTGGGATCACTGGGTCAAATGGGAGTTCCATTTTTAGTTTTTTGAGGAAACTCCATAAGCAATCTTAAGGAAATCAACTCAAATTTCTTTTCTGGATAAAGTCCAAATTCTTAAACATAGTGTATGAGGTCCTATATTGTCAGGTCCATCCAGACATATAAGATTACATGCAGTTCCTAGGATGTACCATGCTCTTCTGTACTTGCATGTGTTATAAATGATTTTTTTTTGCCTGAAATACTGCTTCCTATATGCCTCAATAACTTGTCTATGCCTTTTAAAAATATTTAATTGTGGTAAAATACATATTACAAAGTTTACCATCTTAGTAATTTTTAAGTGTGCAGTTCCGTAGTGTTAAGTACATTCACATTGTTGTGCAACCAATCCCCAGAACCCTTCATCTTGCAAAATTGAAACTCTATACTAATTGGACAACTCCCCGTGCCCTCCCTCTGGCAACCATCACCCTACTTTCTGTTTCTGTGAATTTAACTGTTTGAGGTGTTTCTTGTACATTGAATCATACATTACTTGTCTTTTTCTGACTGCTTTATTTCATTTAACATAATGTTTTCAAGGCTCATTCATATTGTAGCATGTGTCAGGATTTCTTTTCCTTTTCAAGGCTGAATATTCCTCCATTGTATGTATAAACCACATTTGTTAACCTATTCATCTGCTCATGGATGTTTGGGTGGCTTCTACCTTTTGGCTATTGTTAATAATGCTGCTATAAACATGGATATACAAATACTTCTTCAACATCTTGCTTTACATTTTGGAGGTTATGTATCTAGATGTAGAATTGCTGGATTATAGAATAATTCTATTTTTGTAGCCTTCTTTGTAAACTTTACTTTTTTATATTTCAGTGTCCTAGATTAATAATAAGCTACTTTTTTTACAGAATGGCTTTTATTATCCAGAGTATTTTATCAAATGAACGTACTTATTTAATTGGTTGCTTCCAATTTTTCATAATTAAAAACAATGCCAGATAAATAAATATTCATTCATAAGATTAATTCTTGGAAGTAGAATTGCTGGGCTAAGGGATATACATTTTTAAGGTTTTGCTGTATAGTGTCACAGTGCAAGCACAAGCTTCTAAAAGCTTCTTTTAAAGGTATATGAGCCTCTGTTGCCAGTATCCTGTAGCAATAAGACAAGGGTCAGCAGTTTGAGGCTCCCATGGTCTCTTTAATATTTTACCCAAAGAAAGTAAACCTTGTATCAAAATTATTATTCAGAAGTGAAAGGTATTATGTAAGTCATCAGTCACAAGAAATAATGACGATCAGATCTCTTCAAAATTTCAGTTAATATAAGTGATATCAACTCCATCTTAAAAGGGCCCTCCCTAAACTCCTTCTTAAAAGGGCCCTCCCTAAACAAATATGCAAAATCCCCTTAAGTTTGTATATTATGTTTCAGTTTACAAGCCACTTCTACTTACATTTTCTTATATACTCCTTATAGTTAGTTCTTATTTTTTTCTAGTTTACACATGAAAAACTGAGACCCAAAGAAATGGCTTGCCTGTGGTCACAGAGCTGATAATCAGTGTTTTCTGGCTTCAAGTTCGTTGCTTTTCAAATTACAGATGATTCATTTACCAGTCTTATCATAATGAGTAAGCATAGTGCAGACTTTTTTATTTCTTTTCAAGCTGGAAAGAGGCAGGATTGGATTGGGGACAGTAGCTAAAAGTTGTGATTTAATAAGAATCCATTTTGTGGCTGATACATACTATGGAAATAAAAACAGCATTTCTTTTCACCTTTTCCCAAGAACTGTGTGAGGCCCTCCATGGTGCTGGTCCAGTGTGGTGTCAAGCATGATGGGCTCTACAGTCACCCTAGTTGGATTTGAACCTTGGCTTCACAGCGCAAGTTATGTGATTTGAACAAATTGGCCTCTTTATACTTCTGTTTCTTCACCTATAAAGTGAACAAGTTAACCGCTTTATACTTTCGTTTCTTTACCTGGCACCTGCTAACTGCCTGATACATAACAATTCTTTTTTTGTTGTTGTTAATCCTCACCCAAAGATATGTTTCCATTGATATTTTTTAGAGACAGTGGGAGGGAAGGGGTGAGACAGAGAGAGATAAATATGGATGTGAGAGAGACACACATAGATTGCTTGCGCCCTGACCAGGACCGGGAATCAAGCCTGCAACCGAGGTATATGCCTTTGACCGGCATCAAACCCAGGACCCTGAGAGAGAAAGAGAACAAGTAAGGAGAAGTGACACTGTCAGAGAAAGGTCCAGAACAAGAATATTCTGCAGAGCAGAAGTGACAGCAATAGCACCTTTCATTTGTATGGCATGTTGAAGTTCACAGAGTACTTTCACCTTCATTATCCCCCATAACTTACAGGACATCCATTCCTGGTAATTGGTATTACTGTCACCACTTTACAGATGAGAAAACTGATGCTCAGATATATTTAGGTGACTTGGCCAGCGTCTTATACATTCTAGTCTAGGGCCATTGCTAACATTCTCACTGACCGATAACCTCTTCCATTCAGGTATTTAGAAGAAAAAAAAAGGGCTTAGATTCTCTGCTCAAGAATTTTTTAAAAAAGATTTTTTTTTATCCTCATCTGAGGATATTTTTCCAATGATTTTTAGATAAGAGTGGAAGGGAGAGGGAGAAACAGAGAGAGAAACATCTACGTGAGAGAGACACATTGCTTAGTTGCCTCCTGCATGCACCCTGACCAGGGCTGGGGATTGCAGCGCTGGTAATCTAGCCTGCAAACAAGGTACATGCCCTTGACCGGAATGAAACCCGGGACCCTTCAGTCTGAGGGCTGACACTTTATCCACTCAGCCAAACTGACTAGGGCTACTCAAGAATTTTGATGCGCACTGGGACTATGATGGACTTTCATAGTTCTTTAACCTTACCCCACCCCTTTGTTAAATTATTTATGGAAAACTAAAGGAGCTTTGCTACCACTCCCAATTTATTGGTTTCTCTCACAATATAAAAGACATTGTGTAGTGTACTGGGAGGGGTCAGTAGTGTTTTTCTCATAAACATACTGACGTTTATCAGCAGGAAGGCCACGGATGTGTTACGATGACCCTGGGACAATGCGTCACCTTCAGTCATCAATTTGCCCTTGCATTGCTGCCTTGTTGTAGCCTTCTTTTCAATTCGGGGAGTCTAGCCTAAGAACGGCTGAGTGATGCGTACCTGCCGTAGTATAAACTGAACTGGGACTCATTCCTTTTTTTTTATTTTTCAAGAAATTACATCAGCAAATCAGTATTACATCAGTAGTTTTAACACTTTTTATTTAGAGCGGAAGAATACATTTAAAAAATAAAACTCCATGTGCAGCCCAACTATATAACGGATCTGGCTGAAGAGGGCTGGGGATGGGCAGAGTTGGAGCAGCCAGAGTCCTGCCCATTTGGAAAGCTCCTTATATCCCATACTAGAGGCCCGTTGCAGCAAGATTCCTGCAAGAATAGGGCTTCCTCTGGCTGGAGCGAAGCAGAGAAGGGAGCGAAACCCACTGAGGCGGGCTTCGCTCCCGTCTCCGCCGCCCGGCTTGTTTCACCCCCGCCTCCCTCCGCTGCCCGGCTTGTTTTCGGCCGCCTGGCTTGCTTCGCTCCCAGCCGGTATATGCAAATTAACCGCCATCTTTATTGGTGGTTAATTTGCATATCGCACTGACTAGCCAATGGGAGGCGTAGCGAAGGTATGGTCAATTACCATGTTTAAAGGCTATTGTTAGATAGGATGGTAAACTTGAGGTTCTTCTGTTGAACCCAGAGCTCCAAAGAATGTGGAAAAACGCTGACCTTTGTAATAAAATTAAAATATCCATTTACCCTTCCTTCTGTCCACACAGAATTCATTGAGTCCCCCACTATGTGTGAGATACTGTGTTGAATCTTGGGTGATGCTAAAGGATAGTGAGGAGAATATAAAGATGAGAGACACAGATCCATCCGTCAAGGAGTTCACAATCTAGGAGGAGTAATTCCACAAAGGACTATAATACAAGGTAGAAAGGCTAAATTCCACAAGAAGGATTGAGATCAAGGGCCATGGAAGCATTCTCTTGACTGGAGGGCTCTAAAGTTTAGAAAATCCAACAATAATAACAAAAACCATGAACGGAGTTGTTTAACTTTGCCCTGGTGAAACTTAGAGGAAAAATTTCAATGTGTGGAAGTTATCTCTGAGAGGACAGATTATGGTCAGTTTGGGGCTGTCATCGTGCTTTTTAATAATATTTTTCAAGTTTCTACACATTACAAGTTTTACTTTAGCTTTTAGAGAAAACCTTACGAAAAATAAAAGAACATCAGGACAAACTGCATGAAATGATATTATCTCTAATGTTGAAGTAAAACAGCAGATGAAATGCTATTTTAAACTTTACATGTATTATTTTAGTTTGGATGAGCTTGAAAGGGATAAACAGGAAAGATGACTGAAGTGTTAAGCCCCTGTTTAGAGACGCCCAGTTGCTGGGCATTCTAGATACTTCATCATCTCTATCATCAGCCTTCACTTAACTTCCCAGCCATAGCAACCCCCACCCCCACCCCCTTCCTCCTATAAACTCTAAATTCCAGGCACACAAACTGATATTCCCCTAGCAGACTCTGCACTTTCTCATTCCAAACCTTCTCTCATTGTTTCCTCTGCCAGAATACTCTCCTTCTCTTCTCTCCACTTGTTAAAGTCCTCTCCACTTTTCCAAGTGCAGCTCACTTGCCACCTCCTCTGGGAAACCTTCAATATCTCTGCATCCCTCACCACCTCCCTTCTCAACCCAGAGGAATGCTGCTCTCTTTTCTGTTGTCATACACGCTGTTGATTCCTCTGTTACTGGATTTATCACAGTCTGCTGTGCAATGTTTTTTGTGTACCTCCCTGTCACCACCCGAGGGCATGGAATGGTGCCCTTTTCATCCGGTTTCCCTTAGCATAGCTTCTGGCACCTGGTAGGAGCTAGACAAATGTAGAGAATGAAGCAAAAGAAACCCGAGGAGCTGAGGCTGAATAAAACAACAAGAATTCTAAAACAAAAGAAAGGGATCAAGAAAGCAGATGGAGTCAGCAGGAAAAATACCTTCCCGCAGGTATTTCCTCTTCAAGGAAGACAGCTTGTTGAGTTTACCTTTTGCCAAGACCTGTTGCCACCTCATTTCCTGGGTTACCACAACTCTATATCTCTTACCTTCACAAAGTGGGGTCAGAATTAGTTAGGGCTTTTTGTTGTTGTTTGTTAATCCTCACCCGAGGACATTTTTCCCCATTGATTTTTAGGGAATAGAAGGGGGGGGGGGCGGGGAGAGAGAGAAGGAGGGAAAGAGAGATAAACATGAATGTGAGAGAGACTCAGGAATTGGTTGCCTCTGGAACACACCCCAACTGGGGCCAGGGATTCAACCCGCAATGGAGGCGCGTGTCCTTGCCGAGGAAGGGAATCTAACCCAAAACCCTTCAGTGCGGGAGGTGGAGGGTCAGGGGTGGGCAACACCCTAACTGCTGAGCCACACGGCCAGGGCAGTTACGGCTGTTTTGCCTTAAAATAACAGAAATGTAATCCACTAGTAAAGATATAAAATAAAAATGAGGTTGAGGGAAAACTTGTATGGAGGGATACTTGGAAAACTCTTAAAACTTGATGATAAAAAACCAAACTTCCCAATTTAAAAGGGAAAATATTTGAATAGATAATTCACCAGAGAAGACATATAGATGGCAAATAAACAGATGAAAAGATGCTCAACATCAGTAGTCATTAGGGAAATGGAAATTAAAACCACAATGAAACACCATACCTACTAGTATGTCTACAATTAGACCGACTAAACCAAATGTTGGTAATAATATAGAACAAGTAGGACTCTCATACACTCTGGTCAAAAGTAAAAGTGATACCATGACTTTGCAAAAACAGTTTGGCAATTTCTTAAGAAGTTAAATACACATCTACCACATAATCCAATTGTTCCATTCCTAGGCATTTACCCTAGAGAAATAAAAGCAGACATCCAATGCAGACTTTGCACATCAATGTTCACAACAGCTTTAGTTGTAGTAACCAAAAACTGCAAACCACCCACATGTTCACCAACAGAAGGATGGATAAACAAACCAAGGTATATCCATAAATGGAATACTAGTTGGCAATAAAAAGGAATTAATTATTGGTACACACAACATGAGTGAATATCAAAATAATTATGCTGAATGAAAGAAGCCAGACCCCCCCCCCCCACCACACAAAAAAAGAGCATGTTCTCATTTATAGAACATTCTAGAAAATGAACACTAATCTACTTTCCATTTACTGTGAAGGAAAGCAGATCAGAGGTTTCCCTGGGATGGGTTGAAGGGAAGTTGGGGGCAGGAGGAAGGGATTACCAAGGGCCACGAGGAAACTTTGGGTGGTAGAGGATGTATTTATCATCTTTATTGTGGTGATGGTTTCAGGGTATATATTTTCATCAAAACATAAAATTGTACTCATTCAATACATGCAGCTTATTGTTGGCAATTACACCTCAATAAAACTTTTTTTTAAGAAGCTAATAAACAGGTGGTTTCTTTTAAAACGAAACATGCACTTACCATACTCAGCAATTGTACTCTTGGACATTTATCCCAGAAAAATGAAAACTTATGTTTACATAGAAACCTCTACCAGTGGTTCTCAACCTTCCTAATGCCGCAACCCTTTAATACAGTTCCTCATGTTATGGTGACCCCCAATTTCATTGTTACAAATTGAACATAATTAAAGCATGGTGATTAATCACAAAAACAATATGTAATTATATATGTGTTTTCCGATGGTCTTAGGCGACCCCTGTGAAAGGGTCGTGACCCTCAGGTTGAGAACCGCTGCGTCTACACAAATGTTCACAGCAGCTTTATATATCAGAAAAAAACAACAAACAAACAACAAAAACAAACTGGAAACAACACAAATATCCTTCAGTGGGTGAATGACTGAACAAACTCTGCTATATTTATACAATGGCATACCATTCCTCAAGAAAAAGGAACAAATAATTGATATATGCAAAAACTTGGGAAGGTATTATGTTTAGTGATAAAAGACCACCCGAAAAGGTTACACAGGTATTATTCCACTTATAATTGTCCTCGAATGATAAAACTTAAGCAATGCAGAGCAGATTAGTGATTGCCGAGGGCCAGGGATGGGTTAGGGAGGTGTGACCCTGAGAATTCCTTTGTAGTGATGGAACAGTTCCATATCCTGATTGTTGTGGTGATTGCACAATTATATGTGGAATCAAATGACAGAACCACACACACAGGCATACACACAAATGGGTGCATGTAAAAACTGGTAAGAACCTAATGGGATCTGTAGTCTACCTAAGAGTATTGTACTAAAGTCTGTTTCCTTATTTTGATATTGTACCACAGTCAGATAAAACGTCACCATTGGGAGAAGAGTGGTTCAAGGTATTCTATGAGCTATTTTTGCAACGTCCTGTGATCTATAACAATTTGAAAGTAAAAAGTTTACAAACATGTGTAATGGAGACTAAAAACCCCCACTTTTCTAGAGACTTCAGATTAAGCAAGTGAAGTTAAAACTCTATAAGACACACTTTTCCCCACGAGCTCATTTTAAATTCCTTTAATTAAGGTGCCAGCATAGGATAAAGAACACATGAATTCATATTCCTCCCCATATTAAACAAAGGCAAAAGCCCAAAAATGTTGAACAAATTTTCAAACATATTGTTCTGATTGGTTTTATTTCTTCAAGGCAGAGGGCACTAGAATGTGAGTTATAGAGCAGAGACGGCATCATCATAATTCTAGGACCCAGCACAGAGCTTGGTTCATAGGAGCCCAGCAAAGGCTTTTGGTGGGAAAGAAGGTAAGGAGGGACAGGGAAGAGATTAAATAAAGGGAAGAGGCCTTGGACAGTCTTCTCTTTTACGTCAGTGGAAATCGGTTGTGTTTAGTTAATGACGGATCAGTGTAGAGGACCAAAGCCATGTGATGGAGGGAATTTGGGCAAGGAGGGGAAAAGTATGTAAGCCTCTATGTAAGCCTCTGCATCCTTTGAAATTGAATATCGTAACCCCTGAACTCCCCATTCTCCATGGGCAAGGGTTCCCAGCTGAGGCTGCATCCACTCTGGGAATGGGAGGGCCTGAGAGCATCATCAAAGCAGTCAGTAGTGGAAGATTTTAAGGTATGAAGATGAGCTGAGGTCTTGACAGAGGGCCCTGATTCAACCGAAGATGAACAAATACCAAACACAGTTCAGAAATCTGGAGTGGAACCCAAAGGGAACCTAGAATCAGGAGTCAGACGGGGACAGGGTTGGCATGATTAAAGAAAAGTACAAAACACCTGAGTAGTGTTTGTGGGGTGCTGCTCCTTGCTTTCATTTGTTCCGGTGTGCACCTGATGGCAGACATACAGACACAGTTCAAGCTATTTCATTGTGATTTACTTCATAAGGAGGTGCAAGAATATGAAACTTTCTAGAATGTCTTAGACTACAAAATGTTAGGAAAATAGTTAATACTTATTCAGATTTATAGAGCTTCTCTCTTCAACACTATCTTGAAGAGTGCATACTTCAGCTTTGGTAAGTTGTCTGGATTCAAAGTCAATAACATGACCAAATTGCCACCCTTGTTCTAATTCATACCTTCTCCTCCTCCAGGACTTCAAGGCTTTGTGTTTTATTTATTTTTTTAAAAATATATATTTTATTGACTTTTTACAGAGAGGAAAGAAGAGGGATAGAGAGCTAGAAACATCGATGAGAGAGAAACATTGATCAGCTGCCTCCTGCACACCCCATACTGGGGATGTGCCCGCAACCAAGGTACATGCCCTTGACCGGAATCGAACCTGGGACCCTTCAGTCCGCAGGCTGACGCTATCCACTGAGCCAAACTGGTTAGGGCAAGGCTTTGTGTTTTAAACAGTGTCAGATTGTTTGGGGGTATCGTCCCACTTCATTATGTAGTTATATTGCCTCCCCCTATGCTATGTGGCTTCAAGTTCCACATTTGCTCCTATAGTCTTTACACTATGGCATCGACACTCAAATTTATAGGGTTCACAGATATAGATTCAATGGAAATACAGATATCTAGTTTTTCTAAGAAATACATTGAATGTAAAATTGTGAGGCTATGTGTTCCTTCACGACTTACACTTCTCGTTCATCTTCTTAACCTTTCACATCGTTTCCTGAAGCCATTTCGTCTTCCTTCTAAAATGCCAACCTAAAAATAAGCAATCACACTGAAAAGGATCCAGATGGAAACAGAAAAACATGGACACACTCACTCGGTACGTGAAACATTTTCTATATTTGTCAGTACACTTAAGTTTGCTTCTCATCTTCATTTCTGCCTCATCACAGAGGGGTGTTAGAGTTTAACAGAAATGTTTTGGCCACTTGAAACAAAATCCATTGTATATTGCTTCTGACGGGTGGGTAATAGTTGATTTGGGCACTGTGAAAGCTTAAGAAAATTATCTGGAAATAAATATGACTAATTCATATTTTCCACGTAATCAAACTAAGACTTTAGAATATTGTATGTGTTCTTAAGAAGTGTATTTTTGTTTGTTTCAATCAGTTTGGAAAAGAAGGTTGTGTCAAGCTCAGAATGTGGCAAATCCCCTAATTTTTCTTGGTGTAGAAATATAGAAAACTTTCTAAAGCAAACCTTTGGCTTTTTAGACGCAAACAATCAAGAGAGCCCTAATTCAGGGCTTGTTTTTATTTAGAGTCATAAAAACAAGATGAATGCTGTAGATTATAAGGAAAGTCAGAAGTGTAATATCTGATTAGACTGATCAGAATCCATAGTGAGCTAGTATTTTTAAAATTCTCTTGCTTTTATTTTCTTTTTAGACAAAAGAAGAGCAATACATCCACAAACAGGGATCAGAGGGGATTTAGTGAGAAACTGTTGTTTCTAGCTTCTTTTATTTAATGTTGAAGTTTTTTTTAAATGTTCAATATTATTTTGTATTAGTTTCAGGTGTACAGCATGATGGTCAGACAACCATATACTTTACAAAGTGTTCCCCCCAATATTTCCAGTGCCCACCTGGCACCATACGTAGTTATTACAATATTGTTGACTATATTTCCTATGGTTTACATCCCTGTGACTATTCTGTAACTATTAACCTGTATTTATTAATCCCTTCACCCTTTTCACTCAGTTCTCCTATCCCCTTCCCCTCTGGCAACCATCAGATAAATATGACTAATTCATATTTTGTATTTAATCAAGCTAAGACTTCAGAATAGTGTGTGTGTTCTTATGAAGAACGTTTTTATTTGTTTGTTTCAATCAGTTAGGAAAAGAAGGCTGTGTTAAGCCTAGAACTTGGCAAATCCCCTAATTTTTCTGGTGTCAGTACACATTCATCTACATCTTTCTTTTCTTTTCTTTTTTAAAATATATTTTTATTTATTTCAGAGAAGAAGAGAGAGGTAGAGAGAGATAGAAACATCAATGATGAGAGAGAATCATTGATTGGCTGCTTCCTGGACGCCCCCTACTGGGGATCGAGCCTACAACCCGAGCATGTGTCCTTGACTGGAATCGAACCTGGGACCTTTCAGTCCACAGGCCGACACTTTATCCACCGAGCCAAACCAGCTAAAGCCATCTACATCTTTCTTATCTACAGTTTTGCTCAATGGCAACTGGCATTCAGAATGAGAATTGAGACACCACAAGATATTGAATCACCAAAGAAAAAAATGACATTTATTACTAAAGCAAGAAATCTTTTTACACCATATTAGAACAATTATCAAAATAAAGAGTTGAAACAAAAAAATGTTTACTAAATGACTATCTTTTAGTCAGGAGAGGTCTCATTTTCTAGGCAGTGTGAGGAATCTTTATGAAATGATATTAAAGGTTTATAAATTTTAGGACTAAACTAATGATTTAAGCCATCAAGGTCTGTAAATTATTCCCCCACAATTTGAAACAAACAAACAAACAAAACAAAACACTCAAAAACATTAGCCCTTAAATTGTGTGGTTTTAGAAAATGGCCTAAGTGTGAGACTCAGACCTGATACAAGCAGGTTTAATTCTACGTGAATTATGGGCCACAATTTGATTACCTTTTAGGTTCCAAAAGTATTCCTAAATTTCAAATTACAACAAACAAAATGGTTGATGTGTACATCCCCCTGAAGAAGATGTTGAGCCTCAAAACCAAGAAAGCACAACTTTAATTGAAAATCTTGAAGGCAGCAAAAGTACAGCCACTATATCCTCCATATTCACATGACCAAATTCTACCATTTAGGTCCTGCCCAGACAGCCCTGACTCAGGCTGGATGTGGCCTTTCCCACTTTCACGTTCGCCAAACTGAAAGTACTAGAATGTGACTCCAAGACAGCAGTTCATTCCCTGGTCAGGGATTTGTTCTTTTTCTTGTGACATGCACCATACTCTATTCTGAAATACATTAATTTATCTACATGCTTCATCTTTCCTGCTAGATTATAAACATTTGAGTGCAAGGACTATATCTCTTTTATCTTTAAAAAAAAATAACACAGATGAAAGTTCAGTAATTATTAAATACTTTCACAGGTCTAAGTGTCTATTTTTGTGAAATGATTTTCACCTAGTAGTGCCTACCACAGTGTAGATGCCCAATAAAGTTTTGTTGATTAACTGAATGAATGAATGAACACCTTTAATTATTTTCTCTTATGACCAGAATTCCATGCGGTATCTAGTAGAGAGAGGCCCAGCAAACAGAAGGTCAACTCTCTAAAGGGCGTTCATTGGAATGGAGTCTGGCAGGCTGGCCTGCCATCCTTGGTTCACTGCCCATCCAACACCAGTGCCACCAATGATTCTTCCATTTCACACTATAGGATTTGGTTGCACCCTGTGGCAACCTGGCAAGCTGTCCAGGAAAGTGTCCTCAGGAAAATGTGGATGTCTTACCCCACACTAAAAAGGTATTTCAGGGCTAATGAGTGCAGCGGTTGCCCCAAACGACTCCCACCCTTTGGATGTGCAAATAGCAATCACTAGTACAAGACCTTTCCAGGATGCAAGGGGAACCAAAAAAACCAGTAGACCCAAGTGAGTATCCAGTTAAAAGACACCATTCTGTGAACTATGCTTTGTTGCTCTCTCTATGCCAAATGCACAGGACTAAATAAATGGAGAGAAAAGTGTCCTGCTTTCAAAATGCTTCAAAATTTTGCAAGGCTTTCTAAATTGCTCAATCAATTATAATCTGTCCTGGAACAGAGATGTTACCATGAGGGGCAAAAGCACAGTCTTGTGTATGTGGAAAAACTCTAAATAAATCATTCTCATTATGAAGTATTTCTCCTGTTTTTAACTCCAGAAAGGGAAAAAAAATGAGATTTTAGAATGACCATTTTCTATATTGAACTGATAATCTAGTGGCCTACGGGCCACCTGCTCCTAGTTAGTCCTTTATTTTTGGCTAATCACAGGTGAAGTCAAAAGCACTCGGATGCTATGACATGGTTGCAATGCTTCAGTTAGGACATTTACCAACTACTGTGTGTGTTTTTTTCCACAGAGTCTCACTATTTCACTACAAAGACAAGAGAACAGCCCCCTTGTTCTCAGTCAAGAAAAAACAGAAGCTGCATTTGTTTATTATTTTTAGCCACTCTGCATTTTGTGTGCTTTATAGCTTCTTCAGTGATTATCTAATTGTGAGTATATTGGCATGTGATTTGAGGTCAGCTGTTTGTTCCCTGGGTGGTACAGTCAACCCATAATCCTGACAGGGAGAAGTCTCAGTAACATTCAGCTTTAAATCCTAGGCTATCAACATATCTCTTGCTCTTCAAATCCTCTGTCTCTCATAAAAAAAAAAAATTCTGTTTAATTTTCTTTGAATATTATTTAGAATGTAGTTTTTAAAGCATCTTCCCTCTTCTTTTTTTGTTTTAAAAATGCAGATTGGCAAATAGAAAATAAAATTGCCTCCAATTCTCCCATCCAAATATAATCACAATTAATATTTTGGTGTATAGTCTTCTCAACTGGTTGAGAGAGTTTTTTAACAAGCACAGAAACAAACTCAAAGTGAGCTTTACCAGTGTGGCCACATTTTTCAAAAAATATTTAAAGCTAAAATCACGTAAAGTAAGATTTTTTTTAAACTTAATGTTTTCAGTTTGCCAACAGTATATAGCTCAAATGGGCCATCAGTCTTGGAAAAATGGTCATTTTAAAGAAAAATGTGTTTTTTTTTTTGCTGTTTCAAAGCCCATTACAAGACTGCCTTGAATTATTACATTTCACCCATTTTCTGCTCCTTCCAGATTACTTCCACCCAACCCCAGCACTTTCTAAACACCTACTCCGGGATCCCTTCATCTGGTTCTTTTGCTTCTAGCTTTGCCTCTGAGGCATGAGAATAGGATCAAAGAAATAAGATTGGAAATAAATACAACAAAATTTTAAAAGTTATCAACTCTAAGCAATTTGAACACAAGTGCTGATTGTTTTAGTTTATATTCTTACAGATATTTTTAAAGTTCTAAATGTTAACAAAATAAAACAAAAGATGTGGTCCTTGTGTTCAAGGAGCTCAAGGTCTGGTATAATGTGCAAATAATTATAGAACACTCAAGACTTGCAAACAGATCATTGCTCTAGAGAGCTCTCTACCAGAGGTTAGCATAAGGGGCTAGGCTCTAGCAGGAAGAGGACACAGAACAAAGAGTACCCCTGCCCTTTCCTTTCGTGCCTTCATAGAGAATGTAGGAAGGCTTCAGCAAGAAGGCAAAGCTTGACTTAAGGCTGGGAAGATGAGTAGCTTTCTGTGGTTTCAAGTGTAAGAGTGCACTGCAGAAAAAGCCATGACATGTGTGAAATCAGATTCGCAGACCATTCTGTGTGCCTGGAGAAGAGTATATTTTCAGTGTTGCTGGGGTTGCTCTGTGTCAGCAGATGAGCTTGGAGAGGTGAGCATTCACTTAGGTGAAGAGTCTCAGATGACAAGCTCCCCAATGGTTGATGAGGAACCAATGAAGCAAATGAAGGGCCTAGTGCAACTTTTCTGTTGACAACATCCTTCAGCGGACAGTGTGGAAGATAGAGGGGAGGGAGGCCGAAGGGAGGCAAGGATGCTAATTAGGTGACGACCACAATGATCTAGGTCAGTGGTTCTCAACCTTCCTAATGCTGCGACCCTTTAATACAGTTCCTCACGTTGTGGTGACCCCCAACCATAAAATTATTTTCCTTGCTACTTCATAACTGTAATTTTGCTACTGTTATGAATCGTAATGTAAATATCTGATATGCAGGATGTATTTTCATTGTTATAAATTGGACATAATTAAAGCATAGTGATTAATCACAAAAACAATACGTAATTATATATGTGTTTTCTGATGGTCTTAGGCGACCCCTGGGAAAGGGTCATTTGACCCCCAAAGGGGTCGCGACCCACAGGTTGAGAACCGCTGATCTAGGTGAAGATGATGGCTTGTAATAGGGCAATGGCAGAGAGGGAGGAGGGAACAGATGGGAGCACTTTAAAAGATAGAATCCGCCCTAACCAGTTTGGCTCAGTGGATAGAGCGTTGGCCTGAGGACCCAAGGGTCCCAGGTTCGATTCCGGTCAAGGGCGGCATGTACCTTGGTTGCGGGCATATACCCAGTAGGGGGTGGTGCAGGAGGCAGCTGATCGATGTTTCTCTCTCATCGATGTTTCTAACTCTCTATTCCTCTCCCTTTCTCTCTGTAAAAAAATCAATAAAATATATTAAAAAAAAAAAAGATAGAATCCATCCTGAATGGAGACAAATTAGGTGTGGGGGGATGAAGAGGGCAGAGTCAAGAGGGACTTCTGGGTTTCTGACTGGGCACTGGGTTGGATGGTTTAGAAAGCCTTACAAAATGTTGAAGAGCAAAGTTTTAGAGTTGGACATTTGGATTTAATTTCTACACATTTGGTGCAAATTCACTGAGATTGGGAGGAGCAGGAATGCAGAGGGACAGATGAGTAAATTTACAAGCTGAGTTTGGGGAAGCTGTGATATAGCTTGGTGTTGCCCAAGATATCATGAGGTATAGCAATTTGGAGTGAGCACAGCATGGACACTCTCTAGGCTAGAAGTAGACTGATCATGGGATCACCACCGTGGATGAGGTCATGACCGGCTGAAGGCGTCTTGGGACAAGTGAGAGAGAGAGGACAGAAGCTGGAGTTCTTGTTCTTGTTCTTGTTCTTCTTATTCTTCTTTAAAAAACTTGTATTTATTTATTTTTATTTTGTTAGTCTTCACCCGAGGATATTTCCCCATTGATCTTTTAGAGACAGTGGAATAGAGAAGGAAAGACAGAAACATTGATGTGAAAGAAACACATTGATTAGTTGCCTCCTGCAGTGCCCCAACCAGGGCCTGGGCCGGGAAGGAGCCTGCAACCGAGGTACGTGCCCTTGACCAGAATCAAACCTGGGACCCTTTGGTCCACTGGCCGATGCTCTATCCATTGAGCCAAGCCAGCTGGGGCAGAAGCTGGAGTTCTTGGGAAGATCAACGTTTAAGAGACTGAGAGGTGGTCCAAGAGGAAGGAGGGAGACAAGGATGTAGCATCTGCTAAAAGGGCAGATCATTTTAATAACAAAGGTGCAGTTACTAGGTTAGAGCTGGCAGACAGTCACTTAAGATAACTTGTCCTCAGATAAAATACAGAATACTGGGTAATTGTAATGTCAAATAGAAATACAGTTTAGTTTTGTTTTTAGTATAAGTATGTTCCCGATCTTTATTTGCTAAATATGGTAATCCTAGTAAGATAAAGACTAGAGTGTGCATGCAGATGCACATGGTAGTTAAAGAGGGCTCAGAGGACCACAGGGTGCAAACACAGAAGGGAACTGGGAGACAGTGCAGGTGAACCCATCTTGCTAAAAATCAATAGGGTAAATGCTAAGCAATAGGCAGGGAGCAGGGTTAAGGCAGGGAGGATTTTCTTAAGGGAACAGGCATTATATGTTTTACCCGCCCCATCTGCCCCACTCAGCTAGAAGTCATGTGAGATTCAAGGCCATGTCTTCTTTGTCTTTGTAATCAAAGCGCTGACCCACCCAGACCCTTTCTCTCATGCATCAGGAACTCAATAACTGGCTGCAAAATTAAATTCTTCGACTGGGTATCTCCAAGCCTGGAGGAAAGAACTGAGATAATTAAGGAAGTGCATTACCCGTGCCTCTATCTGAAAATTAGAACCCTACATATTTTGGGCTACAACAGTTTATATTTATCAGAATGAGCTGAAATATGGCCTTAGCTCTCCATTTCTATTTAGCTGTGAAGGCACATCTGAGGGGGTCAAATGTCCTCTCCCCCACCCTTGCCCCCCCCCCCACCCCTTGCTCATATACTGTAGCAGCAGGGGTAGCTAGGAACCTCTTACCTACCTTGTGCTTGTCAAAAGTATTCCACTTTCCAGGCGAGTAAAACAGATTCTGAATATCTGGCTGAGGGGAAAACAAAATAAAACAAAGGTTGCACCAAACCTGCAGAGTAAGTTGCTCAAGAGGGATTTTGAGGCCTGTGGGAAACTTCAGCTGCTCCACTTGGCTCACAGGCTGTCTTTCCTCCTTTGCACAGCTAAGTGAAACCTACTCACCCTGTCGGAGGAATAAACCAACCACAAAACAAACCTATTAAAAGGCTGCTCAAGCCAGCTTTGTGGCATTCAAAGCAGGCAGGCAAGCAAATGCGCAGGTGCTTTCAAACATGGGTCTTCTGCCTTTCTGCTCCTAAAGCTCTCTTGTGTCAACACTGGGACACGGTGGACTTTGCTAGGCCAGGAGGGAGGAAAGAGGAGCTGTGCTGAAATGAGGGGCCCAGGGCTGCTATGCTATGGAACAAAGGCTCCTAGATAGGTCTGCAAGGGGCAGTGTCTGAGGACGCTTCCTTTTGGTGGAAGGAGGAAGAGAAAAGTGATTTAATGAAAAAGCTTGGATTTTGAGATTGAATTAGACCCGGGTTCAGGTCCCAGACCTCTGCTAGTCTAGTTTTGTAGTGGTGGGTTCTATAATAAGGTGGTTAACAGCAAAGTTTTAAAGTTAGACATTTGGATTTAATTTCTAGCACTACAAATAGAATGCGGATATTATTTTTCAAAATACTTTCCTTATATATTCTTCTTGTGGCCATTCTGCCATTATGGCTCTAAGAAAGGGAAAAAGGTGAGCAGCACCCAGGACGGAGGAATGTCCCGCGCAAACAGTGGGCTCCGGGAAAGGAAGCCCTTTCAATGGGGACGAAGGGTGAGAGGCAAAGGGAAAAGGAGAGGGGCAACTTGCTGGAAGAGGAGGGTTAGAAGCATTCAGTTCAGTTGAGGGGGATTCCAGAGCAGCCTTCTGTAACCCTCTTCCTGCTTACGTAACTCTGGGAGGACAGCCCTTAGAGCGGTGGTTCTCAACCTTCCTAATGTCGTGACCCTTTAATACAGTTCCTCATGTTGTGGTGACCCCCAATTTCATTGTTACAAATTGAACATAATTAAAGCATAGTGATTAATCACAAAAACAATATGTAATTATATATGTGTTTTCCGACGGTCTTAGGCAACCCCTGTGAAAGGGTCGAACGACCCACAGGTTGAGAACCACTGCCTTAGAGGACTCGCACTGACCTGGGTGGGCTCATGGAGCAAAGAGGGGACCTGAGGTGGGACTTCCCCTCAGCTTGGTGCCCCCCAGCCTCAGTGGGGTGGGCCCTCAGTGGGGAATGCAGAAAGTCACTAAGGGCTGAGGCCAGTGGTTCTGCCATGAGCCTCTCCGGCAAGGGGAGGTGTGAAGCAGAGACTGTGACAAACGTTGACCACACCACCAGGGACAGGCCAAGACCGAGGTCTGCTGTACTAGTGAGAGCTGGGGTGCCGCTGAGCCAGCAGCAGGAAGGAGAGAAGGAGGGAACACCAGACCCTAGCTGAGCCCCAACAGAGCCCAACCAGGCCAAGAGAAGAGACAAGAAGCTTCTGTGGCATGGACTTCACTTAGGCTCAGGCGTGAATAGGACCCATGGGCAGGCACATGAGGAACTCCTCCACTTCGGGCAGTGAGGACCTAGAGAGGAGAAGGAGAGCCAGCATTATTGTCAGGGTGGACGAGAGGCAAAATTTAAGAGGGGGCAAAATCTGGTAAGGAGTTTGAGTCATGAATTATACACATACTTGTTCAAAAGAAACAGATAATTGGAAACAAAACAAAAACAACTTTCACTTCCACCACTTGCCCCCCCCCCACACCCCCGCCCCAATAAAAACACCTCTGAGATCTTTGACTTAGCAAGTTGTTTTGTTTTGGGGGCCCCCGAGGGCAAAGTAATTAGTTATTGAAAATAACTTATTATGCACATTTGAGGTATAGCGTATAAATTTATAAATCCCACCTCCCAGATGAACTTTGTAAATTTGGATTACCTACATAACTCCTTTGAGCCTCAGTTTCTTCATCTATGAGGATAACGCTACTTCACAAGGGTTGCTGAGAGTATTAAATGAAACGGTGCATGTGAAGCACTGGGAACAGAGCCCAGCCCATAGCTGTGCCCGTTAATGATTATACAGCTTTATTACTCAGTTTCCGTGAGCTTCATTTTCCACCTCTGTAAATGGGGGACTTCAATATCCAGCTCACACAATATGCATGCAAATAGTGTCAATTGCCCTTTCCCTTCTGTTTCCTTTTCTGAAGAGCTACAGTTTATCTTATAGCTCAAATAAATACATCTTATTCATTTATTCAATCAAAAATGTTTTCTGAGTTTCTGTTCTCTACAGGCCACTCTCCTGAAGGTTTCCAAGATACCCGTAAAGCATATGTCATGTCATTCACAGCCTCCTGGTGGTGGGGGAAGGGCAACACTCTTACTTCTTTATAATAAAAGGGGAAAGTGATGAGTGAGACTGTCAAAGCACTGTGGTAACTCAGAAGAAGCGGTGTTGATTTCCAGTTAGAAGTCATGGAATGCTTCTCGCATAACATGGCATTTGACTGGACCTTGAAAAACGAGAAATACTTAGGCATGAGGACATTGCAGAGACTTGTGAAAGCAAAGGCACAATGTAGGGTGTGCCTTGAGGATGGGTGAGTGGTTCAGTGTGACCAGAGCAGAGAGAATGAAAGATTGAGGAGTAATGATAGGCTGATATGATGAGCCCATGATGCTACCAAACTTACAGTTGTCAACTTTTCACTTTCTCATAATATTTTGTGAAAGGAAAAAGGAGAACAAGAAACTAAAATGTTTCCTGATACTTGTGAGTCATTGAACTGAGAGTGTTACTGTTGTAATTAGTTATTAATAATAGGAAAGTAGGAGAAGGAAGGCCAGACGTGATAAATAAGGTCATTTGGGCAGCTTCACTAGGAAGCTGCAATGTTACACTCCCCAGGCAACCACCGGTCCATTCCTTGCAGATTACTGGGGGAAGGGACTGAACAAAGGGGAAAAGGGAGCATGCTCAGTAAAGTCAGGGTGATGTAGGGAAGATGCCTGTCAGTCAAACCTGGGAACATAAATCATTGGCTACAAGGGATAGAACCAAAGCAAGCCCAGGAAGATTTGGGAACGCATAATCCCCCAGACAAAGGAGTTCTCTCTCTTGGCTCTTTTGGTGGTTGGCTCTTGTGGCTCTCTTGCATTCACCTGTGTTCCTAGAAGCTGTGTGGCCCATGGCCATGCACACCCCACACACAATGGACTGAGCAGGGAACCCACGCCGGCCTGATGCTGGACTAGACTACGCCCCGAACATGGAATGGAAACTCTGGGCAACGGCTTTAATCCTAGCTCTGCTGAGAGCAAAGTGAGACTTTTTCCTTGGCAGGACAAAGGGAAATGGAACCTTGGAAACTCAGGTATTCAACTTCATGCAAATAAATGCCACCCATTCTCCCATGGGAGTCTCAGTAAAGTCCTTTTCTGTGACATCACAAGAAGCCCACTCCCACCAGCAACTGGAGAGCTCCTCACCGATAAGAAGACCATTGTTTTACGTATAGTATTTCTAAACCTTAGGGCCATTCTAAGAGGTAGGTATTCACAGAGTAGGAAACTGAGGTTTCAGAGAGGTTAAGGAACTTACTGAAGGTCACACAGCTAGAAATTAATCCACTAAGAATTAAATCTGGGTTTGCCTGACCCAAAACTAGTGCCATGAGACAAGGTCTTCAGACCTTACCTGTTCTACCTGTTTCCTTGTGAAATTACAACTTCTTCCCAGCTTCTGTGTTTAAGGAACTTCTGTTACTAATAAATTAGCATAGCAGGAAGGGTAGTCTGGAAGCAGTCTGAGGACTTGAGACCCAATAAGGAGATGTTTTGGTTCCAAGATTCAGGGTCTTAGAAAACTGCCAGGAGATGGGTCTTTTCCTCCAAATGGCCCATGAGTGGTCTGGCAATATTGAGCCACCCAGAGAGAAGAGTATCAGGAACTGAGAACCAGGGTAGGGGGTAATGGAAACTTAAATGTAGGAAACCCCAAGATACTCTCACCTGCTGTGCAGTTATGCTCCATTTAAGTCCCAGGGGATTAGGTTTTGTGGTGGATTTTAAGTCAGGATATATGATAGACTAATGTTTATTTGTGAAAGGACGGCCAGAAGAGAAGGCTCAACCACACCTGTCTCCTCAGCTGGAACTGACACATGAGATCCAAGACCTTTTTGGTTTTGTACCACAAGCTTATGTCTGTGGAATGAGAGATCAGGTCTGACCTTGTGAGCCTTGGGGAAGTGACTGTGTTTCAGAGACACATTCTGACACATGGGAAGAGGCAAAGTCAAGATAAGAGCCCAAGTACCGCGATCCTGTGTGTGGGTGACGTAGGGAAGGTGCCCGTGCTGCTCAAAGGAGAATAAACTGGTCTAATTGGGGGACTGAAAAGCGGTTTATGCCTTCAATGGCTTGTGAATGTTTTATGTGAATCATAGAATATTTTACAACTGAAGGAGACAGTAAAGCTCATCTGTTCCAATTAATTCGTTTGTAGATGAGAACACTGCATTTCAGAATAGGAAACTGACTTGCCTAAAGTCACAACTATATTAGTGGGGGAGCCTGGGCTAAATCACAGATTCACTGCCTGTGGTCAGTGCTCTTTCCACTAATGTTTACTATTATGTTTCACTGACTATTACCTACCCCCACTGCCATGGCCCCTCCCTGCACACTCACATGTGGAAAGTCCAGAGGTAATCAATCACTTTCTTACATCTAGACAGGCATACCTTTCCAGTGTTATGAAGGAGATAAAAATGTATCTGAATTTCAAATCAACCAGTGAAAGCAATTCCCAAGAATCCGGTTCTTTTCTGGTTTGAAAACCTCTGCATTTTTTCCACGTTAAGTCTCAGAAAGTCAAAGCAGAGAGTCGTATTCTTTCATGAAGCTCCTCCAATGCTAAGCAGATTTCCTACACTCTCAGTAATAAGAACACCCTCGTGGGCCAAAATCCTGCCCCATCTTTTTCACCCCAGAAATATCCATGGCCCCACATGCATCTCTGCCTGTCTCCTGCCTGGGCAGCCAGCAAGCCCCCCAGGCTGTTTTGCCCTCTGGAACAAAAGGCCTGGAGTCCCTCTCTTCCCCAGCCTTCTTTTTCCAGTGAGGTGTGAGTGTGTGTGTGTGTGTGTGTGTGTGTGTGTGTGTGTGTCCATGACTTGCTCCCATTTACCAGAGAGGCTATTTCCCATTACCTCCTGAACGAGGTATTTCATGGAGAAGGGGAGAAGAAACCCTGGTGTCTGCTCCCCTTGGGATTCATGCTGTTCCCCCCCCCCCCCCCCCGTTTCCCAGAAGTCCCTTTCTCTAGGTCTGACATGACTTTCTCCTCCTAGACAGAGTCCATTTGTGTTCTCGCCCTGCATTCCTGCAGAGTCCCTGGGGCACTGTGGCTGGAAATGATTTGTGCAGGGAGCTCGGCCAGCCTCCCTTTTAATCACTCACATACTCACAGACACAGGGGATCCCACCCCACTCGCCAGGGAATGGAAGGAACTGCTGTCATTTTGACAGGGTCTCCCTAAGTGGTGGATAAACAGTGAGTCTACCTCCAGGAAAGATGTTGTAAAGAGCCTCCTTCTCTGAGGGTTAATTATGAAATCGATATCTTCAGAAGCCCTCCCTCTTCCCTAGAGCTTCTGAAAGCAGACACTGCTCAAATACTATCCCAGCATCCACTCACCTCACAGGGCTTCCTGAGCACCACTCTGACTGGGGAGGAGGGTGGGATGGCCTGGGCCTGGAAGAATGGTTAGGCTTTGCTTAGGCCGGTCAGGCAGGGAGAGAGTGTCAGCGGAGGCCTGGAGAATGGATGAGCTGGGAGTAGGGTGAGGAAGAGAGAGTCTGGGGGCAGCTGGAGGGGAACAGAAGTGTTTGCTGGAGAGAAGGGAGTGATAACTAGTCAGGGTCCCAACAGGAAACAGTATTATAGAGATTTTCCAGGCAATAAATTAAGAAAATAATATCATTTTCTGCATTTTGTAGTATTTGTGGAATTGGTGAGTTTTTTAAAATTGCTGTTCTTGATGGATCTCTCAGATGCTTTGTCTCCACCCAGAAATGAGGATTCCTAAATCTGCTATCTCCAGCCAGCTGGCCTCCTGAGTTCCTTTGATCCAACAACACACCTCTGCTTGAGTGGCCCCAAATCCTTTCGAGGCAACGTATTGAAAACCAAACTCACTAAATCCTGACAATTCTGCCTTCATAGTATAGCTCAGATCTGTTTCTTCCTCTTCCTTCTCTGAAACTCCCCTTGTAGGCTCTGACTACCTCTGCTCCAGACCATTGCAAGGACCTGTCATAATCCGCCCCACACAGTGCCATGGTGAGATTCCTAAACTGACTGTATCATTCTTCTCCTCAAAAACCTTGGTGGCTCCCCGAATCAAGCATGCATGTGATATTGCAATTATTTTTAAAATAGATTATCATGTATTAGCATTGTTTGCCCCAGACAGCCACACTCCCCATTAGACAGTGAAATTTGTTGACGCTCAGGAAGTGTTAGCTCAATAAATGACCACTTTTGCCTTGGTTTCCTTTTCTAGATTATTCTCCCCTACCCACCCTCCTACCCTTAAGTTACTTAACTCAAGCTCTCTCACCTCTGCCCAAATTCTTCTCTCATCTGCAGTTTATACATAGGTTCCCCACTGAGGGTCTTTCTTGACTAGCCCTCTGGCCATTCCTTCCCAACATCTGTTAACATACGTGTATTTGGGCACTTGTACACACACACACACACACACACACACACACACACACACACACACACACACACACAAGCTGCTTTCTCCATGAAGCTTTTCTTGCTTCTTTCTCCTATCCTCTTCCCTCCCCAGGAAGTAATCTTCCGCTCAGAACTCCCTCAGCATTTGTTTGTATGCCTCCTGTGGCTTAGATCATATTTTGCTGACACATTTCACTTACTGGTTTACAAGTCTTATCTTCCCTGTGGGACAGAGAATGCCTCCAGGACTCAGCTGTTTATGATTCATTTTCTTCTCCTGAATAGCAACTGGTCTACAGTAGGAATTTATGAATGGATTAATGGACACATTTGACCTTCAAAGCATGAAGGTCTTTCTTCTTGTTATGGGTTAAACATATTTTAATTCAACATAGACAATGTATGATTACATTCTTATTGTAAAACACGTAATTCAGATAAAACTAAAATTCCTTTTGCTTATCTCAACCCCAGTCCCTTTCCCATTTACATACCTATACAATCAAAGTAAAACATAGTTTTGCTTTTTACAAAAGTAATATATAAATTATTCTGCAGCCTGCTTCTTTCATTTAACAATGTGTCAAAGATATCTCTTCATTTTTATATCCATTAGCTATATGGTACCTCATTCTTTCTAATCGCTGTAAGATCCCTCAGTTTGGGTGGGCCACAGCTTATATAACCATTCCCTTATTGATGGGCATTTACATTACTCTCAATGTTTTGCTATGAATGTGACTCCTTGCACACATGTGCCTTCTAGAATAAAGATGAAAAAGTAGAATTTTTGAGTCAAAAGAAATGCACTTTAAAAAATTCTAATAGATTCAAGTTACAAAAAATTGTATTAGATATTGTCAAATTGACTTCCAAAGAGACTGTATTCACACTCCCCCAAACCCTTGACATTACTTGATGTTATCAATTTTGAACACTTTGATCAATCTGATGACAGAAAAATGATATTGTGTTATATTAATATGCATTTCCTCATGTTCTCTAAGAAAGATTGAAACCCATTTTATGGGTTTATTGACCATTTGGCTTTCCTCTTTGGTGAAACATACATATCCTCTGCCTGTTGCTGCATTTGGGTAATTTGCCTCTTTGTTACTCATTTGGCAGATATATTTACCAATTCTGGATATTAATTCTTTGTCTATTATGAGTAACATGTTGTAAATATTTTCCCTGAATCTGTTGCTTGCCTTTTGATTTTCTTTTTATTAAATGTTTTTTTTAAATTTTATTTTATTGTTGACCATATCACACATGTCACCCATTCCACTCCCCTGCCCAACCTTTTACCACCCCCCCACCCCCACCCCCAGGTCTTCACCAATCTACTGTTCGCGTCCATGGGCTATGCATGCAAGCTCCTAAGTTCCTTAGTTTATCTCTCCCCATCCCCCACCCCCATATAGACATGTCAGTCTGTTCCATGTCTCCATACCCCGGGTTCTACTTTGTTGGTCAATTCATTTTGTTCATTAGATTCCACAAATAAGTGAGATCATGTGATATCTGTCCCTCTCAGATCGGCTTATTTCACTTAGCCTTTTGATTTTCTTGAGGGTGCCTAGCTTGCTATAGATATTTTCTTTTTTGATCCAAATTCGAATTTTTCCAAATATATATATATAATTGTCCCAATACTCTTTATAAAATATCCATCTATTCCCTGGTGATGTGAAATGTCACTTTTACCAGGTAGTAACATTTCCTACCTGGATCTTTTCCTGGACTTTTAACTTTTCTTTATCACTTTGTTGAAGGTATATTTCTTTAGACAGTATGAAGATAGATTTTTGGGTTTTTTAGCCCGATCTATAGATTCTGTCTTTTAAATAAAGAATTTAGTTCATCACACATAGCGTAACAACTATTGTATTTGATTTGATTTCTTCTGGTCTGCTTTATGTTTGTTATGAACTTTTTTTTCTCTCCTTAATTTTGCTAGCTTGTCAAATGGCTGTTCCTTCACATCCGTGTCAACGTGGGAGTCCCCTGTAGTTTTTCCATCCAATTAATAGTTATCTCCCCCTTATTTCTGGTGCTCATAATCATAACTTCTTTTTTACTATCACAGAAAAATGAGATGTTATTTCTCCCACTTACTCTGTCCCCTTACCATTTCTCCCCTTCAGGAGCTGCTCCCCTCTGCCAATGAGCTATTTAGACTACTTTTACTTTCTCTTGCCTCAAGGGCCTTTGGGAATATTTCACTCTGCATGCCCTAGCCCCAGCTCCTAGGTTTTGCTGAAATTGCATAGTACTTTCATTTCTAGATCTTATTAGAATTTCATTTGCAGTATTTCACTTCTATTTTAAGAATCCTTATTCAGCAAAACATATTTCCAGACAGTCTGTCATTATCCATTTACAGTGAACTATATATGCATATACATATATATACACATGTTATATATGTAAGCATGTATAGATACATGTGTATGTGTATGTAGTGTTAGTTAAACATGATTTATTGCTCACCTCTGATTCCTCTCTTCTCTGTTGATAATTCATTTGACACTTTCTTCAGAGAGTGCTGTCATTTTGAATCCTTGCATATCTGTAAGGATTATAAATTTTGAATCCTTGCATATATGCAAAATAATAATTTTTTAACAACTCCAGTGAGTGAATGACAACCTGGCTAAGTATGGGACAACTGGGCTGTAATTCTTGATCCCAGGAGTCTGTAGATATTATTCCACTGTCTTTTTTTGGCCTTTTTCTCCTCTGGAACTCAATTAGTCCCATATTAGGTCTCCCAGATCTGCCTTCAGAATCTCATATAGTCTTTCGTGATTTCAATTTCTTTGTATTTTTCTCTGTGGTTTGTGGTATTTCTCATACTTAGCTTCCAAGACACTAATCTGAGTCTCATCTCTATCTTTTCCCTGAAACCATCCATTTCATTTTTTGGTTAAAATAGCACGTGTTTTAGTTTCAGGGCATTTATATTGAGCTCTTGTTGTTGTTGTCATGTCTTCTCTGGTGACCCTCTGAAAGCCTGTTCTGGATGTTTGGTACGTTCCTCCCCTTGTGGCTACCAGCCTCTTGGGTGTGTTGTTTCCTTCCTTTGCCTGATCGCAGTCGCTAGGAAACTGACATGGTTGTGGAAGAGGTCGTCAGAGCAGACAGGCAGCTAGGCAGTCTCCTGTTGAGGCAGCAGGAGGAACTCTCTGCTCCCGGGTCTCAGAGCCCCAAAGCTGTAGCATCCTCTGCTCACCTGTTCAGTTCCTTCTTAGCTTTCCAGGGGCCAAGAGACTTGGATGTGCACATGCGGCCAGAGTTGCGTTTCCTTCAGAATCTCATCTGGACTCTCTGAAGGGGAGAAAACCCCATTTTAACTATCCGATCTCTTTCCACCAGGGCCTCAGCAGCTAGTTGGCTTACAATTAGTGGGGAGGTAGAAGCTGGTGTTGTATGTGGAAGGAAAGTAGACACATTAAGTTGCTGTCATCCCAGACTCCACTTCGTCACTCTCCATTCAGTTTTCTGTGTGTGTGTGTGTGTGTGTATTTCTGTGCCACTACCTCAGAGTCTAAATTACCATAGCTTTCAAGTGAAATTTGCTCCCTAGTAAGGCAGATCTTCCCTGTTTGTTTCTTTTTTCCAAATTTGCCTTGGCTCTTCCTATGCATTTCCTTTTCCTGATAAATATTGGAATCAGCCTGTTGTTCCTTAGAATAGCTCCTTGTTGTCGTCTTGGAAAGGATTGAACTAAATTTATAATAAATATAGAGAAGATGGACATCACTCCAGGATTATGCCTTCCCATCCAGGAACAAGATAACCATTTATTCAAGACCCCTTCTTATATCATTTAGTAAAGTTTTATGGTGTTTTAAATCTAGACTTTGCACATTTATTTTTAAGTTTATTATAAAATGATTTTATAGTTTTGTGTGCAGAACATATATTTAGCTTTTTATTATAGAAAATTCCAAATGCATTCAGAAGTAGACAGAATAGTATAGTGAACACTCATGGGCTCATAGCTCTGTGGTAAAATATACATAACATGAAATTTACCGTGTACAGTTGAGTAGTATTGAGGAATTCATATTGTTCTACAACCAATCTCAAGAACTCTTTTCATTTTGCAAAACTGAGACTGTTTACCCATCAAACAACAACTCCCCATCCCCCCCGCCCCCTTTCCCCAGGCCCTGGCTACCACCATTCTACTTTCTATCTCGGTGAATTTGACTACTCTAGGTGGCTCTTGTAAATGGAATCATACAGCATTTGTCTTTTTGTGACTATCTTATTTCACTCAGAATAATGTTCTCAAGGTTCATCCATGTTGTAGCATGTCAGGATTTTCTTTCTAAGGCTAAATAATATTCCATTGCATGTATATACCACATTTTTTTGTCCAGTCATCTGTCGATGGACATTGGGTTGCGTCCACCTTTTAGCTATTGTAAAAATGCCATCACCCAGCTTTAATAATTATAAATTCAGAGGCAGTCCTGTGTCATCTATAACCCCATCATATTCCCTTTCTATACTATTTTGAAGTAAATCTGAATGGGATATTTTATAAATTATATTTTCTATTTGGTTCAAGATCATTCCCAGGGAGAATCAGAGCCTGGAAACCAATTCTATTTCACCCCAAATAGCTTAAATCTCTTTGGCATAAAGATGAAGGGCAGATGAGGTGGGAAGGCTGCCACAGACAGGGTGGATAAGGAAGGAGAAATAGGTCAGAGAGCGGCTAAGGCTTATCACATGTACAGGAGCTTCTGCTCTCCCTTACTGTTGCCTCCTTCTCCCGCAGACCTCTCATCCCCAGGTACCTGAAGCAGGGAGGACTCCAAAGCTCACAGACCACTGCAACCATCCTGGTTTGGGGACTCGGAGAAGGTGCTGCAAATCTCAGTCCACTGCCTACAGCTGGGGTATTTTCCTTTGGCGATATTAGGGCTGGTGTCAAGCTATGCCTTGAACTTGCTGACGCTGCCTTGGGAGCCAAGGTCTATTCCTGGAGAAGAGATTAGTGGAAATTCCTTAGGAAGAAATTGGCTGCCTGTGAATGCCAGGAGACGTCATTAGATAACCTACCCGGAAACAAGGGTTCTGATGTTCATTTCACTTTAAAATTACGCTGGATATGGCACCATTAAAATAAATTACCTTGGCCTCCGTTGAGCCACCCTCCAGAGCAGACAGAGGCTCTCTGCTGGGACTCACCTTGGGGGAGTGGTGTCCCTTTGCCCTTGTTACCTTGAGAAATGGGACCTTGTGCTAAGGGAACGTGGCAGTAGCCATTCTGGAAGTGCCTACCTTTGCCTTCCCAGTGGCCTTGGGGGAAAAAAGCAATCATTCTTGTTTGCCCTGAAAGGTTCCTTTACTTATGGCCCCCAGTTTTCTCTCCCTAAGCCCATCAACATAATAAATAACCCCTTAGCATTCCGCTGTGACAGCTCAAACCTCGACTGGTTTACACCCAAGGGAAATCTTTGTTGCTGCAGAAAATCTCTTGGTCTCTTCCTAACCAGGCCAGTAGCCCTGTCTTCTCTCCTTTCCATTCCACTGGCCTGAGATTTCTCTCCACCCTTGTGAGAGCATCAGTAAGTGTGGGTTAGACCAGGGTTTGATCTTGATCACTCTCCAATAGGAGATGATGCTTCTGGGGCCTACTTCCCCCACAAACAATCAGTAGATGTATATGTTGAGCTGGTGACATGACATTGCTCTTGGATGTCCAAGAGGCAGCATCTGGTATTGCAGATTTGGCTCCACCCCATTCTTCCACCAACTCTCTAATGAACACACACCTATCACTTCTACTCCCTTGGCCTCAGCTTTCCAGTAAAATTAGGGTCCTGAAGTCTCCTTCTATCTCGGAGTCCGTGAAAAAAAATTCACAAAACCTGGAAATTAGAAATGCCAAGTGTTGCTCTAGGCCAGCTGTGGGCAAACTACGGCCCGCGGGCCGGATCCGGCCCGTTTGAAATGAATAAAACTAAAAAAAAAAAAAAAAAAGACCGTACCCTTTTATGTAATGATGTTTACTTTGAATTTATATTAGTTCACACAAACACTCCATCCATGCTTTTGTTCCGGCCCTCCGGTCCAGTTTAAGAACCCATTGTGGCCCTCGAGTCAAAAAGTTTGCCCACCCCTGTTCTAGGCCCTAATTCAGAGACCGTAGAGACCACCTGGGCTAAAGATGGAACTGAAATGAAAATGGGAGCTCCAGGTGTGGCTTCTGAAGGTAGAATCTGGAAGGTGCTTTAGCATGTATGGAAAGAGATTAGAGAGAGTGGAATAGCAAATAAACTGTTCCAGCCTGGGGTAGGGCTGGGCCGGGCTGCCTCAGTTATAAAAACTTGCTCCTGACATTGTACGGATAGGCTCTTGAGACACCACAGAGTTTAGGTGGCTATGGACCTGAGGCCCAAGGTGGACTTGGGGGCATCACAACAAATAATCCTTTCTTCATGCATAAAGACTACCGCAGTAATACACAGGGAGTCGAAGATTTGGAACCCAAGGAGGAGTTTGACAAGACCTGCAACAAGCAATGTCCCGAAGACCACAACGGAGGCTCTATATTTTAAAGCAGTGGTTCTCAGGCCTAACACACATCAGCATCCTCTTTAGGGCTTGTTAAAAAGAGTGCTGGCCTCACTCCTGGAGTTTCTGATTCAGCGGGTCTGAGGTGGGGATTGAGAACTGCATTTCTAACACGTTCCCAGGAGATGCTGATGCTGCAGGTCTGGGGGACACCCTTGAGAATTACTTCCTTAAAGAGATTGGAAGGAGAGGTCATGGGGAGCGGGGTGTGGAAGAGCACAGCCAGCAGCAATGCCCTTTACCAGACGCGTGCAAGCTCCATAGCCTCTCCAAACCTTTCTTCATCTGTAAAATGGGATTGAAGCGGGGAGTAAGGATTTGATAATTGTAAATAACTCAGATAGTGTCTGGCAAAGTAAATGCTCCATGAATGTTAGCTATTGGTGCCTCTCGATATGGTGGCTGATCAATGTAAAGCCTCGGCACCTGGAAAGTGCTCAAAAGTGCTAGTTTTGTACGTATTAAGCTGGTGCTTGGATACAACTTATAGAAGTCCAACTCAAGCAGCTGGAGCTATGAGGGGATCTTTTCCTCCTGTGATAAGACGCCCAGGCGTGAGCAGTCCAGATCTGGTGCGGACCTCTCAGGACTCAGGTTCTTGCTATCTCCCTGCCTGGCTTGCTTGGTGGATGGCTTTCAAACTCATGGTTGCAACATGGCTGCTGCACCTCCAGTCCTCATTCCAGGCAGGAAGGAGGGGCAGCCTGAAGGACAAAACAGCAAAGCTTTCTCCTTGTGATATTTGACTTTATATTTTTGAAGAGAAGTCCTTCCCAGGGACTTCCACCAACCTCCCAGTGGCCCCATCTCATCCAGCTCAGGATGGCCACATGATATGAGGAGGCTGGCAAATTAAGTTTTTAGTTTTCCAGACTCTATGGTGAAGATGACAAGAGAAAGCAGATTGAAGTTGGTATTGAGAGAGCCAAACAAGGTATCTGTCATTGGATGGTTCAAAGCTTAAAAACCAAGGCAAGTTCAGTGAGCCATGGGAGTTTGAAGCCACAATTCATCCTATGTCCTTAATCGACTCTGCGAGTGTTTGGAGGGGGACAGGGGATGGCAGGGAGGAAGTTTGCTATTTCTCTTAGAAAACCTATGTCACTGTGTCTTGCAGGATAATCTGTGAGCATACATTTCATTCCTCATCCTTTCTCCATTTCATGGTCCACCTCCACAGCATCGAAGATTCCCCAGGTTCATGATTGTCTTGACTACTCACTATTGGAGAAACACTGTGCGCAAGGCATATCTGTAGCCCAGCGTGCATGAAGCTTAGAGTCTAGCAGGAAAGACATTAAACATTAAAATGAAAAGGCATTTAAAATCATTTTTAATAATCTCTAAATGATAGGAACTTATCCATGAAATTGAATTGAATCTGGTTTATTTGATGAAAAAAGAAAGTCAAATTTGCCATCAGATTTCCTTCGAAAAGCCCTTCTTAATTTTTTTTTTTTGCATTTACTGGGATGACATTGGTTAATAATATTATACAGGTTTCAGGTATATAATTCTATAATACATCATCTGTGTATTGTATTATGTTTACCACCCAAAGTCAAGTCTCCTTCCCTCCAAAAAGTCTTTTTAGGAATCTCTCATTCTGAATGCCTGGTACTTAGTAGGCCCTCCGAAAATCATGTGCTAACTGTTAATGACCCTCTCTTTTGAGTAACTAGTTGTTCTCCCTTCCTAGAGCTGTACACTATTTTAGATCAGAGGGCATAGCTAATTTGTATCTATACCCTCAATGTCTAACTCAGCATGGGTACACAGTAGGAACTTGGGAAATATGTGCAGAATGGAATGGAATTAACTTTGTCGTCAATAAAGACTGCCAAATTGGCAATTGGGCCAAAATCCATTTGGGGTGTGTTTTCTCTGGGTTGTATAGTCAGAGTATTGACTTCCTTAAACCTCATAACTTTTTTTATGTGAAGCCACAGTCTCATCCTGTGAGGTTTAAATATCCCTGAGCATGTGCAGCACAGCACAGTGCCTGCCTGGCATGCTTCAAGTGACTCTTGCTTCCCTTGAATCTGTAGAAGTAATGACTGTGAATGGGACTCTTCTCTCCACTGAAGGAAGTAATACGAGTCTACAGATAGAATGAATAAATGTCTTAAACGCTGCTGACCAGAGAAGGAGCTACATTTGGAAGAAAGTATCCAGAGAGCCCTTCCTTCACTTCTTAGACCTTGAAGCCTAATCTGGTGGGGAAAAGTCTTCTGCCACAATAATGAGAATGCCAGCTTTATCCCAGTTAAAAGAAAATAAAAATAATTATAGAGTTTTATGAATTGTAAATTTTCTTGCACACATTTTTCTTAAGCTCTCAGTGTGTGTGTGTGTGTGTGTGTGTGTGTGTGTGTGTGTGTGTGTGTGTTGGGGTTTTTTTTGGCCACTGACAAGATGAAGGGAAAGCAAGTGATATATTTTCCCAAACTCTGTAGACATCAACGGGGCCTTTGCTACCTTGACTAATTGAAACAGCACTGGTCCCGGACATGCTCAGGACCCACCTGCTGCCTAGAAGACAGGGAAGGGAGGTCAGCTTGACCTGATACTCAATTATGCCCAAATGTTTCTATGTTCTGATCTACTCACAGAAGGAACACTCAGATATAAAAAGAACCAACTACAGTTGACTAAAAATTTGTCTTTGGTGTGACAATGAGGCAAGCCAGTGGCTTAAAATCCGACAGTCCTATGTTCTACCCTTAGCTCTTCTACTCGCTAGCTGTATAATTTGGGTTAAGTTACTTAACCTCTCTGAGCCTCAGTTTCTCCATCTGTAAAATGGGGAGATGACTACTTACTTAGGATTTTTGGTAGGATTGACTAATATAATATAAAAAGAGTGGCTGATAATATCCCTGATCCAAGAAAAATGGCCCTTATTATTACTCTGATTCATATATTGGTTGCTGGATGATTATTTTGAGGAGAGGGAGTTTAACTTGGCCACAGGTGTATATAGTCAGAAACTCTGGATCTAGCTGTCCTTTCAAAGGCTTTCAGATTTTGTGGCCTTGCATTGCTTTATCTATTATATTCTCATTAATTCTTTATCCATCCCTCAGCTCCAGCTCCACTCCCTCCCATTTACTTAGAGAAAGCAGAAACCTGTGGTTTTCCTGCTGGCATTTTGTTCAGACACTGGCCTCTAAAGGTCTTTCCTGCCACTTGGAAGACCAAAGAATACAAGCAACAAGAATGCTGACTCCTCAGAGGGCTTCATGGATTCTCTGATACAGCATGTCATTGCCTTTATGCTATTCCTTAGGGTGAGAGGAGATGGCCTTGCTCTTGTTTGTGAAGTGAGCATGGATGGAGCCTTGCTTTGTATGCCCAGAACTCGTGCTGCTTCAGGCTTTCTCTCCCTGACACTGGCTTCATGTGGCCAGAAGGGAAGATTCCCAACAAAACTCTTGTTCCAACCTGGCACTTGGACCTAGCCCAGCAGTTCACCTCGCTCTGTTCTGTGAAGCCCCTGAGAGGCTGAGAGAGACCGAGAATCAAAAAGTCTGGTGTGGCTCAGTTGGTTGGGCATCGTCCAAAGGGCTGCTGCTTAGATTCCCGGTTGAGGCACACATGCTGGGTTGCAGGCTTGATTTTTGCTTGGGTTGTGTGTGCAGGAGGCAGCCGATCTATGTTTTGCTCTCACATCGATGTTTCTCCCCCGCCCCGCTCCTCTCTCTCTAAAAAAAAAAAAAAAAAATTAACAAAAAAATCTTTTCTTTTCTTTCTTTCTTTCTTTCTTTTTTTTTTAAGACAAAGACTGAAAGAGCAACACAGAAAGAGACAAAGAGATAGGCGAGGGAAAGAGAGAGAGAGAGCAGATCTAGAGAGACACTGAGAAACAGAAAGACTGAGGGGGGAAAAAAGAGAGACAGAGAAACATACATAAGATAAAGAGAAACAGACATACACAGAGGGAGAGGCAGGAGAGAGGGAGACAGAAATATGGAGTAAGAGGCTTGCAGAGAGATGGAAAGAGACAGAACTATAATGAAGGAGAGGTCTGGACAGAGAGACCAGAGACATTCAGAGGCAGAGAGAAACATGGTGTAGAGCAGTGGTTCTCAACCTTCCTAATGCCGCGACCCTTCAATACAGTTCCTCATGTTGTGGTGACCCCCAACCATAAAATTATTTTCCTTGCTACTTCATAACTGTAATTTTGCTACTGTTATGAATCGTAATATAAATATCTGATATGCAGGATGTATTTTCATTGTTACAAATTGAACATAATTAAAGCATAGTGATTAATCACAAAAACAATATGTAATGATATATGTGTTTTCTGATGGTCTTAGGCAACCCCTGTGAAAGGGTCGTTCGACCCCCAAAGGGGTCGCGACCCACAGGTTGGCGACCCACAGGTTGAGAACCGCTGGTGTCGAGGGAGGTGAGGCTGAGGAAAGAAGCCAGTCTTAGGGGCAGGCAGGATGAGCTCAGTTGGGGACATGCACAGTTTGCACCCAGGAGTCTTCATACTGAAGTGGTTTCTTAGCTCTCAGCAGCCAGCTGAGTGTCATGTTTAGACGATATGCTTCAGAAAGTGGGCTGGACAGACTTCCAGGGACAGCCAGGCTTTAATCCACGGGCTGGAGCTGCAGTCAAGGCCTGGGAGCTCAGAGCAGGCTTTCCCCACAGTTCCCCACAGGACCACAACAAGAGCCTATGGCCCCAGGCAGCCAGGGCCAGGAGTCACCGCAGGCACATGTAAGCATCTCTTTGCCCAGAGCCTGTAGGGGAACTGGGGCTGTACCCTGCAGCTGCCGGTCCAGCCTGCCTGTGGGTACAAGCCTCTGCTGCCATCTTGGGAATGTGGGGAACTGCCAGCCCATTTCCTAAGCAAACCCTCCCCATCAGCATGCATATGCCCACACAGACCAGTATGCTTTCCAGTCTACTGGGGGAATGGCTCCTCTTAAGCAAAGAGAACTTATACTTGAAGTGAACCATTGCAGCATTTCCATATTTTTCAATACAGTGGGGCAAGGTCAGGTGAAAACTGCTCCACCTAGGAAATCCTAGTTAATTTCATCAAGGCACCATCAGACACATAAGATGCTGAGAGATCATTTGGGGGCCCTGTTCCCAGAGCCTCACCCTCGTGCCTGTCCCATCCTCACTCCCTGCCCTGCCCTGTGTTTCCCTGGTTGCTGCCTGTTCCCCTTTCTGTTCCAGGGAAGGCTGAGGCGTCTCTTCCTCTGCCCTTGCTCCCCTTCCCACACTGTGGTTGCCCACTCCTACTGCCCCAGGCTCTTCCGGAGCTGCCTCTGCCCCTGGGACCTCCTGTGGGTGGCTGGCTCTGGTGCGCCACACCCACTCCCTGCTGGGCATGAGACATTGTCCTGAGGCTCCAAGAGAAGTGCTATCATCTCCTTGTTGGAAAGGAAGGTGATACTTAAAAAAATGCTGTCCCTTTGACCCTGGGACCTCAAAGTAGAAGTGGCTATATAAACAAAGCCACCTATGGATTAGGAAACTGGGCCCAGATAACTTGAAAGATACGTGCATTCCTGTGCCTGTCCCCAGCTGCCTGCATGAGTCAACAGAAGTTTGAAGCAACTCAGTATGGTCAGTACACCAAAGCGTGAGGCCTGTGCAGGACCTCAGTGTAGCATTACAGCCCGGTCAAATGCACGCTGGGACCTCAGACTGCTGGCACAGCATGTGGCGTTGTCAGCAGGCTGGCTCAGAGCCCTCATCAATGCCAGCAGTCAGGTTCTCTCCACCTATTGTACTTTACTTCCCAAAGCACTTTCTTACTTACTATCATACTTCATTCTCCCCACAATTCTTAGGAGGTAGGCAATTCCTCCCTTTAGTAAAAGAAGTGGGGATTGGAGAGGTGCAAAGAGAACTTGATACTTGAAGTGAGCCATTGCAGCATTCTTGGGTGCCAGAGCCAGCACCCAAATTCCAGATTTAAAAACCGGGGTGCCTTCCACTCTGTTCAGCTGCTTTATGGTGAGGCACTATTCAACCCCCTCCCCACCAGCATCCTATGTTCCGTCCTTTATTTTCATCTAGAAAGGAAAAGCTAACATGGCAGGAGAGGTCTTGCCTGTCATTCCTCAGGGAGTTAGGCAGTGCTGGAGCCATGCAGAAAACTTGTAGCCTACAAGCTTCCTTTGCAGCAGTCAGCCCTCCCAGTCCTTCCCCTGGATACATTCGGCCGCCCTGCCCTGCACATGGGCCAGAAAAAGGCACAGATGCCTGGTCACAGAATAAGCATTGGTCCCTGGCTCCAGGGCGGCACAAAAGGGCCAGGGGATGAGCGAATTCGTTGTGTCTTGTCTCTAGTTATTGCTGAGCTACAGGAAAGCTACTGCTCTGACGTGTGTATCTTAGATCCAGCCTTTTGCTTATTACTTACTAATACTGCTGTTTCCAGCTGATTCTCTGACATTTCCTAATCATAATTTTCTCTCCTTTCCAATAGTACTACTTCTTATTTCTATTTTATTGTACTTACTAATCAGATGTCCCTGTATTAAAGAAATGTAGTAAATTGCAAAGACTTTTGTTCCTGATTTTAATGAGACTATGTCTAATGTTTTACAGTTAAGTATGATATTTGCTGTTGTTGTGAGTTGCCTTTGATGGCGTTAAGGAAGTACTTTCTATTCCCAGCTCAAAAATATTTTTTTAACAAGTCAGGAATGAATGTTAAGTTTTCTGATGAAGAGGTAGCAGTTGAAAAACGCCTGAGTCAAGAGAATGGACCAGAAGAATGCCTGTTGGAGTGGTGTGGTGTGGTGTGGTGTGGTTGTCAGTGTAACCTTGAAGGCCTGGCAGCCATTGATGGGGAGACCTTGGGAAGTCACTTAACCTCTCTGAGCCTTAATCAGCTCATTTGTCAAAGGGGATAATAATGGCCTCTACCGGCTAGTTTTGTCTGGTTGAGGTGAGATGGTACGTGTAAAGTACTGAGATAGCCCATCTCCAAGATGGCCCTCAATAATCTCTGCCCCCTGATACACCTTATGTAATCTCCTCTCATATGCATTCGGACTGGTCTGTGTGACCAATAGTATATGGCAGATGTGATGGTGTGTCACTTCCAAGGCAGGGTCACAAAAGGACGTTGAGGCTTCCTGCTTGCTCAGTCTCTTTCTGGATCACTTGTTCTTGGGGAAGACAGCTGCCATGTTACCTGTGGAGAGGCCCACATGACAAGAAACTAAGGCCTGCTGCCAACACAGTGGGTGTAAGCCATTTTATTAGTGGGTCCTCCAGCTCCAGTCAAGCCATTAGATACTGCAGCCCTGGCTGACACATTAAATGCAACCTCAGAGACCCTGCTGAGACCAGAACCACCCAGACAAGTCAGTTCTTGCTTCCTGAACCTCAGAGAGTCTGTGACATAATAAATATTTATTGTGTTAAGCTACTGAGTTTTGGGATATTTTGTTACATACCAGTAGATAACTAATATAAGTACCTAGACAGTGGTTCTCAACCTTCTGGCCCTTTTAAATACAGTTCCTCATGTTGTGAGCCAACCATAAAATTATTTTCGTTGCTACTTCATAACTGTAATGTTGCTACTGTTATGAATCGTAATGTAAATATCTGATATGCAGGATGGTCTTAGGCGACCCCTGTGAAAGGGTCGTCGACCGCCAAAGAGGTTGCGACCCACAGGTTGAGAATCGCTGAATATGGTAAGTGCACAATCAAGGTTATCTATTTTATCAGTATTAATATTAATGAGCACCTGAGTAACTAAACAATA